>NW_016805992.1:1036138-1106678 GCF_001698545.2 Rhinopithecus bieti | reverse complement strand
CTTTTTCCCTCCTTCCTTCCTTCCTTCCTTCCTTCCTTACTTCCTTCCTTCCTTCCTTCTCTTTTCTTTTCTTTCTCATTGTCTTTGTCTGTCTTTCCCATCAGCTTTTCCCCTTATCACACCAATTCACTCCCTCTTATGGGTTGAATCACATTCTTCCAAAAGACATGCTGAAGTCTTAGCCGCTGGTACCTGTGAGTGTGACCTTATTTAGAAACAAGGTCTTTGCAGAGTAATTAAGATATAAGCTAAGCTGAGGTCATCTTGGTATAGAATGAGCCCTTAATCCAATATGACAGATGTCATTGAAGAGGGGAAGAGACACAGAGACAGACACATGAAGAGAAGAGTGCTGTGTGGAGACACAGACACACAGAGGGAGGATGGCCTTGTGACCGTGGAGACAGACATCCGTTAGGCAGCTTCCAGCCATGAACGCAAGGGTTGTCAGCAACCACAAGAATCTGGAAGAGAGCGTGGCCCTGTGCACACCTTGATTTCAGACTCCTGGCCTCTAGATCTTTGAGAGAATAAATGTCTGTTGTTTTAAGTCTCCTACTTTGCACTCCTTTGTCATGGGGTCCTAAGAAATGAATATGTTTCCCTTAGGGTTTTACTGGGGACACATATAATGCCAGTGCTGGAGTCCTGGATTGTTGGCCATCTTGGTTCTGGAGTTAACCTCTCACCTACCTACTTAGCCACTTCAAAAATTTCCTATCACTGATAATATCTTCAAAGCATTTAGAGGAAAACCTTCCAGTGGGTCACTGTGCCCATGCCTTGCTCTGGGATGGATGATATTGTTAACAAGCCGGGAAAACAGCTTTCTGAGTGCTTCTTTTTAGTGAGGTGCGTGGGACACATGAGTGACTTTCTTCCAGAGAAGAGCTACTGTAAGGAAAAACAAACCCAGTGCTTCCTTATTTTTTGGTGGAATGGCTTGATCTCGGAGTAGAGGAAATTTACTCATAAGTGTTCTGTCTCAAAAGCTCACGGAAATCATCCTTTAGTTCTTAGGCACCTGTCTTGGTTGGGGCTCCTCCAGTCCAGAGCCTGCCCGCCTCCAGCAGTCTCGATTCCAACTCATTTGTGGGACAAGGCAAGGTTGTACCTTGTCTCTCGTCTTATTTATTAGCACATTACGACCACTAATCACAATTAAAAATAACGATGCCATCAAGATTATTCAAATCAGGGACAACCAATTTCAACTACCATTACTTGTAGATGGAGTTATGGGTTTTGCTCCCTCTTCAGCACTTTTAAAGGACTCCTTTTTTTCCATTATTCCTCCATCCCCCATCAGACTCTTGAATTATACTGGGAATTAACTTAATATGTAAAGTCACTTCTAAATGAACTCTGTTCTGCTGCTTTTTCTTTGCCTGCCCTCGAGTCCCTGTATCTCCCTTGGTAGCCTTCAAATGTCAAGACGCGGCCTTCCAAGTCCAACATCTGGTATTGTTCTTGTAAACAACATTTTTTTTCCCCCAGGTAGATTCTTCTTGGGGTGAGTCAGTGCTTTGCTTGTCTGGGTCATTTACATGGAAATGGCATTCTGCACTTGTTACTTCTATTATCTACAATGTTTATTCTTAAAGCACCCAGGATTTTCTCATAATGTCAAATGCAGAAGACAAAGTCAGTCTCTCTCTTTCTCTTTTTCTCTCTCTGCAGTTCTCTGGGGGAGGTGGGTAGGTCCTCAAGGGAAGCTTCTCTATGGAGGTGAAATTCTAGCTGAGACCTGCATGATGAGAAAAAAGGAACCTGGAAGTTGAATTTAAGGCAGAAAGAAGAACAAGGATAAGATCCATGAGCTGGGAACCCTCTTGCTATATTTGAGTAGCAGAAAGAAGGTGGGTTGGGCTGGACATAGTGAGAGAGCAGGGGAGTGATAGAACCCTCCATCAGACACATAAACAAGGCAGATGTGCAGGCCATTGCAAGCACAATAACTTTTTTGTTTTTGAGACAGGATCTCCTTCTGTCACCCAGGCTGGAGTGCAGTGGCACAATCTCAGCTCATTGCAGCCTCGACCTCCTGAGCTCAGGTGATCCCCCCATCTCAGCCTCCTAAGTAGCTGGGACTACAGGTGCATGTCACCATGCCTGGCTAATTTTGTTTTGTGTTTTTTGTAGAGACAGGATTTCTCACCTTATTGCCCAGTCTAGTCTGAAACTCCTGGGCTCAGGCAATCTGCCTACCTTGGCCTCCCAAAGTGCTGGGATTATAGATATGAGCCATTCCACTGTGCCAAGAAGAACTTTTGATATGGGTTCCTGGAACATAGAGAGTTGGAGAAATCATTATCTGAAACAGACATGCATACACAAGTCATCCTTCCTGCTGATGAGGGAACACATATCAGCGTAGCTGAAGAAAGCTTTTCTCCGGTAGGGTGGATGGGTGTTGATGGAAGGTCACTTTGACTTTTTCCTATTTGCTGCTGTCAGCCACTTCCCAAATTCATTGGCGGGTATCAATAGTGATTCCTACTCTTGTTCCCTTCTTTCCATACCCACCCCCACTGCCCTAGAGCCAGTCCCTCAAACTGGGGCTGTGACAGTGGCTCCCTATGGTGCCCCCCAATCTCTTTCAGCCTATAACTATAAAGTATTCACATTGCTTAAGCAGTAGTGTCAGAACCAGGTTCAAACTCAGGATTTCTGGCTTCTAATCTTGTGTTCCTTCCATTGTACACCACCAGATGAGATGAAAGCCTCTCTATAGGCCAGGCACAATGGCTCATGGCTGTAATCCCAGCACTTTGGGAGGCCGAGGCAGGTGGATTACCTAAGGTCAGGAGTTCAAGACCAGCCTGGCTAACATGGGGAAAGCCCTTCTCTACTAAAAATACAAAAATTAGCCGGGCGTGGTGGCGGGTGCCTGTAATCCCAGCTACTGGGGAGGCTGAGGCAGGAGAATTGCTTGAATGCGGGAGGCAGAGGTTGCAGTGAGCCAAAATCACGCCACTGCACTACAGCCTGGGTGACAGAACGAGACTCTATGTCAAAAAAAAAAAAAAAACAACAAAGCAAGCAAGCAAGCCTCTCTCTACCCCTTTCATCAGTGACAACGAATGGAATCTACTCTGTCTTGGTATTTCAGCCCCACTGGGGGTGAATCCACCTTCCCAACCTCTCAGCATCCACCAGCCCAACCAGCCTTCTTTAGACACAAGCACACTCTCCTCTCATTTTGATTTCCAAACCTTTCTGATACTATTTCCCGAGCCTGGGCTGTTCAACTCCTTCCCACCCCATTTTCTGCCTCTTAACTTTCATCTCATTTGTGGTGTGCAACAGAAGGACCACAAGATTAGAAGCCAGAAATCCTGAATTTGAATCCTGGTTCTGACACTTATCAGTCTCTGTGAGTCTCAGTGTGGTCATCTATACATTGGGGTCAGTGATCCTGTTTTCATTTAGGATGCTCTTGGCTACTGAAAACATATTTAAAAGTGGCTTATACAAAAAGACTGGGGTCCAGTGGTCCCAGAGGTGACTAAGTCAGCAGGTCAGCCGTGTTGTCAAGTCATCAGGTTTTTATTTTGTTGATTTTGTTCTCTGTTTTTCTGTGCTGACATCTACACAATATTGGCATTTCTTCTTAGGCTGGATCCTGCATCATCTAAGATGAAGGCTGCTTATCTAAATGGTATATACAGGTGACAACACCCAGATAGAGCAAAGAAAACATCCACGCCATGTTTTTTTTTTTTTTTTTTTTTTTTTTTTTTCACAGCGAGCAAACCTTTCGCAGAAGCCCTATGGCAGAATTTCCATTGTATTTCAACGACCAGAGCAGAGTCGCGTGCTTGTGCTTTGAAGATTGCTTGGTTTAGAGAAGTCGAGATTCATGGGTTGGGAGGGAATCTAAAGTTCACTGGCTGCATGGAGGACAGTGAAGAAGATGCCAGCTGTCTTAGCAAGGAAGGAAGGCACCCATACTTCACTGGCTGCATGGAGGATAGTGAAGAAGATGCCGGCTGTCTTAGCAAGGAAGGAAGGCACCCATACTTCACTGGCTGCATGGAGGATAGTGAAGAAGATGCCAGCTCTTTTAGCAAGGAGGAAGAGGGTACATAGTGGTTAGGTGGGAAACCAAGTCTTCATCACAGGAATTTAGCTTAGAGAGTATTATGCATTGAATGTTTGTGTCCCCTGCAAACTCATATTCTAAAGCCCAAGGTGATGGTATCAGGAGGTGGGGCTTTTGGGAAGTGATTAGGTCATAAGTATAGAGCCCACGTGAATGGTATTAGTGATCTAATAAGAGGCACCTCAAATAACTCTCTCACTCTCTTTTTTCTGGGTAGGGAGACAATGAGAAAATCATTGTCTGCAGCATGGAAAAAGACCCTTACCAGAACCAGATCATGCTGGCACCCGAATCTTGGACTTCCAGCTTCCAGAACTGTAAGAAATACATTTCCGTTATCTGTAAGCCACCCAGTCTGATATTGTGCTATGGCAGCCAGAATGGAGCTGATAGACTGTTGTTTTAAGGATGAAATGAGATGATGTATTAAAGCCTGGTACAGCATCAAGCTCACAATAAGTGCCCACTAAATGGTAGAGACTCTTACCGGGATTAATTTTCAGTGTCCCCTTGTTTTTGAAGCCTTCTCCAGTCCTGGATGGAATGACTGAAGTCTCCTTTGATAGTCTCATAACACAGAGTATATCTTCATGTTGTGTGGGAAGAATGCGGTATTGGAGTTCAAACCACATACCAGCATTAAACCTAGTTTCCAAATAGTGCTATTACTTGATGATTAGTTACAGGGAGTTCGGATTCCTGCAGACAATGACTCAAGACTTAGCCCTGCCACTTACAAAATGTATACTGTGGTGACTGAACCTTTAGACTAAGAATCCCACCTTCACCCTTTCCTGGTTGGGTGATCTCGGGCAAGTCTTTAAGCCTCTAAGAGCTTGTTTCCTCATTCATAAAGCGAGGCTCAGTGGAAACCTACCTCCTGGGGTTGCTGTGAGGATTAGAAGCGATAACACATGTTTAAAGCATGCTGCAAAGGGTATTATCAAGGGTAATGACTATTTAAAGCAAATTTCCTGTAATCCCATTCTAGTTGATTATGGCTTAAGATTTTGAGATCCTCAATGACAGTGAATGGGGCATGTTTCTCTGATTTCCCAGGACTTGGCATGCAGTTGGTGCTTAATTAATGTCAACGGAATTGAAGATAACTGTGTTGAGTTTTGAAAAGTGCAGTAGAGGAGAGAGGAGGAAAAATATTCCAAGCAGAGTGAAGGCCCAGTCACAAAGTGGTGATAACAGTGTCAGCTTCTCTGGCAATAACCGAGTCAAACTTAATATCATTTTCTTCAACTTGCTCTTGCCTCGCCCAAGCATTTCTGGCGTTTATTGCTCCTAGGAGTGCAAAGATGAGACGAGGCTGCCACTCAGCTGCGATATATGAGGACTGACACTGTACCTTCTCTTAATCTCCTACCTTCTCTCCTCACCCTACTTGCCCCTTTTTAAAATTTTGCTTTAATCTGATCAATATTATAAAATCCAATAAATAAAAAATTTTAAAAATAGGAATTTGTTTGACAAAGGTGACAAGTAGCAAAATATCGTCAAAGGGAGGCTGATGGATAGGAATCTCTGAGGCAGATGAGTTACTGACCACCACACCCCTGCCTCTGTGTGGGCGTACCAGGAAGGGAACTGGGGTCCCAGGAAAATTTTCAGAGGCAGAAACATAGGGAAAGGGCCACCCTTTGTGGTGCTGCTGCCATATTTTTTGGAGTTTTTTTCTTTTTCTTTCTTTTTTTTTTCGATTTGGCAGACTGGGAATCCCATTCTCCTTCCGGAGTATCAAACCAAGGTCTGTCTTTATTTTATTTTATTTCTTTCTTTATTTTATTTCTTTCTTTACCTTGTGTGAATGAGATCAACAATCCTTCTGAATAAAATTCAAGCCTTTCACATAGCATGAGAGGAACTCTTTCTTTAGTGTTAGTGCCCAACATCTTTTTTTTTCTTTTCTTTTCTTTTTTTTAATTTTAGAGGTGCGGGTTTTGCTCTGCTCCCCAGACAGGAGCACAGTGGCATGATCACAGCTCATTGCAGCCTTGAATTCCTGGGCTCAAGGGATCCTTCTGCCTCAGCCTTCCTAGTAGCTGGAACTACAGGTACACACCACCAAGCCTGGCTAATTTTTTAAAAAAGGCTTTTTGTAGAGACAGGGTCTTGCTATGTTGCCCAGGCTGATCTTGAACTCCAGTCTCAAACGATTCTCCCACCTCAGCCTCCCAAAGCATTTATATTACAGGCGTGAGCCACTGCACCTGACCATTGCCTACCAGTTTTTTATGTTCCACACATGCACAAGCCATAATGAACAGTTTCTGTTTTCTCACGCCTCTGCATCCCATGTATCTTGACACCTCCACCTGGAGCACGTTTCTCAATACCATCCTCAGGTGTTCTCTCTCTCTCTCTCTCTCTCTCTCTCTTTCTCTCTCTCTCTCTCTCAGATCTGGCTAATTCCTTCTCATCTGTCAAGTCTCTGCTCAGATGTCATTTTCTCCAGGAAGCCTCCCATGATCTCTCACATATGATTAGGAGCTCATCCCTGTGCTCTCAAAATCCTCACTTCATAGTTGACTCCTGTGGTAGCAGACTCAGGACACCACACTGTAATTGTCTTTTGCTCTCTTGCCAGCTAACGCCCTCAAGAGCAGGGACTGTGTTTTGTTCTTTGTCATCTCCAGCACCTAACCTAGGGCACAGCGTTTAACAGGAGTCCGATTAACATTCATTGAATGAATGAAGGATGGCATCCGCAGTGCTGATGGGCTATGGCTATGGGACCGTCCCTCTAAGGACACTGCCTCAGGGTTATTTTCAAAATGGAATCTCAGCAAGGAGGTGCCACCTCCCTCTGAATTTGCCTTCATTTATTCAATCTTCCACTGTCTGCGTTCAATGGATTTTTTTTTTTTAATTATACTTTAAGTTCTAGGGTACATGTGCACAATGTGCAGGTTCAATGGATTTTGAATGCCTCCTCCATAGCAAGTCCCGTGCTAGGTCTCAGGGACCTAGCAAACAATGCAGATCTGGTGCCTGGCTTCATAAAATCTAAAATCCAGTGGCCTCATTTTGAAGGTTGCTTTCTATTCATTACCGTAGTGCCAGTGTCTCTCGTGGTTTTTGGCATTCAATACATATGTTAAGCGAAATTAAAAAAAGACAGTTTCAGGGCACATACATATCAGAGTCAGTTTATACAGAAAAAAAAAAAAAAAAGCAAATGGTTTTCTTTCACCTGGAAAAAGAGTCAGGGTTTGCAATGGGGAGATGGGCAGGTCCAGGGACATAGGTGTGGAGGCAGCAAGGGTCACTGTGGTTGTGCTGTTGGACCTGGCTGGGATCAAATCCCATCTGTAGCACTACGTCATCTCCGATGGTCATTTTAGCCTCATTAAACCCCTGTTTCTGCATCTGAAAAATGAGAACGACAGAATTAACATCATCCAATTCCTGTGAAAATTCAATGAATGAATCAATAGAAATCTTCCGGCATAGAGGAAACCATTTATTAAATGTTAGCTTATTATAATTGTGAGTAGAGGCTTAAAATGATATGCTGTGCTTGGGAAGGGCAGAAAGTGATGTATCTGTGTATGTCTGTGTGTGTGTGTGTGTGTGTGTGTGTGTGTGTGTGTGTGTTTGCCTGCAGTGGTATTGGGGGTGAGATTGGAAAGCTGTCTGGAATCAGCTATGATGTTTTTGTGTTCCATGCTAGGGGGCTTGCTTGACCCCAGGGGAAGCCACTGAGAATTATATACGGTGGAGTGACATGTCATGGTTATATCTGCTCACATGAGAAATGAGGTATGCCTCACTTTACACAGTGGCAATTGGAATCCTTTGAGAAGGGAAAAAAGAACAGAAGGAAGGAGGGAAAGGAACAGAAAGGAGACAGAAAGGAAACTGGAGTTGGGGAAAGGAGGAGCAGAGGACAGGCAAGAAAAATGGCTGGAGCATCCATTTGACACCAGGCTCCAGGGCTTGCCTCTAGATGAGTGAGGAATCTCAGGACAGGCTTGATGGTGATTTACAGGTCTCCATCTCAGGGCCTGACTGAATTGTACAGAAGGAACTCTCAGAGGTCCGCTCCTCCAGACTGTAGAGTCAGGGCTTGGGGATGGGCTTTTTGTCTCAGGACTCACCTGAGGCTTCAAAGTGCCAATTACCTGGGGTCAAAGCTCAGGAGCTACTTGCCCTAGGGTATGCTTTGCAGCCTCCGAACATTCAGCTGATCTTGCAAGAGCCTGTCCCTGCAATGTCACTGCCAGGCTGACCAGCACAGCCCCCATCCTCCTTCCCTTCCAGCGGGAAATCCAAGGATATTTTTCTAGCTTTAATTTATTTTTTAAAGTAGCTTTATGAGCCTGTTAATAAAAGGGAAACTTGCTCCTTGTCCGACTGTCACTCAGCCTCTGGTTGTCTCCTATCGCCTGGGAAACTCATTGGAAACCATGCTGGCTCCTTTCTCTCTGCACATAAAAAGGTTTATAGATCTCCAGTTCCCTACAATCAGCCCAAAGTAGCTCTCACTTGACAGTCTTCAGAAATCAACGTTGCTCCCCGCTCTACTGAGCTCCCGCCCGCACAAGGTCAGGCTCCGCTCCAGGAAGCTACTGCCGTTTGAATTGTGCTGGCCGGGACTGCTAGGAAGTTTCTCCTTCAGAGGACACCTCCATCTTGGAGAGAGAGGCTTTGAAACCTTTAGCAGTATTGACGAGGAGCTTACACTTGTCAAACAGACTTGGCTTCCTGCTGAGCTGTAGCTCTGGGCTCAGACGTGGGAAAGGGGTCTGGGCTGTTCATGGCCACTCCCAGCCCAGTTTATTTCAGTGGAGATTATGGATCACTAGGGTGGCTGCCTGGTGGTCGTTCCCTGAGCCGTGTGGCCCTTGTGGGTATGTGAGATGCTACATCCTCTGTGCAATTCCCATGCTGATGATGTGGGTCTGTGACTGGTGGACTCAGGTTATTTGGTGCTTTATTTAGCAAAACAAAAGAAGAGTGAATTGGTCTAAAGCAGGGTTTCTCAACCTCAGCACTATTGATGTTTTGGGCCCGATAATTCTGCATTGTGGGGAGGGGGGTGTCCTGTGCATTGTAGGATGTTAGCAGCTCCCCTGGCCTTTATCCCCCAGTTGCCAGTAGCACTCCCCTCTTCCTGTTGTAATGCAGGGCAGGCAAGCCCCCAAATGTGGCTTAGCCCACAAGCGTTCTTGGCTTTGTCAGAAAAGAATTCAAGGGTGAGCCGGTGGTAGGGTAGAAGAAAACAGCTTTATTGAAGCCTCAGTGTTACAGCTCCATGACTGCTGCTACAGAGCAGGGCAGAGAGTAGCAGCTGAGGACAGTTTTGCAGTCATATTTATACCTATTTTTAATTATATGCAAATTATGGGGTAGTTTATGCAAAAATTTCTCGGAAAAGGGTGAGAGCTTTTGAGTCATTCGGTAGTCGCCATAGAAAGGAGTGGTAAATCCTGAGTGTTGCCATGGCTATGGTAAACTGACATGGGAAATGGATGGGCATGTCTTCTGGAAAGCTGCTTCCACCTCATCCCTGTTTTAGCTAGTCCTCATTTTGGTCCAGTGTCTGAGCCCTGCTTCTGGAGTCAAGTCTCGCCTCATACCTCAGTTGTGACAACCAAAAATGTGTATGCCGGAAACAACTTCAGCATGTGAATCTATCTTTCCAAGTATACATTTTATGAAATCTAACTATAGATCAGATGTTTACAGTGAAGATTTAGTGTCTGAAATGAGGTGTTCTGAAGTGTGAAATACTGCATTTTGAAGACTTAGTGAAAGAGACACTGTAAACGATTTCATTAAGAGTTTTTAAAATACTGATTACATGTTGAAATAATAAGTTGGATATATTGGAGTAATAAAATATAGTATTAATATTATTTTCACCTACTTTTAATTTTAAATGTGGCTACTAGAAAATGTAAAATTACACATTTAGCACACATAATATTGCTATTGTGTGGTACTGGTCCAGAGACTCATGGGTTTATTTCCTTCTTCACCACAACCTTTTTTTGGGGATTTGAGCAAGCTCTAAGCATTCATTTCCACATCTGTAAAATGTAGATAATAGGACAGTTCAGAAACAGTGGGCAGGTTGCATGAGACTATGCATGCAAACTTCTCAGCACACTGATTGGCATGTAGTAGGCACATAACACGTACTTGATAAGTGAATAAATTAGCTACTGGTCTGATTGAGTGGGGCTAAATAATACTTTACTTTCATTCAGTGATATAAATAGTTCATGCTCATTCTAAAATATTTGAATAATATATAAAAGTATGTGAATAAGTACAAATTGACTGGAATGCTTAAGTTAACTACTGTTATTTATTGGTGACCCTCCTTTTATTTGTGTTTATTTATTTATTTATTTTTAAAATTACTTATTTCCATAGGTTATTGGGGAACAGGTGGTGTTTGGTTACATGAGTAAGTTCTTTAGTGGTGATCTGTGAGATTTTGGTGCACCCATCACCTTAGCAGCATACACTGCACACAGTTTGTAGTCTTTTACCCCTCACCCCCTTCCCATCCATTCCCTGTGAGTCCCCAAAGTCCATTGTGTCATTCTTATGTCTTTGCATCCTCATAGCTCAGCTCCCACTTATGAGTGAGAACACATGATGTTTGGTTTCCCATTCCTGAGTTACTTCACTTAGAAAAATAGTGTCCAAGTTCATTCAGGCATTCAGGTTGCTGTGAATACCATTAATTCATTCCTTTTTATAGCTGAGTGGTATTCCATTGTATGTAAGTATATAAACCACAGTTTCTTTATTCACTCATTGAGTGATGGGTTGTTTCCATGATTTTGCAATTGCTAATTGTTCTGCTATAAACACACATGTACAAGTGTCTTTTTTCATATAATGACTTCTTTTCTGCTGGGTAGATGCCCAGTAGTGGGATTGCTGAATCAAATACTTTTGATTGCTGAATCAAAAGTAAATCAAATGATCTACTTTTAATTCTTTAAGTCATCTCCATACTGCTTTTCATGTGGTTGTACTAGTTTACATTCCCACCAGCAGTGTAGAAGTGTTCCCTGTTCACCATATCCATGCCAACATCTATTATTTTTTGAGTTTTTGATTATGGCCATTCTTGCAGGAGTAAGGTGGTATCACATTGTGGTTTGGATTTGCATTTCCCTGATCATTAGTAGAGCTGAACATTTTTTCATATGTTTGTCAGCTGTTTGTATATCTTCTTTTGAGAATTGTCTATTCATGTCCTTAGGCCATTTTTTTGATGAGACTGTTTGTTTTTTTCTTGCTAATTTGTTTGAGTTTGTTGTAGATTCTGGATATTAGTCCTTTGTCAGATTTACAGATTGTGAAGATTTTCTCCTACTCTGTGGATTGTCTGTTTACTCTGCTGACTGTTCCTTTTGTCGTGCAAAAGCTCTTTAGTCTGATTAAGTACCAACTATTTATCTTTCTTTTTATTGCATTGCTTTTATGAAATCCTTGCCTAAGCCAATGTCTAGAAGGGGTTTTCCAATGTTATTGTCTAGAATTTTCATAGTTTCAGGTCTTAGATTTAAGTCCTTGATCCATCTTGAGTTGATTTTTGTATAAGGTGAGAGATGAGGATCCAGTTTCGTTCTCCTACATGTGACCTGCCAATTTTCCCAGCACCACTAGTTGAAAGGGTGTCCTTTCCCCACTTTATGTTTTTGTTTGCTTTGGAGAAGATCAGGTGGCTGTAAGTATTTGGGTTTATTTCTGGGTTCTCTATTCTGTTTCATTTGTCTGCGTGCCTACTTTTATACCAGTACCATGCTGTTTTGGTGACTATGGCCTTATAGTATAGTTTGAAATCAGGTAATGTGATGCTTCCAGATTTGTTCTTTTTGCTTACTGTTGCTTTGGCTATGCAGGCTCTTTTTTGATTCCACATGAATTTTAGGATTGTTTTTTTCTAGTTCTATGAAGAATGATTGTGGTATTTTGATGGGAATTGCATTGAATTTGTAGATTGCTTTTGGCAGTAGGGTCATTTTCACAATATTGATTCTACCCGTTTATGAGCATGGGATGTGTTTCCAGTTGTTTGTGCCATCTGTGATTTCTTTCAGCAGTGTTTTGTAGTTTTCCTTGTAGAGGTTTTTCATGTCCTTGGTTGGGGTATATACCTAAGTATTTTATTTATTTATTTTTTGCAGTTATTGTAAGAGGGGTTGAGTTCTTGGTTTGATTTTCGGCTTGGTTGCTGTTGGTATATAGAAGAGTTACTGATTTGTGTACATTAGTTTTGTATCTGGAAACTTTGCTGAATTCATTTATTAGTTCCAGGAGCTTTCTGGAGGAATCTTCAGGGTTTTCTAGGTAAACAATCATATCATCAGCAAACAGTGACAATTTGACTTCATCTTTACCAACTCGGATGTCATTTATTTCTTTCTCTTGTCTGATTGCTCTGGCTAAGACTTCCAGTACTATGTGGAAGAGAAGTGGTTAGAGTGGGCATCCTTGTTTTGTTCCAGTTCTCAGAGGGAATGCTTTCAATGTTTGCCAATTCAGTATTATGTTGGCTGTAGGTTTGTCATAGATGGCTTTTATTACATTGAAGTATGTCCCTTGTATGCCTATTTTGCTGAGAGTTTTAATCATAAAGGGATGCTGGATTTTGTTTAATGCTTTTTCTGTATCTATTGAGATGATCATGTGATTTTTGTTTTTAATTATGTTTATGTGGTATATCACATTTATTGACTTGTGTATATTAACCCATCCTTGCATCCATGGTATGAAACCTGCTTAATCATGGTGGATTATCTTTTTGATATGGTGTTGGATTTGGTTAGCTAGTATTTTGTTAAGGATTCTTGCATCTATATTCATCAGGAATATTGATCTGTAGTTTTCTTTTTTGGTTATGTCCTTTCTTGGTTTTGGTATTAGGGTGATACTGGCTTCATAAATTGATTTAGGGAGGATTCCCTCTTTCTCTATCTTGTGGAATAGTGTCAATAGGATTGGTACCAATTCTTCCTTGAATATCTGGTAGAATTCTGCTGTGAATCCGTCTGGACCGGGACTTTTTTTGTTGGTAATTTCTTCTATTGCAATTTCAGTCTTGCTGCTTGTTATTGGTCTGTTCAGGGTAACTAATTCTTCCTGATTTAAGCTAGGAGGGTTGTATTTTTCCAGGAATTTATCCATTTCTTCTAGGTTTTCTAGCTTGTGTGCATAGAGGTGTTCATAGCAGCCTTGAATAATCTTTTGTATTTCAGTGGTGTCAGTTGTCGTATCTCCTGTTTTATTTCTTAATGAGGTTATTTGGATTTTCTCTCTTCTTTTCTTGGTTAATCTTGCTATGGTCTATCATTTTTATTTATCATTTCAAAGAAACACCTTTTTGTTTTATTTATCTTTTATATTTTTGTCTGTCTGTTTCATTTAGTTCTGCTCTGATCTTGGTTATTTCCTTTGTTCTGCTGTGTTTGGGTTTGGTTTGTTCTTGTTTCTCTAGTTCCTTGAGATGTGACCTTTCAGTTTCAGTTTGTGCTCTTTCATACTTTTTGATGTGGGTGTTTGGGGCCATGAACTTTCCTCTTGGCACTGCCTTTCCTGTATCCCAGAGATTTTGCCAGGTTGCGGGTGACAAAGGTGTCAAGTGTCAGCTCTACCACTTACTCCACTTGACCAAGCAATTGATTCGTTCTTGGTTCCTCAGTTTCCTCATCTGTATAGTGGGAATAATAATGTGTATCAGGTCATTCTTGCACTGCTGTAAAGAAATAGCTGAGACTGGGTAGTTTATAAGAAAAGAGATTTAATTGGCT
Source organism: Rhinopithecus bieti (assembly GCF_001698545.2). Taxonomy (NCBI): domain Eukaryota; kingdom Metazoa; phylum Chordata; class Mammalia; order Primates; family Cercopithecidae; genus Rhinopithecus; species Rhinopithecus bieti. Next base: position 1,092,785 of record NW_016805992.1, on the reverse strand, counting down.
CATGGTTCTGCGGGCTGTATAGGAAACATAATGTTGGTGCCTGCTTCTGGGAAGGCCCAAGGAAGCTTTTACTCATGGCAGAAGGCAAAGGGTGATCAGGCAGGTCACATGGCAAAAGCAGGAGCAAGAGAGAGAGAGAGAGAGAGACAGTGAGTGTGTGTGTGGGGGGAGGTGCCACACTTTACACAACCAGATCTTGTGAGAACTCACTCACCATGGCAAGAACAAAACCAAGGGGTAGTGCCAAACCATTCGTGAGAAATTTAGCCTCATGATCCAGTTACCTCCTACCAGGCCCCACCTCCAACACTGGGGATTCCAATTCAACATGAGACGTAGGTGGGGACAAATATCCAAACTATATCATAATGGTGCTTATATCACTTAGTTATAGGGGATTAAAAGAGTTAATATTTATAAATACCTAAAATAGTGTCTTGCACATAGTAAACATTATGTAAATGCACATTAAATATATTTTTAGAGACAGAGTCTTGCTCTGTTGCTCAGGCTGGAGTGCAGTGATACAATCATGGCTCACTGCAGCCTTGAATTCCTAGGCTCCAGTGATCCTCCTGCCTCAGCCTCCTGAATAGCTGGTACTACAGGGGTGTGCCACTACGCCTGGCTAATTTTTCTTTTTAATTTTTTTTTTTGTAGATACAGGGTCTCCCTGTGTTGCCTGGGCTGGTCTCAAACTCCTGGGATCAAGCAATCTTGCCTACTTGGCCTTCCAAAGTGTTGGGATTATAGGAGAGAGCCATTGCACCCAGCCTACTAAATCTTAAATAGTACACTTGTACTCCCCCTACCCACCTCCATGCCCACCCCAATGTTAACCAGTATTAGGGTTTGTTGTGGGTCTTTTCTTGTCTTTCTCTTGGCTCATATAATCAGTATTGTTATCGTTAATTTATTTTGTAAGAAACTGTGATCATTTTATATATACCTTTCTGGAACATGGTTTTTTAACTTATGATACATCTATTGTGGAATCTGCTCTGCCAAGTTAATTGGTGTCAACAAGTGATTCCATAATAATTCAGTGGCAGAGATGTAAGCCCTTTCACATAGCCATTCTCCTATTAATGACCTTTTTTTTGTTGGAAATTTGAAAGCATTAAAATGTTATATCGGAAAGGGGTAGGGGAGAGGCCAACCTGACTAATTATACAAACTGGAGTAAGCTTTGGGGGCTGAGCTATGGATCTGACACGTGCAGCAAGAGGTATGTTTTGAGTTAAGTAACTATCTGAAATCACCCAACAGTTAGATAATTGACCTAATTTAATTTTCCTATAGAAGGACGACCGCTGGTTTGTCTGCCTGGGCTATAGGTATGTCACTGCATGTATTACAGGCCAGTTGGTTAAGTATGAAGCTATTATTACTAATTAAAATCACTTTCCTGCAGAGCCCTCACCTTCTCCACCTCGCTAGCCCACCTTCCCACATTACCCAGGATTCATCCCTTCAGGAATGGTTAATGTGAGCCCCAAATCAATAGCTCAATTAACAATCAAGATTGGGCTTCCAGGCAACAGAGATCAGGATCAATAACTTATGTTCAGTGAAATTAAAGGCAGTTGTTAAGCCAACTGTTTAAAAGGTGCAGACAGGGACTTCAGGGATATCTGTCAAAACCTGTTGGTTTCTTTCTCTGGAGAGGTTGGAACGTACATCTTTCTTTGGTCAGTCTTCCACATGGATGGGCAGCTAATGAAGCAAGCATGTCCTCACCAATTTTTTTTTTTTTCCTGAAATAAATTCCCTGGCCCCAGGACTGCCAGGGGCATCTGAGCTGACTTGAGGGAGCTTCTTTCATCAAGTCCGATGCAGCAAAAGCAGAGATTCAGAGTCATCTCTCAGTGTCTCTCCAGCATCTTTTGGGAGGGTAGAGTGAGTGAAGTTTCCCTACATCTTTAATTTGTTGGATCTTCCTAGCATTATGACGTTTTAATCATTCAACTAACATTTTTTTTTCTTTGAGACGGAGTCTCGCTCTGTTGCCCAGGCTGGAGTGCGGTGGTGTGATCTCGGCTCACCGGAAGCTCTGCCTCCCAGGTTTACACCATTCTCCTGCCTCAGCCTCCCGAGTAGCTGGGACTACAGGCGCCCGCCACCACACCCAGCTAATTTTTTGTTTTTTAGTAGAGACGGGGTTTCACCATGTTAGCCAGGATGGTCTCGATCTCTTGACCTCGTGATCCACCCGCCTCGGCCTCCCAAAGTATTCAACTAACATTTAATGAGTGAGCACTCACTCTGTTTCTCTGAGCTTTTAGGGTTTGTCCTTCCTTCCTTCCGTGCCTTTCTCAGAGGCTATTGATAGGTTGTAGGTGAAAATGGTGTAAAGCTTCAGCTCTATCAGCTGCTTAACTTGACCAAGCACTTGATTAATTCTTTGTTCCTCAGTTTCCTCATCTGTGCAGTGGGGATACTAATGCGTATTAGGTCATTCTTGCATGGCAATAAAGAGATAGCTGCGACTGGGTAATTTATAAGAAAAGAGGTTTAATTGACTCATGGTTCTGTAGGCTGCCAATTTTACCAACTGATTTTTAAAACTTTTTATGAGTTGAACCCTATTTATAGTTCTAGTATTATTACCTGTATGAGTTAGGATAGGCTAGGTGGGAGTAACAAATAGCCCCAGACAGGTAATGGAACAACATGACAGACATATGTTTCCTGGCACGTAACAGTGCTGGGTGGGTAACCGGGTTAGATGGGCAGACCTTGTCTAAGTGGAGACTGAGGCTCCATCTGCCTTGTGGCTCCTCGAGGGTCTAATTATCATTCTCTAGTGTCTACTTATCAGGTTCCTCCAGCTGGTGTAAGGGGAAGGACAGTGAAAAGAAGGCCCCACATCATTTCTTAAAAGCCTGGGCTCAGAAGGGAATTCAACCTTCCAGCTTCCATTCCATGGCCTACATGTTAGTCACTATCCTGACTGCAAGAGAGATTGGGAAGTGTAGCCTGTCTGTTAGGCTTAGAAAATTAAAAAAAAAAAAAAAAAAGGATAGATTTGGGGGATCAGCTAGCTATCTCAGCTTCATTACCACGATCTCCCTTTGTGGATGTCTGTAATTATACCTGCCTATCATGTTTTCCCTAGAATTTCTCTTTCCTTTAGGAAACTCATCCCATTGGATGGGATGGTCCACACCTCCAGGCACGAGGATGTGCACATGACCCAAGCTGGGCCAGTCATAGGCTTTCTTGCAATATTTCTGTTGGATCTCTCAAGAAAGGCATTTTTGTCTGCTAGAATCACTACGTTGGTAGACATGAGTCTTGGGCTGCGCAATACAACATACCTGCAACTTGAAATCAAGAGATAGACTGTTGACTAGTTATAGCCTCTGATATCTGGTAGAGAGACAGTCATAGACACAGATAATTACAATAAGATAAGTAATTATTATAATCCTTAGAATTTGTTAGGTGCTTGCTATGTTCCAGGCACCTTTCAAAGTTTTAGGTTTATTCACAGTGGCATGTATTCTACTGTTATCCATATTTCACAGATGAGGAAATGGAGGCACAGAAAGTGTAGGAAACTTGCTCAAGTTCACTTACATAGTGAGCAACAGCACTGGAAGTCAGGCTCTAATGCTTTTGCTCTTACCCACTGTGGGGACTGCCTCTAAGGATGCTACAAATGCTACTTCCTCATAAGCTCCTTGAATTCAGGAATAAGGTCTTACTGTCTCAATTTCCCTCCCACTCTGCTGCAGGGCACCTAGTACTGTTCACAGTAATTCCACTTTATCTAGGGTTATTGAGCAGAAGTTCTGAAGGCTATTGATGGGAAAAAAAAAAAAAAAAAAAAAAGGAATGCACCATGGTGGATAAAAGATTAGAAAAACTGGGTGGTCTTCCTTGATAACTATTAGCTTAACCACCTGGAAATCTTCAGATTCAAGAATGTGGAGGGTGAGTATCGATGTATGGCATCACTTGCTTCTGAAAGGAGCTGTTGTTGTGATATAGGTATCCAGGCTCAGGTTCCCTTGGAGAGTGAGGATCCAGCCAGGTGACACATCTCTTTCACAAACGATCCTGGAAATGATGCATTTGATCTGTAGCCACGTGGCTAAACACAAAAGGAGCAAGCATATATATATATATATTTTTGAGACAGAGTCTCTGTTTGTCGCCCAGGCTGGAGTGCAGTGGCACGATCTCGGCTCACTGCAAGCTTCACCTCCTGGGTTCACGTCATTCTCCTGCCTCAGCCTCCCGAGTAGCTGGGACTACAGGCACCTGCCACCATGCCCGGCTAATTTTTTTTTTCTGTATTTTGTTTAGTAGAGACAGGGTTTCACCGTGTTAGCCAGGATAGTCTCGATCTCCTGACCTTGTGATCTGTCCGCCTTGGCCTCCCAAAGTGCTTGGATTACAGATGTGAGCTACCACGCCCGGCCAGGAGCTAGCGTGTATTAATAGATAAGCGCTTTAACGTTTTCTATTATTTAATCATCAGCCTCCTTCCCCCAACACACATGATAGGCATGATTATCTTTGATCGGTGCTTGGAGAAATGCTTAGCGTGGAATGGGTATTATCTGTTGTTACAATAATGCTGGAAAAGAAGAATAGAAATCATAGGTCCACTTACCTCAAATGCATATCTGACTTCTTCCTCTACTCTATGTTTACTTTATTGTATGTAAAATGCAGATTTGCTGAATGCAAGACGAGTGCAGAAGTGACTGTTCCACTACCCCCCTTTTCACATGTAACATGTCAATCAAGTGAGTGCCAATCAAAGCCTCACAAGAAGATGGCCACTTAACTCAGTACCTACCCTCACTTTTTACAAATTTCCTCCTTCCCCTCCTGCCTGCTATTTCCCCTTTAAATACTGAAGTCCTTAAAACACCTTTTGGAAAAAGTGCAGGACACAGATCCTATTGTGACTTGACTCTCTTTTTCCTGGGTGCATCCTCAACCTTAGCAAAATCAGCCTCTAAATCATGAGTCAGAAATAAAGGGAATCAAAATGACTCGCCTCAGTCATTTTACTTGGTTTACATACTCAAGTGTGTTTTCCTCTAAATATTTTCCCTATTGTTATTAAAAAATTGAGAGATGCCTTGATACAAAATCTTGGCTTAAACATCTACTGTAAACTTGCCCTTCCATCATTAAAAACCCATTGCAAACGTTATTTCTGGTGGCTGCATAATATCCTTTTTTTCCGGGTAACACCGTAATTCGTTTGATCAATCTTCAATTGAATTTCTATATTGTTTTCAACTTCTTTTTCTTTTTTTTTTTGAGACAGGGTCTTGCTCTGTAACCCAGGCTGGAGTGCAGTGGTACAATCATGGCTCATTGAAACCTCAACCTCCTGGGCGCAAGCAGTCCTCACACCTCAGCCTCCCCCGAATAACTGGGACGACAGGCATGTGCCACCATGCCCTGCTAATTTTTGTATTTTTTGTAGAGAGGGGTTTTACCATGTTCCAGGCTGGTCTCAAACTCTTGAGCTCAAGCAGTCCTCTCGTCTCAGCCTCCCAAAGTACTGAGATTACAGGCGTGAGCCACCACAGTTAGCCGCTTTTCATTCTTATAAATAATGCTGGGATTATTCATCTTTAATTTTATATATTTTTCATTACAAATGTGACAAAACTGCCTTACACAAAATCTTGAAAAAGGAACAAAAAATAGCAACTATCTCCAACCATCATAACCACTGCTAATATATTTCTGTATTTTCTTCTAGCCTTCTCTCCCACACATAATTTTATGCTCACCTTTTCCTGACTGTAAAAGTAATATATGATGACTTTCCAAAGAACTTACTTTCTAGTAACAAGGAAGCAGGAACAAAAATCATCCATAATTTCACCACCTGGAGACAACCACTATTAACTCTTTGGCCTATTTTCACATATTAGTAGTAGGAGTAGTAGTAATTTTAATTATTTCTTATTATTTTACATGACTGAGATTGTGCTAAAATTGCAATCTTCATTTTCTTGTTTTGCTTAATCCTGTATCATGAGCATTTCTCGTTGTAATTAAAAGCTTTAAAAGATATTTTAAAAGCGTTAAATATTACAACGTAATATTTTAATGACTGCACAATATCCCTTCAAATAGATGTATGATAATTAATTCAACATCCCCACAGGGGGACAGCTTTAGCTATCATATACTTTGCTGCAAGAAGCATTTTTGCACATGCATTTTGACCACATTGCAGCTGATTTCTTTAGGATAGATTATTAGGAGTGAAATTACTTGTCATGTGCTGCAAGTATATGAATGTTTTAAAGACTTCCATATGCATGAGTTTTTACACAGTTGCAAACACACAAGGTCCACCATGCTGAATCCTGGTTTTGACTTATCTTTTTAGCACAGCATTTCCTCCTAATCATGATTCTCCTTGAAGAAAGGGACAATCTCATATATTTTTTATCCCCAGTCCAGTCCTTGGCACAAAACAGGCACAACTCTTAGAGGCACTGTAGATTGATTAGTAGTGGAAGCACTGATTGTGGATCCAGACAACCTGGGTTTGAATCCAGGCTGCATCACTTACCAGCCAGTAAGTGTCTCTGTCCTTTAGTTTTCTCATCTACTAAAGGGGGACCCAGATAGCACCATCCTTATAGGGTTGTTTTAAGGATTAAGTACGTAGCCTCTAGCATGTGCTAAGTACTCTGTTAATGAAGCTTAGTTGGTTCTTTTTGAATTGGAGGAGGCAGTATGTGGGTTAAAAGCACCAACCTGTGGAATTATACAGCCCTAAATTTGGTGCTACCTCCTGCTGTGAGACCTTCAGATGTCTTCTGACTTCCAAGTCTCCATCATTTCATTGGTAAAACAGATCAGTAATCGTACCCACCTTGTGGAGTTGCTGTGAGGATGAGACAAAGTAATATAAACTAGATATTCAACAGGGTGCCTGGTAGCTAGGAAATATTTAATAAATGTGAGCCCAAATAATTACTCTAGAGGGAATACAGGCTTGCTGTAACATATTCTGAGTCTATTCTCAGAAACAATCAGTGTTAGGAATTTGATGTGTCCTTCTAGACATTTGTTTTTCTCTTTTACAGTCATAAACATCTATGTGTGTAGGTTCAGTTGATGCTGCTACTTGGTCATATTTTCCTTCTTCCCTTTTTAACCTACTGGTGGCTTGGAGATTCTCCCTCTTATTTCTAATCTGGAAGTGGGGCCTGGCAGTAGGATGAGAAGAGACAATGAAGGCTCTTTTCACTTTTTTGCCGGCAGCATTGCCCTCGGGCACAGTGGGGTGTTTAGAGGCAGAAGGCTGGAAAGATGGTCATGGGATGCACACAGCTTCCTCTGCCATCTGGTTCCTTTGTATGCCTTCCACATTTCCAGGTGGAGATTTTGGGGGAGGTGCCTTTGTCCCGTGATTAACTGCCACTTCTAGCTGTTTAAAAACATTAAAAAAATTTTAAATCATCTTTCCCCCTTTCCTTTTCCCTTTTCTTCTCTTTCTGTTGCATTAGCCTAGCTTGCTCTTCTCATGACCAACTTCGTCCACTTACTTAGATTTCAGCTTGACTGTTACCCTCCCCCAAAAAGATCTTCCCTGAAAAATTTATCCAAAGTAGGCATCTCCTTCCTCCAGTTATCCCCTGTTTCCCTGGGTGCCTTATGAACATTTCTGGCAATCTGAATTAATTATTGAATGTGCAAATGTGATTATACATGATTTGCTCCCATCCACCAAAATCTCAGCTTCAGGGCACAAAAATCATGTCTTTTTCCACTCCACGGAGCATCATCATCCTCTAGCCCAGTGCCAGCACCTAGTAGATACCCAATAAAATTTGTTTAATGAGTGCATGGATCACTGTGCAACCATAAACACAGGGGTGTGCAATTTAAAACAAGCATTGCTATTCCCCATACTAAGTCAAAGAACAGGTTCAGGCCGGGTGCAGTGGCTCACACCTGCAGTCCCAGCACTTTGGGAGGCCAAGGTGGGCGGATCACCTGAGGTCAGGAGTTTGAGACCAGCCTGGCCAACATGGTGAAACCCTGTCTCTACTGAAATTACAAAAAAATTAGCCTGGTGTGCTGGTGTGCACCTGTAATCCTAGCCACTTGGGAGGCTGAGGTGGGAGAATCACTGGAACCTGGGAGGCAGAGGTTGCGGTGAGTGGAGATCGTGCCACTGCCTTCCATCCTGGGCGACAGAGCGAGACTCTGCCTCAAAACAAAACAAAAAAATGGTACAGAGAGGCTACATGACTTATTTACTGCATCAAGAGAACACACGTAGCTGGGCGAGGTGGCTCACGGCTGTAATCCCAACACTTTGGGGGGCCCAGGTGTGCTGAGGTTAGTAGTTCATGACCAGTCTGGCCAATATTTATGTCTTCTTTAATTTCTGTTTTGTAGATTGATTTAGTCCTAAGTATTTCACATTTTTTGCTGCCATTGTAAATAATATTTATTTCAAAACTTCAATTTCTAATTGTTGCTTCAGTACAGAAATAACAATTGATTTTTATATATCAATTTGAATGATTATATATTTATCTTAATCTAAGTAGTTGAACTTAGCATAACATTGTCCATAATATTCCCTTATTATCCTTTTAATATCTGTAGTGATGTCACCTCTTTCATTCCTAATATTTGTAAATTATGCCTTCTATTCATTTTTGCCCCTTGTAAGTCTGGCTAGAGGTTTATCAATTTTATTGATTGTTGTCAAAGAAGTAGCTTTTGGTTTTAGTGATTTTGTCTATTATTTTTCTGTGTTCTACTTCATTGATTTCCACTTTTATCTTTATTATTTCCCTTCTCTGCTTACTTTGAGTTAATTTTCTCTTCTTTTTCTAATTTCTTAAAGCACAGCCTGAGGTCATTGACAGAGCTTTCTTCTTTCCTAATACAGCCATTGAGGCTATGTATTTTCCTCTAAGTAACTGCTTTAGTTGCATCCCACAAATTTTGATACATACATTTCCTTCTCATTTACTTCAAAATGCCTTCCAGTTTTCTTTTTAATTTTTATCTTGACAGTTGGACTATTTGGAAGTGTATTTAGTTTCCAAACATTTGGACATTTTTCAAATGTCTTTATATTTCTAGGTATCTTTAGCTTATTTGTAATTTAACTTCATTGTGGTCAGAGAACATGCTTTGAATGACTAAAATTTTTTCGAATTTACCGAGACAGATTTTACGGTTCATAAAATTGTTTATCTTGGTGAATGCTCTGTTGCATTTTAGAAAAATGCGTATTCTTCTGTTGTTGCCGAGTTGTTCTATAAACGTCATTTAGGTCAAGTCGATTGTTAGTGTTGTTCAGATCTCTTATATACTTGCTGATTTATGTTCACTTGTTCTATCGATAATTGAGAAAGAAGTATTTAAAATGGCTGAACATAATTGTGGATTTGTCTATTTTTCCTTGAGATTTTATTTTTTTTTGTTTGTGTATTTTGAAACTCTGTTATTAGGTGCATATAGGTGCATGAATATTTAGGGTTGTCACGTCCTCTAAAAGATTTGACCCCTTTATCATTATGACATGACTTTCTGTTCCTCTGGTGGTTTTTTTTTTTTGCTCTAAAATCGACTTTGTTTGATATTAATATAGCCACTACAGCTTTCTATTGACTAGTGTTGTTATAGTATATATTTTCTCATCAATTTACTTCAAACCTATTTGTGTCTGTATATTTGGAGTGCCTTTCTTATAGGTAGTATATAGTTGGGTCTTACTTTTTTTAATCTAACCTGAAAATCTCTTCCTTTTAATTGGAAGTGTTTAGTCTATTTACATTTAATGTGACTATTGATACAATAGGTTTGAGTCTTTCATCTTACTGCCTGTTTTCTATCTGCCTTATCTGTTCTTTGTTCCCCTTTTCTCTTGTCCTGACCTCTTTTGAGTAATTGAATTTTCTTGATGATTTGTTTTGTTTCCATTATTGGCTGGAACTTTTTGTTTTGTATTTTAGTGGTTGTTTTAAGTTTGTAGTACAAATCTAACTTAACACAGTCTATCTTCAAGGGATGTTGTACTCCTTCATATATATAATAGTATAGATCCCGTCTGGCATTTATGCTATGTTTATCATGTTTACTTATGCATATTTTCTAAACTTCAAACTTTAAACATTTGTTAAAACTCAATTATCTTTCAAAAATGTTTAAATAATAAGAAAAATTTTATATATTTACTTTTGGTGCTCACCATTCCTTTGAGTAGATTCATATTTCTATCTGGTGTAAGTTTCCTTTTTCCTGAAAGGGCTTCTTTTAACCTTGCTTGCAGTTCAGCTTTCCCGTTTTTAATGTCTACAGTCGTCTTTATTTTGCCTTCACTTTGAAAGCATTTTTTGAAAAATATTTTTTCTAGATATATTCTAGGTGAAGTTTTTTCTTTCACTATTTTAAAGATATTGCACCACTGTCTTTTTGCTTGCATTGTTTGTGAAGAGAAATCTGTCATCATACCTATCTCTGTGCCTCTTTATGTAACATGTTATTTTGCTTTGGCTCTTTTTCATATTTTCCCTTTACCATAGATTTTGAGTAATTTGATTATGATATGTTTTGTTGTATTTGTTTGTTTATACTTAAGACTTACTGAATCTTTTGGATCTGTGAGTTCATAGTTTTTTTTTATTAGATTTGCAAACTTTTTGATCATTATTTTTTCAAAGATATTTCTTTCCCCCTTCTCTCCTTTGAATTCTTTAATTATATATAATTATAATAACTGTGGAAGTTGTTCCACAGTTCAGATGCTCTTTTTCATTTTTACGTTTTTTCTGTCTGTGTTTCACTCAAGGTTGTTTCTATTGCTCTTTGAATTCATGGTCTTTCTTTTGGAATAGCTTTGGTTAATCTCAGCCTGTATGTATTTTATTTCAGACACTGTAGTTCTCACCTCTAGAAGTTCTGTTTGGATCTTTCAAAATATATTCCATGTTTCTACTTAACTTTTTGAACATATGCAATGCAGTTGTAATAACTGATTTTATGTCCTTGTCTTCTAATTCTAACATCTGTGTCTGTTTTGGGTCAGTTTCAACTGATTGATTTTTCTCCTCATAATCTGTATTTTCCTTCTTTTTTTGCATGCTGGTTGTCTTTGATAGGATGCCAGACATTGTTAGCTGTTGGATATTTCTGCATTCCTATAAACTTAGAGATTTTTCTTTTTCTGAAATGCAGTTGTTGTTGGAAACAGTTTGAATCTTTTGGATATTGCTTTTAAGACTTGTTAGATGGGATCAGAGTAGTGTCTAGTTTAGGGCTAATTGTTCTCCACTAGTGAGGCAAGACCCTCTTGAGTATTCTAAGTTATGAAGTTTTCAGTTCGGCTTGTAGAATAGGCATGATTTCTGGCTTAATGGGAATGCTTGCTACTGTTCCTTCTAATCCTTCAAATGGCCTCTCTTTGTCTTGGAAAGTTCCCTATGCATATGAGCCAATCAGTACTTTGTTGAATACTCAAGGAAGACTTTTGACAAATCTTCAGGGTTCTTCAGGGTCCTCTCCAGGGTCCTCTCCAGCACCCTGTCCTGCAAACCCTAGCTGTTTTGGGCTTTTGGGAACCTAGCTCCTCAACTCAGGAAGCCCACTGGGCTCTTCCTGGTTTCTCCCTTCCGATATTGTGTCTGGAACATCCCTAAAGGCTAATGCTCGGAAAGTCCTAGGCCTCACCTCATTTATTTTTAATCTCTCTCGGGGACTGCCATCCTTTGTTACCTGAAGTGCGGTGTGCTGAAAATCATTGTTTCATATATTTTTGTGGGATTTTGTGGTTGTTTCAGGCAAAAGAGTAAATCAAGTCTTGGTTACTCCGTCTTGGCTGGAAGCAGACATCCCCTAGAGCCTAAAGTTTTTAAGGCTATTCAGGTAATTTATGTTGGAGCTTGAAATAAAATCTCACTTTATTATGCCATATTTCAGTTCTTGTTCCACTGTTATTGCAGATTTCTGTTAATGTGAATACTATATGGTGTTTTTTTAATCCGGATTTTTAGAGACAATGGCCTACTTCCCTACAAGAATTTTGCTCTGAGAAGAGGATGTGTTCTATTCTCTATTATAAATATGAGACACTGCAAATAGCAAGGGCTGAGCAAGATATCACTGTTGTAATTTTATCAATCTTAGGGATTTGAGAGCTCTCTAAAACACTTTAGAAAATATGCAGCATTGTTAGCAGCCATTTCATGTTCCACACTGCATTATTCTTTTCATAATTGGGTTCTTAAAATACATGCTTGATGAATAATCAGTTCCATCTCCCACTTTCAATTATATTTACTGTGTAGCATTTCCCACGGGAACTATTAAAAACACACAAACTCATTAGCTCCATCAAATATTTTTACAAAATAAAATTGATATCTCTTTCCCTCAAGATTTTTTTACTTAGGGATAAGAGTCCTAACAAAAGCATGGCAGAGGCAGTATGAGAGTTTGCCGAATAATCTCAGAGTGGTAAACATTTTCTGCTCTTAATGAATTTTCTCCTTAGACAGAGATTGACTTTGTTGAGTCTGAGTAAAAGTTTTAAAACGTCTTCTGCGGAAGGGTTAATTGCTCATTTTCAAATGCATCATCTCAGGACATTTCTGCAGGAAAATGTATAGCTTTTATGATGAAATTATTTTTTCTTCATAAGAGCCTTAGATTGCTAACTTGTAAAGCGATCCTCATCCGGTGCCATGGTTCTCAACCCCAGCTTCATATCAGCATCACCTGAGAGTATTTAAAAGATGTCAATGCCAACAGCCCCCACTCAGACCAATTAAATCAGTATCTCTGGGCAGAAAGCCTGAGCATCTGTATATTTTAAAACTCTCCTGGTAATTTTAGTTTGCAGCAAGGATTGAAAACCACAGATGTAGTGAAAAAGCCCTCATTTTACAGATGAGAAAGTGGAAGTTCACAAGGGGTAAGTAAGTTACCTAATGGTATGCTGAGAAAGGGAAATACTATGCAACACGTTTACACTCCCTGCCTTGCATGCAAGGCACTGTAATAGGTGCTTCAAAGACATTTTAAAAAAACTTTTAGGCTGGGCGTGGTGGCTCACACCTGTAATCCCAGCACTTTGGGAGGCTGAGATGGGTGGATCACTTGAAGTCAGGAGTTTGAGACCAGCCTGGCCAACATGGTAAAACCCCATCTCTACCAAAAAATACAAAAATTAGCCGGGCATAGTCATGTGTGCCTGCAGTCCCAGCTACTTGGGAGGCTGAGGTGGGAGAATCACTTGAACCCAGGAGGTGGAGGTTGCAGTGAGCAGAGATCGTGCCACCGCCCTCCAGCCTGGGCAACACAGTGAAACCCTGTCTCAAAAAAACAAAACCAAACAAACAAAAACAACAACAACAACAAAAACAAAAACAAAAACTTTTAAATTCATGGGTATACGTGCAGGCTTGTTACACAGGTAAACTTATGTCTTGGGGGTTTGTTGTACAGATTATTTCATCACCCAGGTATTAAGCCTAGTACCCAATAGTTATTTTTCTGTCTTTTTTGTTTTGTTTTGTTTTGTTTTGTTTTGTTTTTGAGATGGATTGTCGCTCTGTCCCCCAGGCTGGAGTGCAGTGGCTAGATCTCGGCTCACTGCAAGCTCTGCCTCCTGGGTTCCCGCCATTCTCCTGCTTCAGCCTCCCGAGTAGCTGGGACCACAGGCGCCCGCCACCTCGCCCGGCTAGTTTTTTGTATTTTTTTTTTTTTAGTAGAGACGGGGTTTCACCGTGTTAGCCAGGATGGTCTTGATCTCCTGACCTTGTGATCCGCCCGTCTCAGCCTCCCAAAGTGCTGAGATTACAGGCTTGAGCCACCGCGCCCGCCAGTTATTTTTCCTTATCCTCGCCCTCCTTCCACCTTCCACCTGCCGAGAGGCCCCAGTGTGTGTTGTTACCCTCTATGTGTCCATGTGTTCTCATCATTTAGCTCCTACTTGTGAGTGAGGACGTACAGTATTTGGTTTTCTGTTCCTGCATTAGTTTGCTAAGGATAATGGCCTCCAGCTCCATCCATGTCCCTGCAAGGGACATAATCTCATTCTTTTTTATGGCTGCATAGTGTTCCATGGTGTATGAGTGCCACATTTTTTTAATCCAGTCTATCATTGATGGGTATTTAGGTTGATTCCATGTCTTTGCTATTGTGAATAATGCTGCAGTGAACATACATGTGCATATGCAAAGACATTTCTTATTCAGACATATACACACACACACACATATATATAATACAAACATATATAGTTAGATCATTATAAGTGCTGAATACACACACACACACACACACACACATACATATATATATATCCTATTTTACAGCCAAGGGAATGGAGGCTTACAAATGCTGAAAAACTTGTCTAAGGTCATATTGCTAGAAACTTGTGTGCAAATCTGTTTTCTGATCCCTAGCACAATGCTTTTCTCATTAAACTTCTCTGTGTGTATTGTCACTGGAATTTCCTTATAACCCTATTCACAGAGAGGCATCTTGGGGTTCTACCCACTGTATTTAGCCAGTGACAGTCAACGGCTGGAGCTTCTCATAGTGTCTGTTTGTTGCAGGTGTTTGATGTTTGTTGATTTTAAATAAAAGAAAACCTAAGTCCCGTCAACTTAAACAAAAAGGGAGCACAGTCACATCATTTGGAAATCTTGATATCCTAAATTTAGGTGCTCAAATCCTGTTGAAACAAGAGAGTTCCCTGACCCCACTGAAGGATGTGTGACAAGGGTGTAGCTTGTCTTTTCGGTCACTGCTGATGCTCAAACCCCTTACAGGAGAAAGAGCACGCAGATGGACATGTGCAGAGCCCAAGTAGGGGTGTATTAGTGTGCGCCCTTTTAGCCTTGCTGTCTGTGGATGGCTTAAGTATTAACCAGCTCAGTGGACCCTCCGACTTTCTGCAAGGACAGAGGGCCAGTGTGACAGCTTTCTGTATCCTGAGCCCATGTCCAGCATTCCAGAAGAATCAGGTCACACACAGACTTGGAGGATGAATGCAGGGGTTTTATTGAGTGGTAGAGGTGATTCTCAACAAGATGGATGAGGAGCTGATAGGGGGGATGGAATGGGAAGATGATCTTCTCCTGGAGTTTGACCATCCAGTGGTGGCCGAACTCCTCTCCAGCCACCCCCAGCCGAACTCCTGTCAGTGCTCAGGCGCTCCTTCTTTTTTCTCTTCCTCTGTCACACCATCCTGTTGTTCATCTACCTGTCTCCTCTTCTGTTCGTCTGCTTCTGGAGCCTGGGCTTGGGGTTTATATGGGTACAGGATAGGAGGCATGGTGGGCCAAAAGGCAACTTTTGGGGTGTGAAAACAGGAATACCTCTTCTTACTTAGGGCTGCAGGTATCCAACCTTGAGGGTGAGGCCTTTGCTGGGAACTGCCCTCTTCTACCCAGTATTTTCCTGTCTCCTGTCCATATCACTATGGTAGAAAGTCTTGTTTATCCCCATTCTTTAATTTTCGCATGTGTTGGCTATGGGTTCATGAATGATATTCATGGGCCCTGATTGACTGGATTTGAGTAATGTGCCTACTCTTAAACCAATCATCATGTGGGACGGAATGCAGTGGTGGTACTGGCCAGGTTTGGATGCCCTGACTGCCTCTGGAGCCAAAGACATGGTGGTGTCAGGTCCATAAAACCTCATGGACCTAAGAGGGAGAGAAGAGATTCCTTTAGAAGAAAGTAGGGTGACAACACTGTTATTAGAAGCAAATAGATTCTGGAAAGGCAAAACAATGAGTGCCCGAGGCATTGGACTAGGCGGCATCTGATTAAGCTTTGACAACTTTCTCTCAAGAGGGCTCAATTGTCAGTCCAGGCAATAGTCAGCTCTCCTCTTCTCCCAACTTACCTGCCCATGACTTTGGAAATCCATCTCTCCCAGGGCCCACAGAAGCACTTTATCAGACTAGAATGTCATTGACATTAATCCATATGCCAGTCACCCCCTTCTTCCTGCGCTGAGACAGAGATAAGAAGGCACAGGGACTCTGTTTTCTGATAGGATTTCCAACATTACAAGATCAAGGTTTGCTTAAGGCTCCTGTGTGTGTGCGTGCATGCGTGTGTGTGTGTGAGAGAGAGAGAGAAAGAGAGAGAGATATGGGGGTGGAGCCCAAGCTTGTCCTTGGTATTACAACAGTGTCAGTCTCCTCAGGCTTCCTCTGGGATGAAGCAAAGGATTTTGAGGACTGAGCATATTTTATAAGCCAAGCAAAGAGATTCCACTGACTCTGAGCTTAAAGCCACAGCCTAATCTGTCAGATGAGCAAACTGGGGCCAGTTTGCTCAAGGCTAGTCAGGTCTTACGAGGCTTTGTGAACTCTCATAATGCAAGGCACAGAGCCTGTGGGCTGTGCGTGTCCCCACATCCCTATAAAACCAGAATTGCTTAAAGCCCCATCAGGTAAAGGGAAATCAGTAAATCTTGTCTGTTTCCTACATGACCTGCAGGGAATGTTGCTGATTCATACAGTTCTTCTTTTTTTTATTTATTTTTTTGAGACGGAATTTTGCTCTTGTTGGCCAGGCTGAAGTGCAGTGGTGCAATCGCGGCTCACCGCAACCTCTGCCTCCCGGGTTCAAGCTGTTCTCCTGCCTCAGCCTCCCAAGTAGCTGGGATTACAGGCATGTGCCACCACACCCGGCTAATTTTGTATTTTTAGTAGAGATGGGGTTTCTCCATATTGGTCAGGCTGGTCTCGAACTCCTGACCTCAGGTGATCCACCAGCCTTGACCTCCCAAAGTGCTGGGATTACAGGCATGAGATACCACGCCCGGCCTCATATGGTTCTTAAAAATATGACAGAGTGACAGAGACAGAGACAGAGAGACAGAAAGAGAGAGAGGAGAGAAATTAGGGTGTGGCCAGCTATAGTGGCTCATATATGTATTCCCCGTGCTTTGGGAGGCCGAGGTGGGAGTATTGCTTGAGTTCAGGAGTTTAAGACAAGCCTAGGCAACAAAGTGTGATCTTGTATCGAATGTTTTTTTAATTAGCTGGGCATGGTCGTGCACACCTGTAGTCCCAGCTACTCTGGAGTGGGAGGATTGTTTGAGCCAGAAGTTTGAGGCTGCAGTGAGCTATGATCACGCCACTGCACTCCAGTTTGAGTGTCAGAGTCAGAACTCATCTCTGTCTCTAAAGAGAATAAAAATAAATTGTAAAAAGAAATTGGGGATCATCATGGTGGACGGGAGGTAGGACTAGAGTACGGCTCCAATTTGGAGCCGGGTGTGGAGCAGGGTGCGGAGGCTCACATCGTGAATTTTAGCTCCAGATCAACTGCAAGAACAAACCAGCAATCCCAAGAGGACCCACAGACCTTCTGAGGGAAGTGGACTGCTCCTTCAGGACCCAGGAGACACCCCAAATACTCAGCTGTGGCAAGATTCGCCCAAGGAGAGTCTGAGGTCAGACATGTCTAGCCCTGCCCCCACCTGATGGTCCTTCCCTAACCACCCTGGTAGGAAAAAAAAAAAAAAAAAAAGCCCACAAAAAACCCTTCTATACAGTGTTTTAGGCAAGGATTTCATGACCAAGAACCCAAAAGCAAATGCAATAAAAACAAAGATAAATAGTTGGGACTTAATTAAACTGAAGGGCTTTGGCACGCAAAAGGAACAGTAAGCACAGTAAACAGACAACCCACTGAGTGGGAGAAAATCTTCACAATCTGTACTTCTAACAAAGGACAAATATCCAGAATCTACAAAGAACTCAAACACATCAGTAAGAAAAAAACAAACAATTCCATCAAAAAGTGGGCTAAGGGACGCTGAATAGACAATCTCAAAAAGAAGATACACAAAATGACCCAACAAACATATGAAAAATGTCAACATCAGCTAATGATCAGAGAAATGCCAAATCAAAACCACAATGTGATACCCACCTTTACTCCTGCCCCAAGAATGGCCATAATCCAAAAATCAAACAAACAGTAGATGTTGGCCCATGGATGCGGGTGAACTGAACAGGGAACAGTTCTACACTGCTGGTGGGAATGTAAACTAGTACAACCACTATGGAAAACAGTGTGGAAATTCCTTAAAGAGCTAAAAGTAGAGCTACCATCCAGCAATCCCACTACGGGGTATCTACCCAGAGGAAAATAAGTTATTATATGAAAAAGATACTTGCAGTTTATGGCAGAACAATTTGCAGTTGCAAAATCATGGAAGCAATCCAAATGTCCATCAATCAACGAGTGGATAAAGAAACTGTGGTATATTTATATGATGCGATACTACTCAGTCATAAAAAGGAATGAATTCACGGCATTTGCAGTGACCTGAATGAGATTGGAGACTATTATTCTAAGTGAAGTAACTCAGGAATGAAAAACCAAACATCGTATCTTCTCACTGATATGTAGGAGCTAAGCTATAAGGATGCAAAAGCATAAGAATGATACAATGGACTTTGGGGACTTAGGGGGAATGGTAGAAGAGGGGTGAGGGATAAAAGACTACAAATATAGTGCAGTGCATACTGCTCTGGTGATGGGTGCACCAAAATCTCACAAATCACCGCTAAAGAACTTAGTCGTGTAACCAAATTTCACCTGTACTCCAATAACTTATGGAAAAATAAAAATGTTTAAAAAATTCACGAATAAGAAATTGGGGTTGATGTCTGAGGACTCATAGGAACTTGGGCACACCCAATGACACAGTTACTCTGACTATTTGATGAATAACAGCACCATCATCATTTATTGCTCCAGTGATAAATGCATATGGCTCCTGGAAGTGTGTTTTGAGACACAGTTTTAAGAGAAGTGAGCAACGTAGTGACAATGCTGTTTTGAATTGACGCAACAGAAGGCTGGGCCTTATAAATGCTGGCTAGAGCTGGAAGGGGTTCCTGCTCAGGAATCAGACCACAGCAATTTGGGGAGACAGTGACCAAACATGGGTGAGTAATCAAAAGGCATTGAGGATATTTAGCTCATGGTTATGGAGTGTTCTAGAAGGTAAGAAAAGTAAGAAAGCAAGGCATTTAGATAATCAGAAAATTAGGCATATTAAAATGTTGATGGGGTGGACGAGATTTATATACAAAATGTTCAGCACAGTTAACAGACAATAGGATGGAAAATGGAAATAACTCAATTATTTCCCAACTATATAACAACAGAGGATTAAATCAGTTATGCTACATTCATTTATATGCTGTTATATAGCCATCACTAATGATATTGTGAAGAATTTGCAATAAAATGGGGGAATACTCTTGATTCATGAAAATAAGCAGGTACAAACATAGTTCATGATCTCAGGCACACACCTGGCTCCATTTGACAGTTCCATAATTTTCTTTTCCCTTTCTCATGGACACAATAAAAACATTTGTTCTTATGCTTATGAAGTCAGTATAGCTGCATTGTGGAAATTTTAGAAAGCGCAGACAAGTACAAATAAAGGGAAAATAGAAACAACTCACAATTCCATTACTTAATGACAACTGCTGCCAACGTGTTAGCGCACTTCCTTTTAGTTGTTGTTTTTTTTTTTCTTTCTGAGTGTGTTACTCTAGCTTTCTCATCTTGAGAATCTTTGGGAACGCTCCTGCCTTTAAAGTTAACATAGCTTGAGCGTCTATTTCTCAATCCATGAGTAGCTGAGTGCCCTAAAAAGGTATCTGTTGAGTTAGTAAATTCCCTCTATCTACTCACTATTCTGCCTCCTAGGATCCATCACCCCAAATGGGACATAGTGGCACCTTTCCTTTTATCCTCTCGGGAAAGCTGTGATGTGAAAAAGGTCTAGAATAAACTGTGGTTAATTGCAAAAAGTGTTAAACATCAGTCTTGAGATTCATTGACTGTTTTCCACCATGGGGAATTACTTATTTTACTTACTGTCATGCTTCTCTGCAAGTTCTAGCCTCCCGCCATCCCAATTGCTATCTTGATCAACCAGCATATGATTTAGTAATTTTTGTTAGTATAATAAACAATCTAATTCTCTTTTTGTTTCATTCTATCTAGACTTATATAAAGAGCCTTGAATCTCACATTCAAAAATTATTATTCAGTTGTTCTACTAAACCAAAGAGAAGTTATCTCCCTAGTATATATTCTTATGTTCTTCAGAACAACCAAGTTTTACTTTTTGAATTTATGGATATGTATGTGTATATATGTATGTGTATATGTGTATGTGTATATATATGTGTACACATATACACACGTACATAAAATATATGTCTGCAAAGCACACAAATATGAGATATATATGTGTGTGCATAGCTATGAATTTTGATGGAACATTAACATATGTTTTACTTTTAACTGATTTTCACCTGCTGTATTTCACAGTATCTAGGATGCCAACAAATATAATATGCTCCATTTTTTATATAGTATTAAGGAAGAAAAAACAACCTTGCCAAGAAAACTATGGCATGCCATTGATTATAAGACACATTTTGACTTCAACGATGTTATAGTGTGAAAACCTGTGCATCTCAGGATAAGTGAAAGAGGTTATCAATTGGCTATTGCCATAATAAAAGTAGATTTAAAAAGCACACACAATTCAGTGGCATACAATAATAAGAAACTGTTTATTGCTCACGCATCTATAGGCTCGTTGCGGGGTGGCGTGCGGCAATACGGCTTGGAGCTGGGTCTCCACCAAATCTCATGCTGAACTGTAGTCCTCTGTGTTGGAGGTGGGGCCCCGTGGGAGGTGATTGGATCACAGGGGTGGATTTCTCATGAATGGTTTAGCACCATCCCCTTGGTGCCGTTTTCATGATAGTGAGTTCTCATGAGATCTGGTTGTTTAAGAGGGTGCAGCATCCCGCATTCGCACTCCCTTTGCTCTCTCTTGCTTCTGTTCCTACCGTGTGAGACACTTCAACTCCGCTTTGTCTTCTGCCATGATCGTAAGTTTTTGGAGGCCTCCACAAAAGCCAAGCAGATGCCAGCATCACGCTTCCTGTACAGCCTGTGAAATCATGAGCCAATTAAACCTCTCTTCTTTATAAATTACCCAGTCTTAAGCATTTCTTTATAGTAGTGCAAGAATGGACTAATACAGGCAGTCTTCTCTAGGTCTGCCATTTTGGGACCCAGGTCAAAGGCGCAGTGGACACTGTGATATGTTCTTCACATGACAGATCTGTGGAGTATAATAGAGCAAGCCCAACAAGCAAGTATGTTGTGAGCCTCTGTCTGCATCATGTGTTGCTAATATACCACTAGCCAAAGCAAGTTGCACAGCCAATCCCAAACTCAAGGTATAGTGTTTGGGGATATGCCTTCCAGTTGCTATGTCAAAGATGTGGTTATATAACATACTACAGTGACGTACTGAAGCATCAAGACTGATAGTTCGATCAATAAGACATTTGAAACATTTTCTGTCTTGTATTTTATGCCCTTTTGTAACCCACCTAATATACTTTTTGGAATAAAGCAGATCATAACATAAATGTGCAAGGGAACAAGAAGGAAGGAAGCATCCCAAAATGTTAACAATGGTTGTCTCGGAGAGGTGGGATGACAGATGGTTTTTATTTGCTTCTTTGTCCCTGCGATTTCTCTAAGTTTTCTAAGATGAGTAGGTGTTATTTTTTAAAGTCAGGCAATAAACCTGCACCCACATAATTCATTACTTCCTTAAAAAAAGTATGTAGGAGAGTAACTAGGGAGAGAAATCATCAGTTAATTCAGAGAAAATTCAGAAGAAGACTTTGGTTTGGGGGTAAGATGGGATCGATATAAATTATTAGGTATACCAATGTTAGAGGGATTGGAGGTCTGAGGTGGATAACTCAGAAAAAAATGTTTTGACCCTGAGGAATAAGGCACTAGCATAGTTATCAGAACTGGTGGGCCAGATCGGAACTGGATTTATGAAGCAGGTTCACACATTAAAGATGGATGCCAAGGTTCCGAACAAGTCGGCCAGGAAGACGAATGCTATGCTCAGCTTTAGTATTTGTGTGTGTGTGTGTGTGTGTGTGTGTGTGTGTGTGTGTGTGAATTATTACTTCAAACATTTCTTATTTATAATGTTTGTGGGTACATACTAAATGTATCTGTTTATTAAATGCATCTCTTTATGCATTACACAAGATGTTCTGATCCAGGCATGCAATACATAATAGTCACATCATGGAGAATGGGGTATCCATCCCCTCAAGCATTTATCCTTTGAGTTACAATCAATTATGTTCTTGGTTGTTTTAAAATGTACAATTAAATCATTATTGACTCTAGTCACCCTGTTGTGCTATCAAATACTGGATCTTATTCATTCTTTCTTTTTTTTTTGCACCCATTAACCATCCCTACCACCCTTCTCAGCCCCTGCTAACCATCCCTCCACTCTATGTTTATGATTTCAATTGTTTTGATTTTTAGATTTCACAAATAAGTGGAAACATGTGATGTTTTCTTTCTGCGCCTGGCTTATTCCACTTAACGTAGTGACCTCTAGTTCCATCTGTATTGTTGGAAATGACAGGATCTCATTCTTTTTTATGGCTGAATAGTGCTCCATTGTGTATAATCAGCCTCAGTATTGAGCCTGGGTCCCTTGCGTCCTTCCCACTTCAAGTGAGAATTACATCTAGAAATGAAGGTGGTCTGAACTTAGAGGTGGAACAAAGGGACTTCGGTTGTGAGCAGTCAGTAGGAAGAAGCTGAGCAGGACCTGTCAAATATCTATTTATAAGCAAGTGGCAGCCAAACCCTGAGGACTTCCAGAACAGTGGTTCTGAAACTTCATCGTGTATCAGAATTACCTGGTGAGGGGTGAAACTACAGATTGCTAAGCCTACATCTGAGATGTGACCTGAAAATCTGCAAATAAATGCCCAGGTGATGGTGATGTCACTGGTCTGGGGACCACATTTTGAGAACCACCACAACAAGACAATCATTCTCAACTTGCTTTCAATTTGTATAACCAGGAGAGCTTTAAAATATCCCAAAGCCTACACTGCACCCCAAGCCAATTAAACCAGAATCTAGGGGTGGGACTCAGTCATCAGTATTTTTTTTTAAAGCTCCCAAGGTGAATACAATGTGCAGCCAACGTTGAAAGCTTCTGCTCTAAGGAGAATTAATTTAATCTATTTAACTACTGAGTACATTGGCAGTAGGTACTAAAGTAGCTCATCACCAATCACCACCCCTTTCTCCATGGACCAAGGAGTTGAAATTGTGCCTGTGGAAGTCTCCCGGAAGAGTGAAGCTTAAAACTTGGAATTCAAACACCTTCCTGGATCCCAAAGAAATTAAGGAAAGCCCTTGACACTCAGTTGAGCAGAAACTGAGGAGAAAGATACAGAATCTTAACCTGGTTATGTCCACATCAGAGAGGGACAAAGGATATGGTCAAATGTAGGATGCTTTTGTTGAAAAGCAAAGTTGTAAAAGATGCTATCATCTTAAACACTATGTAGTATGAGCTTGGCAGGTGCAGGGGCATTGTTGACCTTCTAAGTCATCTCTGTAGCTCTTCAACGTTACCATGGAAGGACCGAAGCTATGCCATATGAACTACCTCTAGAGCTGCGTAGCTTCAAGGAAGGGAAATCTGACATAGGACTTGTCCCCTTTCTCTCTCCTCTCTCTATGAGATTTTTGTGCATCCAACCCAGGTATCCACCAAGCCCCATTCTCTGGAGTGTTTTTTATCTGAGATGGAGCTAGCTCTTTTCTGATGAGGCATTTGTTTAAAACATGCCTCTTCCCATGGGAGAAGTCTTACACCTTTTTACCTTGATAAAGTATATCCTGGGAATCAGAGAGACTTGTAGTGTAGAAGTGGCTTTTTAGTGGTGAGATTTGTCAACTAAAAATAAAATCGTAAGCCCCTCACCAACTCAGTAGACACCTCCGTGTGGCCGAGGGGACAATACCTTACAAACTTAGTTCCTAGTTATGATGGGATAGAATATTAGACACGCCTCCTTTTGCCCTCTCCCTTCTGGAGTTTAGACACAACAACTGACCCACATTAATGTTAAAATAGAGACCATGAGACTGACAGAGGAGACTCTATGACAACAAGACAGCAAATTATAAATAGGACCTAAGGCCATGTGCATCAGGTAAGGGTTGAGTCACGCACCCCTACACTTAAAAGATAAACTATGGTCTAACTGCCACAGGTTTTTCTTTTTCTTTAACAGCTAAACAAGCACTGGCCTCGAGATAAGCAATATTAAAACAATTACGGCTCATCCAGCTGGCAGATGCTGATTAACTGACCCCCTGTTTCACCAGCCACAACTACAGCTTGGATTGGACAAAGAACTGATTTCAGTAACTTTCTCCTGTAAAAAGACCACTGACGATGGACTGGTTCTGGACAATTTACGGAGATTGTGGACTCGTATGCTTTCATGTCCTGAAAAGACCCTTTGATGCATAGGGCCTAATTATAATACAGTTAAATGTTGAATCTTCACCGCAAAGTGAACATGGGTCATACGTCACATGCATGTTTGTTAAATGCACATGCATCAGGACCTCCTTCACAAATATTCATAGTTCCTCCTGTAACCTGTTGAATATGTGTGTTTAGCCAAACTATTTAGCATAAATCTCTAAATCTGTTGCCTCAACCCCTTCTTCAAAGTGCTTGTCTCTGGGCTATTGGCCAGAGGCTGTGCTTCTCAGCCTGTGGAATGGCCACTTTGTAGGCTGTAACCCTTTACAATAAATACAACCTCCTTCTCTTCTTTTCTAAATTTATCTATTGTGATTTTTTTTTTTTAGCTGACATTACAGACTTGGGGGTAAAATGGGAACTGCCTTCAAAGACTTCGTTATTGGCTGAATTCTGTATCCCCAAAAGTCTTATGTTGAAGTCCTGACCCCCAGTACCTCAGACTGTGAATATATTTGGTGATACGGTATGTAAAGAGGTAAAAAAGTTAAAAATGAGGCTGTCAGGGTGAGCCCTAATTCAATCAGACTGTCTTATAAGAAGAGATTAAGACCCACACATACACAGAGAGAAGATGACCATCTACAAGCTAAGGAGGGAGGCATCAGAAGAAACCAATTCTGCTGACACCTTGGTCTCACACTTCCAGCCTCCAGACTTGTGAGACAATAAAAGTCTATTGTTTAAGCCACCAGTCTGTAGTACTTTGTTATGGCAACACCAACACACTAATACAGATTTCAATAGATGGCTTGTTAAGGAGAGATTCAAATTATCTTCCAGAGGACTGAACCAGGTGAATGGAAATTACAGGTGGGTGGGTTAGGCTCAAAATCAATACAGCTGAACATTCTTGACTGGCTGCAGCTAATATAGATAGTAGCTATTGTTTGTTGCCATTTACTTTGTAACTGGGAAAGTAAATATTTTGAGGGCGGGGGACAATGGGGGTTGGAAGGCCAAAGTGTGGGGCAGGAGAATGGAGGGGAATGGAATGATGTTTGTTTTTTGTTGAGTGCCCTGGGCTTATTTTGAACCCCTATGAAAAAAGAGTTTAGATGCAGAAGTTGAAAAAATAAGAAAGACCAACCTGGGTGTGGTAGCTCACACCTGTAATCCCAGCTCTTTGGGAGGCTGAGGTGGGCGGATTGCTTGAGACCAGGTGTTTGAGACTAGCCTGGGTAACAAGGTGAAATCCTGTCTCTACAAAACAAAAATTAAAA
The DNA here is from genome assembly GCF_001698545.2 of Rhinopithecus bieti. Lineage (NCBI taxonomy): Eukaryota > Metazoa > Chordata > Mammalia > Primates > Cercopithecidae > Rhinopithecus > Rhinopithecus bieti. The sequence continues at coordinate 1,067,112 of NW_016805992.1, read as the reverse complement.
AAAAGAAAAAATAAGAAAGACTTGATGTAACGTATTTTAAGTATTTTCTTGGCAGAATGCCTTGTACGTGGAAACACTCCAAAATGTTAGGTACCAGTTTGTTCTCTACCCACTTCTTCTCCTATGTCTTTGTAGCAGACAACTGTCTGAGGGTCTTACCAGTTGGCAAAAGTTTTCCTTGCTGGGGAAACTTTCCATCCCATTCAAAAAGTCACAGGGGCAAATCCCAATAGCTGTGGTGGTACCATGTGATCTGAGTCCTCTGGCTGCACCTGATTGGACCAAGAGTGTCCACGTGACCCCAGCTGGGCTAATCGTGGTCTCTTCCCAGGGAATTTGGAAGATTTTAGCTTCGATCAAGCTGGTCTGTTGCAGCTCAGGAGCAGAGGCAAACCCCCAACCCTGACCCTTTTTATTTTTTCTGTTTTTCTATGTATTCTGCATGTTTGCAGGGAGAGAATGACTCTGAATGGCTCTGAAGCACAGGTGAGAGGTGGAAGGACACTGGCTACTGATGGGTTTTCATTTGCCAACCTCTTTCTGTAGCCTAACTACATTCCTGCCCTTGGGTAAGTTCTGAGTACTTACAGCGCGATTAATTCCCGTTTAACTTAAGTCCTTTCTTTATTTGTTTTCCTTGATGATTGCATTTTATTATTATTTTTTCCTTGAAATTTTATTTTAAGTTCAGGAGTACATGTGCAGGATATGCAGGTTTGTTACAGGCTAAATGTGTGCCATGGTGGTTTGCTGCACAGATCATCCCATCACCCAGGTATTAACCCCAGCATCCATTAGCTATTCTTCCTGATGCTCTCCCTCCCCCGATCCCACTGTCTGACAGGAGTGTTGTTCCCACTCGTATGTCCATGTATTCTCATCATTCAGTTCCCACGTATAAGTGAGAACATATGGTATTTGGTTTTCTGTTTCTGCGTTAGTTAGCCGAGGATGATGGCTTCCAACCCCATCCATGTTCCTGCAAAGGGCATGATCTCATTGCTTTTTATGGCTGCATAATACTCCATGGTGTCTATGTACCACATTTTCTTTATCCTGTCTATCATTGATGGACATTTAGGTTGCTTCCATGTCTTTGCTATTGTGAATAGTGCTGCAGTTGAACATATGCGTGCACGTGTCTTTTTAATTGAATGATTTATTGCTGGGTTAAATGGTATTTCTGCCCCTAGGTCTTTAAGGAATTGCCACACTGTCTTCCACAATGGTTGAACTAATTTACACTCCCACCAACATTGTAAAAGTGACTCTTCCACTATTTACTGAATGTTGGTAAAATTTTGCTGCAGTGGGTGTGATGACTATTACTTACTCATCTTTTGTTTTTTTGATCTGCACCAATGACATAGACAGATTGTCATTACTTGCAACCGAAAAGTACTGACTTAGACCTCCTCTGTACCCTCTCACCCAGGGCTAAGGTGACTCTACCCCTTTCTAGAAGTGCTACCTTTTCTGTCTCATCCACTGAAGACTGACCACAGCTTTGCAGAGTAGCTAAATAATCTCATGTGTCCTTAGCAAAGGAACTGAGGAAAGTGGAACTCCTTTTGTAAAATGGGGATTCTGTATGCCCTTAGAATCATAGACTCAGTTTCCAATCCAGATTTAAACTCGGCACCACTTGATTTGGCCTAAGACGTTATTTAGGCTTGAGGCATTATTTATTCCAATCTGTGAAGTTTACTACCTAACCTAATGCTACATCTGGATGCTTCTACACTTTAGTTCATCCCAGTGACCAATGAATAATTTTTCTTCCTAGAAACACCCTTTGGGTGGCTGACTTACACATAATGAATCAAAATGATTCAGACGATGCTAATTGGATTTACTCTGGTCCTGGTTCTAATCTCTGAAATGTGGCTGGGTTGTTGTGGAAATAGAATGAGATGACGTGCTTACAGAACAGAGCATGGTGCCAGGGAAATGGTAAGAACTCGCTATATGTTATGAGCTGCTATTTTGATTGTCTTGCCTCTTATTAGCAAGGCTGGGAGGAGGATATCCCAGGTTCACAAGGTAGCCCCCACAAATTATTCTTCCCCACTCTCTTGATGTCAGATGAACCACTGAGGATTGACGAGTGTACCAGGTTGATAGATTTTGTCTGTCCCTTTCCAAAGCTGAAAATTAACCGGACCCACAAGCTGAAACCTGACATGAGGCTTTATATCTCTTTGCCTTGGGTAGTGGTCATATATTTAAGCCTTTTTCTGGTCAAGGAATCTTTCAAGGCCGATAGTACAGCTGCTCCCTGTTAAGCTGAATCAGCTATCATTTCCCAAGAAGTGCAGAGTGGCCAGGTTGATGGGTACATAAGAAAGTGAGCTTGTGCTTGTGCGCATCTCTCTTGATCTGTTTACCTCTATACTCGCGTGTGTGTGTTCCTTTTTCTCTTTGCCTCTCTTATTTCCATTTAGTGGGCTTGTGAGGATTATCTGTGATTGCGTTTGTGTCCATGTGTATATGTCTATATATGTCAGACCGTTTGTGTACCTATGGGAACCACATCAAACTCATAAAAAGGAAGGCAGGTATAAAATGGTCCCCTCTCTATTCCTGCTATAAATAAGTCACTTGTACTGCACCCTCCTCCTTTTTTTTTTTTTTTTTTTTTGAGACGGAGTTTCACTCTGTCGCCCAGGCTGGAGTGCAGTGGCACAATCTCGGCTCACTGCAAGCTCTTCCTCCTGGGTTCACACCATTCTCCTGCCTCAGCCTCCCGAGTAGCTGGGACTACAGGCACCTGCCACCCTGCCCGGCTAATTTTTGTGTATTATTATTATTATTTTTTTAGTAGAGATGGGTTTTCACCGTGTTAGCTGGGATGCTTTTGATCTCCTGCCCTCATGATCTGCCCGCCTCTGCCTCCCAAAGTGCTGGGATTACAGGCATGAGCCACCGCACCTGGCCACCCTCCTCCTATTTTTAAAGACAAGTATTTACTTCTTTGCTGGTATAGAGATTATAGAGATTTTGCTAAGACCCTAATATTTTCCCTAAAGTTCTTTTTAGAAGATCATCCTGAATCTGCCCAATTCTAGGGTTTCCCTCATAGCCAGGGATAAAACACCTTGATCAAGCTTCCATTAAAACACACATCAGGCCATGCGCAGTGGCTCACACCTGTAATCCTAGCACTTTGGGAGGCCGAGGTGGGAGGATCACAAGGTAAGGAGTTCGAGACCAGCCTGGCCAATATAGTGAAACCATGTCTCTACTAAAAATACAAAAATTAGCCAGGTGTGGTGGCGGGTCTCTGTAATCCCAGCTACTCGGGAGGCTGAAGCAGGAGAATTGTTTGAACCTGGAAGGTGGAGATTGCAGTGAGCCGAGATCGCACCACTGCATTCTAGCCTGGGCGACAGAGTGAGACTCCATCTAAAAAAAGAAAAGAAAAGAAAAGAAAAGAAACACACATCACATCAATTAACAGATATTGCCAGGGGCAGGCTCCTTGTTCAACATCTGCTACTTTATTACTAATGGCACCAGCAGAATATATTATGGGGAGCGTGCTCGCAGGTTTCTGCAGGCCTCCAAGAGTGTGCAGAGATTTCTGCTAGACTGCTCACTTTTCTAATGAGCCACATTAAGGCTCTGCATAGAGCTGTGGGGTGGCACACTTCCTTCCCTCATCCTGGCAAAACCATAAAGGCTAGGGTTATTATATAGGGGGACTTGATCTCTGTCTTCAAGGAGCTTGTTTTCACAGAAGACATCAAGAACAAGAAATAATAAGTTATAGGAGCTATCTTTCCTGAGCATTGACTGTATGCCATTACTGTATTAAGCACTTCATGTGCATCCTCTCGTTTAATACTAAACCAATCCTGCAGGGAGGCTTTATTATTTGCAACTTGAAACCGAGGAAGCTGAGGCATGGACAGTTCGGGTATGTTCCTCAAAGTCATGTAGGTAGTAAGCAGCCATCTTGAAAAGTGATCAGTGGGCGCCTGTTTAAAAATGGTACTGGACACAGTCTTTTCCAACTTCGTATTAAAAGACCCTAAGAAGACACAGAAAAATGAAAACTCATACAACCTTGAAAACCCAAGCTGATACTGAAACTGTTGTCAAAATCTGAAAGAAAATTTCACCAATCATAAGACTGATGGAGCTGAATTGAGAACTACAAAATTATTTTGATGTCCAGAGCAGAGAAAGCCTGATATTTATAAACAGTTAAGGAGAAATGTTTTTTTTTTTTTGCTTTTTGTTTTGTTTTTCTTCCCCCCTCTTCCTTCCAGAGTTCAATGACTGCTTGCCACTAGTTGATCTCTGTTTTGTGGTGGTGATGTTTGTCATGATAGAGCACTGCTGAAAAGGTTTTTAAATTTTTTTTGGCTGGGCATGGTGGCTCACACTTGTAATACTAGCACTTTGGGAGGCCGAGGCAGGCGGATCATCTGAGGTCAGGACTTAGAGACCAGCCTGGCCAACATGTTGAAACCCCATCTCTACTAAAAAAACTACAAAAATTAGCTGGGCATGGTAGTGGGTGCCTGTAATCCCAGCTATTCGGGAGGCTGAGGCAGGAGAATCACTTGAACCCTGGAGGTGGAGTTTGCAGTGAGCAAAGATCACACCACAGCAAGCCTGGGTGACAGAGCAAGACTTTGTCTCCGGAAAAAAAAAAAAAAAAAAAGAAAAAACTTGTCTCTTTTATGCTCAGATTGTTCTAGCATATGCAATGGCTTAGAAAAAAAAAATCTAACTATTCCTTTAAAACAATGCTTCAAGATGATTTCCAGCCACTTGGAAGGATAATTACAATAGAAAACTTGAGAATACAAATATTTTGACAACAAAATTAATTATGAATGTTGATACCTGTTTGGAAAGACGAGATGTGTTGGAGAAAACAAAAAAAAGGCATAATAATAAGGAAAAAAGCATACTAATTCTGTCTCTTGGTGTGTCAACAGGTGCTGTTTCATTCTAGTCTTTGATAAATAGTGTCAATGATAATAAAAGCAATTTACAAATGAAACAGTTATTACATTCCTATTATGTTCTAGGCACAATACTAAATATTTCAAGTGAAAAATCTTATTTAAGAAATACACATTAATGTGTGTTTTAAACTAACTTAAATGTAATGCATCCCACTTCTAAGTCCAATAAATATGATGATAGACAAAAATGTCAAAAAAAAAACCACTAGATAAAATTCTGCACTAATTACTCAGAAAGTTAATCGAAGTGTGGAGCAATTGGTTACTTTCTTAATATAATAAAATATTAATGTAAAATAAAAACATCTTTGATAGTAAAAAAATACACAAAGCATTCCCATTAAAATTATAAAGATTCCCAAAGACATTTTCTTCCCTAATTAATTTGAAAGTTTGTGATAATGTAACAATGTAGGAAACAGAAATAAGAGCTACAACTATTAAATAGAGAACTTTTAATTGTTTACTTGCAGATTATATTAATTGATACTTAGGAAACTGATGATAATAAAAAAAATTTTAAATCTGTAGGGAATTCAGCACAGTGGATAGACAAATCTTTAAAGCAAAACCTTTAAGGTATCACCAATAATTAATTGTAAGTCATAACAGAAAAACGATTCATCCATAGCTGCCACACAAACACTTAGAAGTAATCACAGTGGTAAATTTATGTAATTTATATTGATAAATATATACAATTTGACTGAGGAGTATATCTTAAAAAATACCTCTTTTAAAATGAGGGGTTTAGATATTGCCAAGGCATCAATTATTTAAAATGTATATATAAGTTCACAATATTTCAACCAAAATGCTATTGAGACTTTTAAGGATCTTGCAAAAACTGTGCTAAAGTCCACCTGAAAGAATTACTGGATGAGATTAAAGACATTTTGGAAAAAAGAAAAATGATAATTCAATGACATTTTGACAGCAAAGGTAATTTCCCAACCAAATTAGAAAATGTTTTATAAGGGCTGAAACAATGACAATAATGTGGCATTGGCACAAGAAATAATCAATGAAAGAAATGAAATACTATGGACCAAAGCCTGAACATAGGTATCATATGAGACTATGACAAAGAAGGCACCATGGGCCAATGGAAATAGGTAAACTTAAGAAGTCATGTTAGAAAAATTGTTTGTTTAGGGGGAAAGAAGCAATCAGTGTATATCTTCGCTATTATGCTATGTTCCCAAATACCTTTCAAATGAATTAAACAGATATTCAAAAATCTGTAAGAACCAAAAAAGCTAGAATAAAATAAAGATAAATCTATATCTCACTTTGAGATAGGATTTTTCCAAACATAAAACTCAGAAAAAAATCACCAAATCACCAAGAAAAATAGTAATGGATTCAATTATAAAAAATAGAACTTTGTACAACAAAGCACGTTGAGCAAAATTAAAGGACAATGGGGGAGAGAGAGACTTACAATTAACATTGCAAAGATTCATAGTTTTATGATGTAAAACATCTTTAAAAAAATCTGAAAGAAAATGTGCAAAGGGCATAAAAGTTAATTTCCAAAGAGAGAAATACAAATGACCCATAAGCATATTAAGAAAATGTTCATCTTTAATAGGCATCAAATAAATGGAAACTAGAAAGATAAATTTTTACCTTTCAAATTGTCCAATTAGAACATTATAAGGTCTAATCCTAGCTAGAGTGTGATGAGTGGACACTCTCATTACTGCTGTTGGTATAAATTGACTTTAGGATCCAGTTATTCCTGTATAAAATGGGGATGATCTGATTGGATCAGATGAGATAATAAATGTAAAATACTTTAAACAGTGTAAATGCAAATTACTGATGTTGGTGATGATGGTTGTGGGGTGATGACGAAATATTTCAGATACCTGAAGTGCAAAGTATAAGCATGTGAACTGGTCCCACTGATTGGTGCAGGGCCAAAAGGAATTGTGTGTGTAGGAGAAATGAGAGATGCCATCTCTGTTTACCTCCTGGATTTATGGATTTAAAAACAGAAGCTGTGTTACAAATGCTCAAGGAGGAAGGATTTATTGGGCTTTCCCTATGATGGATGACAATACATTCAGGCTGAATCCTAGGACAGCCTGCGACCAGATCAGGCTGCCATCTGACAATTGACCTCTTCCAATGACTCCTGCCCCAAATCAAGAGACTCGTGCCTCCGTAACTCCTTAGCTTGTTCTTCCTATCTTCAACCACTGATTTGGTTTATCAAGAAACTCTCCTGGAAACACATTGGCGAGGAAGACAGCACTGTTTGCAAATCGGTTTTCACAATATCAGTTGAGCCTGTTAGCTTAGGATTTTGTTGAATCCAGGTAAAAGACCTGGTTTTTCCTTCCACTTTGTTTGTATTGCATGCCATATTTCCTAAAACTATTTAAGAATATACAGCAGTGGCCACTGTTTTGATTGGAAATGTACAAAATATACCCTAACGGACTGTGCTGTCACTGTCTTGCCAGGAGAAGGATAGACTTTAAACATTATCCAATGTCTTGGGCTTCAAAATGAGCTGGCATTTTATACCCAGTTTTGGTTAATATCTGTGAAGCTAATGTTTCACGATGTCTGAAGGGGTCAAAGTAGTCTAGTCGCTTGTGCACATCCAGAAATTAACCTGAAATCCCAGACCTGGACCGTGGGCAGACCAACTGAGAAAACAGAGCCCCAAAATAAAAATGCTTTCCAGATGCGGCAAAAGACAACCACCTGCGAAGATGCTTGGGGAAACAAGGCCAGTCTGCACGCAACGTTGTTCTCATTAGCATACGGGCATTTTAGAGTAACAGGAATGTCAGGTGAAGATTGGAGTTCAAGTTTTGAAATCTGGAAAGAACTGCCAATTTGGGGTGATAATCAGTTTTATTTTAGGAGGAGTTCAAAATTTGCTTTATGGACAGTTCTTTTATTTCTTTTGGCAGGACCATTTTGGAGGCTCCAGCTAGCTGTGCAGATGCCAGGCAAATACCTCCCAATAGTCTTGGAGAATCTCTAAGTATAGTAAAGTAACGATAATGCAGATGCTTCAGACTGAGATGTTAAATCTACTTCTAGCAATATAAAATGAACATAGTAGCAGAACTGAGCCATCTCAAAGTTAGATTTTTTTTTCTGGATCTGAATATAGACTGCTGTATGCCTGGACATTGTCTTGGGCCGTGTGTGCAGGTGTATGACCTTGTTTAAGCCCTGTTTGCAGTCCATGGTGGGCCAAAATCACTAATGAAATAATTGTGGTAGGGAGGACCATACTGACATATGTTAGAGGACCAATGGATGGAGTTTGACCCAGCACACCCCCAATTTCCCTGCTGGTTCCCTAAATGGGATTTTTTTCTTTTTAAAGCAGAGTTTGGCCTGTGTACTGTTGGTTAACCTATTAACTAGTCCAACAGTCTTCTTACTAGTTCCCTCCCTTCAGTCTTACAGCTCCCTCTTCTAATCTGTTCTCCACAGCAGTTAAAATGATCTTTAGCAATGTTAAGATCACTATAACCCTGGTGAAAATTCTCTCAAGGCTTCTCATTACATTTGGAATGAAATCCAAACTCCTCCCCGTAAGCTACAAAGCCCTCAATCATCTGATCTCCTGCCCTCATCTCCAAATTCAAGCCAAGAGTTTTCTTCCCTTGCTTGGCTCTAAACACACTGTTCCATCAGCTCCCAGAACACACCTTGCTCCCTTTCACAAGATGGATGTGCACCTGTCACTCCTTCTGCCTGGACCCTTCTTTGCTTCCAACTCTACTGACTCTTCGTTTGCATGGTTGACTCTTTAGTTGAAATCTTAGCAAAAATGTCTCCCCAGAGGCTCCATCCTCAAGACTGCATCTAAAGAAGAATCTCTCAACCTCCAGTCATTATTCTTTTTTTTTTTTTGAGACGGAGTTTTGCTCTTGTTGCCCAGGCTGGAGTGCAATGGAATGATCTCAGCTCAGTGCAATCTCCACCTCCCAGGTTCAAGCGATTCTCCTGCCTCAGCCTCCTGAGTAGCTGGGATTATAGGCATGCACCACCACGCCTGGCTAATTTTGTGTTTTTAGTGGAGACGGGGTTTCTCCATGTTGGTCAGGCTGGTCTCGAACTCCCGACCTCAGGTGATCCACCCACCTCGGCCTCCCAAAGTGCTGGGATACAGGCATGAACCACTGGGCCCAGCCCCATTCATTATTCTTTAGCCTGTTTTCTGTTTCCTGTCTGCATATAAACAGGGACAGTTTATACTTAATAATTTGTTTATTTGCTTGCTTTATGTGGGGGGAGGCTGCGTCTCCCCCACTAGATTGTAAACTCCATCAGGACAGGAACCAAGTTCTGTCCTGTTGATCCTTCTGCCTCAGGTTCCCAGCACATGAAAAAGGGATCAATAATTGTGTGTTGAGGGAAGAGGGACTTAGTGACCTGTGCCAGCCTTGAAGCCAGCTTCTAGTCTTTTGTTGGTGGAGCAGGGACTATGAGACATGAAAATAATGCATATTCTCTTGGTTAAATGTTGGCAGGGAAAGGTAAGTCTCAAACTGCGAAATGAAGTGGATCTTGAAATGGAAGAGGGAAGGAGACCTTTTCTCTCTGGGGTTGGAGGAGATAGGCCTTTGCATGAAGGTGGAGATGTGCTTTTGAATATTCCTGGCGAGAAGCAGACTAAGGGGAGCTTGTACTGCAAATACCTACAGCTGAAAAAGAGTCAGGGAACTGGTTCCTTAAAAGATTCCGAGTTTGAATGAGGTCCTGTGGGCTCAAGATTGGTGGTTATTTATTCATTATTCCCTAAGCCCATGGCAAATTTGAACAAGGAAGTTTGTTGCAGCATTGCTTGTAATAGCAACAGACACATTCACATGCACAGACTTAAATACTCACCAATAAAGAGAAGAAAGGCTAAATCACATATGGACCTTTTGTACTATAGAATACTATGCATTGGTTAAAAACAATGAGGTAGTTGCTGGGTGCAGTGGCTCACGCCTGTAATTCCAGCAGGTTGGGAGGCCAAGGTGGGTGAATCACTTAAGGTCAGGAGTTTGAGACTAGCCTGGGCAACATGGTGAAATCTTGTCTCTACTAAAAATACAAATCTTAGCCAGGGGTGGCTGTGTGTGCCTGTAATCCCAGTTACTCAGGAGACTGAGGCTCGAGAATCATTTGAACCTGGGAGATGGGGGCTGCAGTGAGCCAAGATTGTGCCACTGTACTCCAGCTTGGGCAACAGAGCGAGGCTCTGTCTCAAACAAACAAACAAACAATAAGATGGGGTTATATTTAGATCCTATAGAGCTGGTGTGGAGTGATTTCTAAGACATTCTATTTAAGTGACAAAGCAAGTCATAGTACAGTACATACCTATTACTCTACCAATAAAACAAAATATCTTTACATATGTATACATCTTTAATATGTAAATGCATTGAAAATATGCCAGAAGGATTTAAATTTAGATGTTAACAGTGGTTACCTCTGGGGAAGAGTGTATTTATAGAGGAGGTGAGGGAACTTTTAAATTTTAGTCAATTTCCTTGTATTGGTTGAAATATTTTATAATTGGAAATTTAGAATTTGAATAACTTTTGCATAAACTTTTAAACTTTTAGGTTCAGGGGTACATATGCAGGTTTGTTATATAGGTAAGGTGTGTGTCATGGGGGTTTGGTGTACGGATAATTTTGTCACCCAGTTAATAAGCATAGTACCCGAGAGGTATTTTTTTGATCCTCACCCTCCTCCCACCCTCCACTCATGTAGACCTCAATGTCTGCTGCTTCCTTCCTTGTGTTCATGAGTTCTCATCATTTAGCTTCCACTTATAAGTGAGAACATGCGGTATTTGGTTTTCTATTCCTGCATTAGTTTGCTAAGGATGACGGCTTCTGGTTTCATTCATGTTGCTACAAACAACATGATCTTGTTCTTCTATATGGCTGCATAGTATTCCATGGTACCATGGTGTACATGTACCACATTTTCTTTATCCAGTCTACCATCAGTGGACATTTAGGTTGATTCCATGCCTTTGCTATTGCGAATAGTACATGTATAATTAAAGTTAAAAAAGAGAGAGGGATTACTGAATTTTGTAGTTTCATTCTGATGAGACCAGTGAGGTTATACATGGGTTCCACTAGTTTCACCCTAATCCCCTGCTTCAGAATAATCCAGGGACAGAAGGTCATGGGGGTACTGGACGTTGGAGATTCTGTGTCTACACCTGACCATATAAATCTGTCCCTAGATGAGGACTTTGCCAATTTGCAGGACTGTCTATTGTGTGCCTAGCATCACTGCCCTATCTGGTCTATCTGGTCCTCAGACGATGCTTTGAGAAACATTACAAGAAGGAAAACCCAGGTGGTTTGACCATTCCTACCCTTGTCCTTCCTTGTTTGTAACTGAGTCCACGCCTGGAGGCATGTCTGTGTATAGGAAGTGGTCTTAACCAATTAGTAGACTCTTGAATAAAACAAAGAGAAGACATTAGCTAGATACACAGCCATTCAAAGTTGTCTTGCTTTGAAGGGAATGGGATTCTGTCTGAGCTCCTTCCCCATTTATTAGGGTCGTCAATATTTTACCTCAAGCATCACTCAAAGAAATGGGTTGTGGTGCAAATATAAATGATGATGCAAGAATCAATGGGCCCAACCCAATGTCCTGATATCCTATTAATCTGGGGCACCCACATCATCACATACACCTATCACATCCACTTACTGAGTCAGAGAATAGTGAAAATTGTACTGGTGCCTTCTCTTAGGAAAGTAGATCCTATGAGTTATTCTGGTGCCCTGAGGATCAGGTGAACCTTCCACTCTGCCCTGAACAATCTCCTACATCAGTGTGTATTCTGCAGAATGCTTTCATTGGAGTCACTTGGGAGAACCTGCTAAAAGTGCAGATCTTTTCGCTGACCTACTAAGTCAGAACCTTGAAGAATGGGCCCTAGGAGTTTGCATGTAATAAGATTTCTGGTTTATTCTAATGCACACTGCACTCCAGTCTATAAAACTGTCCTATACAGTTTCCATTATGGTACCCATTGGCCACCTGTGGCTTTTGAGTCCTTGCAATGTGGTTGGTGACATATACTGAAATAATATTTTGGTGCTATTGGGTTAAACAAAACTAATTTAAAAATTGACATCGCCTGTCTCTTTTTGCTTAATATGGCTACTAGAAAATTTAAAATGACATTTGTGGCTCACATTGTGTTTTTATTAGACAGAATTGCTATAGAATATTGGTATCTTATAAACTCTCTGAGTATTATTGGATGGATGTTCTGGAAAGTTCTGAGAATGAGGTGGTGAGTGAATGAGAGGAGTCACTTTCAGAACTCAGGGAGGGAAAGAAGTTTGGTTCCTTTCCTACAACTAAAACCCAAATTCGGTTGGGGATGGCAGTCTGAGGTTTCTGCATTTTGGGATGACTTGGATGATGTTTAAGAGCCTGGGCTTTTCATGGAACAGGTCAGGTTCAAAAACTGAATGTGGCTTTGACCAAGGTACCTCCCTTCTCTGGACTCAGAGCTCTCATCCTTTAAATAAATTATTCAATGAATTGGACGGGTTCAAAGATGCTCTGCCTGCTACATGGTCAGACAGCATCGATGGGCAGAAAATGAAAGTGAGGAAAAAGAACAACTTCATTAGTTACAGTTTTCATCTTGTTTTCATCTTGTTTGGTCAGCTGGCTGCCTGCACTTGACTAAAGCTCAACTGCTGTAACTAACTCAAACTGAGTTCTGAGTAGATTCCCAAGTTAATGAGTTTCATTGAGCATGAATGGCTCCATATTGGTTTTGTCTGTTGGGTTCAGTACAGGAGCTGAGTTCAAATAAATGTCCTCCTATAAATTTTGTTTAACAGCTGATGATCCCCGACTGGTGAGATTATCGGCATCTTTCCTACTTTTCTGCATCTTCCACATTTCCAATAGTAGACAAACATGGAAAGAGAGTGTGTTCCTTCCTCTCCATTGTCACAGCTGGTGGATGGTGATTTGTTTTTCTAAGACCACCAGGGCAAGAACAAAAGAACCAGCGAGTAGGCAAGGCTAAAAGCAAAACTGCAAATTTATTCTTTGGTCATCTAGCTCCAGGGAAAAAGGTGTGTAAGGTGAAGTCTGTCGGCCTCCGGCAGAGGCCGAGGGAGTCCCCTGGTGGAGCTCTCAGGGGCGTTTCTAATACAGTCCCTACAAGAGTGGGGGACTGAGAAAGCCGGCCGCCGCGCCTGCCTGGAGCGGCTTTTCTAGGAGTGGAAAGGCAATAGGCGGGGCACGGGCGTGTCGGGGCGGGGTGGGGGGGCTCCGCAGGTGCCACCAGGTAAATCCTGGTCTCTTCGGATTGACATCACCTGGCGCATGAACCTGGAAGTGCGCCATCTTGCCTCCGTTCGTCCAAACAGATGGGGTCTTCAGCATCACAGCTCAATGACGTTATTCTTTGAGAGGTGATCACAAATATTGAGAGAGACGCTGGTCTTCATATTTACTTTATTCTGGATGTGGGGCATATAGAATTTGCTGGCCTCAGACCAAGGGGCAAATGTATCTCCCAGGACAGAGAAGCAAGGATGGTGAAGAAGGGGCTCTTAAGACTCAGGGGAAGTGAGTTTTTCCTGCTGTGGCTTCCAAAACCAAAACGAATTTCCACACCAAAGCACAGGTAGGGAAAAAGCACTAACCAGGAGAAATGGCAGAGACGTGTAAGAGGAAGAGGGAGGGAGATGAGAATGCGGGGCTTTCTGGTTCTATTAGAGGTGGCTGCTTCAGACTAAAAGGAGACCCAAGGGAGAAGGGAAGGTGGATTTTGCACCACTGTCTGGATCCTGGGCAGGCTTGTGATTGCCTCAGCATAAGACCTGGTTCTTTTGGGTTGCATGTTTCTACACTTGCTTTTGGATAGCATAGGTAGCGTGGCTGAATTGTATACATGCTGTCTTGCGCAACGAAATAAATTGTTATACAAATAATAATCCAGCTCCACCTACCTGACAGGATTTTTGATGAGCTGAAATGAGATAATATGCATGCTGGTGTTTTGTAAAATGCAAATGGAAGTAACTGTTAGAAATGCATTCCTGCCTGGGTCTCTGTCGTATTTCTGTCAAGCAGCTTAACTCGGGGTGGCAGAATATCTCTTGTTTTGGCAGAGCCATATCTGTAGTTAGTGTTTTCTGGTGTTAACAGGGCTTTACTCACTCTTGGCTGTTGACAAAGGGGCAGCCCTTTGTCACTCTAAGTACTGCTGCCATGAGGGGATGGAAACTCACTTCTTTGCAAAATCTCCCCAAGTCAAACAGACCCTGCCTGCCATAGGTCTGAGCTATGAGCTGGGGGTAGAAGTGGGTGCGGGGGTCTCTGATGACCATTTACTCTACAGGCAGGAGGATGAACAGATGTCTTATTAAGGAAATGGGGTCAGAGACGAATCACCAGAGGCAAGATATGTCTAAATACGCTCTTGGAAGCAGATCTTTATTCCAACACCAGACTTTCTTCTGTAGGCTTGACATAAGATTCCAATTTATCTGAATTTAGTACATTTCAAGAGTTTTTTTTTTTTCGCCAATAGCAACCATGTGAAAGAACGGATTGACCTTTAATTTATAATCTTCATGTCATAGAGTTTAGCAGAGCTTAACCCATGTCGGTTGTGGTTCAAAACTGTCTGCCTTGCTTTGCAAAAGGCAGGTCACGCTTTCAGTGGTAGCTAGAAAAAAAAATAAAGGAACCAAATGGGATAATAGATTTCTGCTACAAAAAGCAGAAGAGGAGCAGACAGAGAAGGGAGAAATGTCCAGAAGGAAGAAGGAAATTAAGATGTGGATGAGGTTCTGAAAAATGAGAATTAAGCTGATTTGGTGAAGAAAAGTGTTTGTGGCTTTTATGATGGTGAGGGTAGCAAAGCGGAGACAAAGTGCTGGCAAGGGCTAGGGACAGAGGCGAAAAGGCTGCTGAGAGAGGCCCAGAGGCCTCATAAAGAAGAGAGACAGTAAAACATTTTGTATTCAGAATTAAATAATTTTTTTTTTTCATTATGTGTCCTTGCTGTGATGCACAATTCAGATATGCGCTTTGGGTGAAGGCCTTGTTCCCCTGGCTGCTGCAATGGTTCTCTAAGGTGAACCTCAGCTGAAAAAAGCCTGCCTTGGCTGGCCATGATGGCTCATGCCTGTAATGCCAGCGCAGTGGGAGAGTAAGGTAGGAGAATTGTCTGAAGCTAGGAGTTCAAGACCACCCGGGGTGACATAGTAACACACCATCTCAAAACAAACAAACAAACCAACAAAAAAACCCAGAAAAACAACCACAAAAAAAAAACTAAAAACCTGCCTTAGCTGAAGTGGCACCCCTTCTTGGAGCACCCTGTCCAGTGACAGGAGGCGGAGGTTGCAGTGAGCTGAGATCGCACCACTGCACTCCAGCCTGGCAACGGAAAAAAAAAAAATTATTTTAGACTCACTCCTGTAATCCCAGCACTTTGGGAGGCCAAGTTGGGCAGATCACCAAAGGTCAGGAGTTTGAGACCAGCCTGGCCAATAGGCCAACATGGTCTCAAACTGCATTCTTAGCTTGAAACGACAAGAGCTAAGAACGGAGCATACCGAACTATTAAAACTCAGTGTAGCAAGAGAATAGGTAGTTCCCAGGCACTCACATAGAAGGATATGCGGGTAAGGCTGAGATTTCTGACTTCTTTTTATTTATTTATTTTAAGTGGATGAATAATGCTTGTACATGTTCACAGGGTACATAGTCATGTTGTGATACATATAATACATAGTGATCAGATCAGGGTAATTAGCATGTCCATCATTTCAAACGTTTATCATTTATTTGTGTGGGGGAATAGTCAATATCCTCCTATTTGAAACTATGTAATATATTACTGTTAACTATTAGGTTGGTGCAAAAGTAATTGCGGTTTTGCCATTACTTTCAATGGCAAAAACCATAATCTCTTTGCTATAGAACACTAGAACTTATTCCTCCCATCCAGCTGTAATTTTGTATCCTTAAACAAATCTCTCCCTATCCTTTTCTTCCCCCAGCCTTCCCAGCCTCTAGTATCCTCTGTTCTATTTTCTATTTTTCGCTTTTACATGATCAACTTTCTTTAGCTTCCACGTACGACTGATAACATGCTGTATTCAACTTTCTGTGCCTGGATTATTTCACTTTGCATAATGTCCTCTAGTTCCATCTATGTTGCCACTAATGACAAGAGTTCATTTTTGTTTTTTTTATGGCTGAAGAGTATTGCATTGTGTATTCCACTTTCTTCATTCATCCATTGATGGGCACTTAAGTGGATTCCATATTTTGGCTATTGTGAACAGTGTGGCGATGAGCATGGAGTGTAGATATCTCTTCGATATAATAATTTTCTTTGGATAAATTCTCAGTGGTGGGATTGCTGAATCTGACTTACTTTAAATGTTTCAGGTCTCCCATGGACTTCTCCTCTCTATGCTCTCCTATTAGATTTTTAATTTTTTTCATAAGTTATTGGGGTACAGGTGGTTGGTTACATGAATAGTAAGTTCCTTTTTTTTTCTGAGATGGAGTCTTGCTCTGTCGCTCAGGCTGGAGTGCAGTGGCACCATCTTGGCTCACTGTAGCCTCCGCCTCCTGGGTTCAAGCGATTCTTGTGCCTCAGCCACCTGAGTAGCTGAGACTACAGGCATGTGCCACCACGCAGGGCTAATTTTTTTGTATTTTTAGTAGAGACAGGGTTTTGTCACATTGGCCAGGCTGTTCTCAAACTCCTGACGTCAGGTGATCCACCCTACTTGGCCTCCCAAAGTGCTGGGATTACAGGCATGAGCCACTGCACCTGGCGAGTAAGTTCTTTAGTGGTGATTTGTGAGATTTTGGTGCAGCCATCACCCATGTATACGCTGCACCATATTTGTAGTCTTTTATCCCTCACTCTCCTCTTACTCTTCCCCCAGGTCCCCAAAGCCCATTGTATCATTCTATGCCTTTGTGTCCTCATAACTTAGCTCCCACATATCAGTGAGAACATACAATGTTTGGTTTTCCATTCCTGAGTTACATCACTTAGAATAACAGTCTCCAATCTCATCCAGGTCACTGCAAATGTTGTTAATGCTTTCCTTTTCATGGCTGTGTAGTATTCCATTTCATATCACCGTTTCTTTATCCGCTCGTTGACTGATGGGCATTTCAGTTGGTTCCACAATTTTGCAATTGTGAACTGACTTCCTAAGAAGAGTAATTGATAAAGAGGATAATGATAGGGATGATGAAGAAGATTAAGATGAGATGACAATTTACACCTGTAATAGGTGCACTTGGCAATGCATGGAGAATTAGTTGGGAACTCTGGATTCTCCTAATATACAAGGGTTCTGTGTTGTGCCATGAGAAGAAAGAGCCTCTGGGGACAATAGGCTGTAGGTAGAAGGGTGTTATTTGGGTACATACCTTGGAGGTTTCACTACGGCTGAGTGTTGGCTCTGGTGGATTCTAGGCAGGAACCTGGGGTACCAGGTAAAAACGGGTGCGTCCAGTGGGAAGAATAGGAGGCAAGAGGCTACAGAGCTTGTGGTGGGTAGGGCTTTGAGGCTTTGGAAAGGGGAAGACTTTGGCATACTGTATTTGCTTCCTAGAGATGAGTTTGAGAAACTGCTGTGTGGTTGTTGATGGTTCTGCAGCCCCAGAGGATGAGGGAAACCTCAGACTTGGTGGAAGATGCTTTTGAATGTCCAGGCCTGGGGTCAACCCAAGTAACAGCTAGCACCTCTTTAGTGCCTTAAAATTGATGTCCTCCATGCCATTTATTTTTGCATTTGTAATAAAAGCACATTTAATTTAATTTAATTTTTAGAAAATGTTTTATTATACTTTAAGTTCTAGGGAACATGTGCACAGCATGTAGGTTTGTTACATATGTATACATGTGCCATGTTGGTGTGCTGCACCCATTAACTCATCATTTACATTAGGTATATCTCCTAATGCTATCCCTCCCCTCTCCCCCCTCCCCACAATAGGCTCCAGTGTGTGATGTTCCCCTTCCTGTGTCCAGGTGTTCTCATTGTTCAATTCCCACCTATGAGTGAGAGCATGTGGTGTTTGGTTTTTTGTTCTTGCGATAGTTTGCTGAGAATGATGGCTTCCAGCTGCATCCATGTCCCTACAAAGGACGTGAACTCATCCTTTTTTTACGGCTACATAGTATTCCATGGTGTAGATGTGCCACATTTTCTTAATCCAGTCTGTCATTGATGGACATTTGGGTTGGTTCCAAGTCTTTGCTATTGTGAATAGTAAAAGCACATTTTAAATCAAAGTAGTAGTGGCACATTGCAAAAATCCAAATTATACAAAAGACGTATCATGAAAAGCGATGGTCTCTTCCCCAACACTTCTCATCCCTGAATCTTTATCCTCAGAGCCTTTGGCTATTTCCCCTGGGTCTGGAGCAGCATTTGACATTCACAGATGCCATCTGCAAGGGCATTGATTGTGTAGGAACACTGGGACCCGCAAGGGACCTATGGAACCCTGGATGTTTTCTCTGATGGGGCAGAGAGAATGGGGTGTGGCAGAGCAAGAGATCCCACTTAATCTGAATTTCTGGTTTTCGGGCTTAATAAAATTTTGTGATGGTAAATGACATACCCAATAATCATAACAGTAACAAATATAATAATAGAACAACAAGCATTGAATGGACACTTAGGATGAATCAAGAAAACTGTACAGAGGTGAGTCTTCTTGATCTCCAAGGACTGCTAGAAGCTGTTATCACATTTTGAAAATTTTTAATACCTTTTGGGGTACGAGTGGTTTTTGGTTACATGGATGAATTGCACAGTGGTGAAGTCTGAGATTTTGGTGCACCCGTTACCCTGGTAGTGTACATCATGCCAATATGCAGTTTTTAATCTGTCACCCTCCTCCCACCCTCCCCGCTTATGAGTCTCCAGTGTCCATCATACCACTCTGTATGCCTCTGTGCACTCATGGCTTAGCTTCCACTCTTGAGTAAGAGCATACGGTATTTAGTTTTCCATTCCCAAGTTACTTTACTTAGAATAATGGTCTCCAGTTCCATTCAAGTTGCTGCAAAAGACATTATTTCATTCTTCTTTCACGGCTGAGTAGTATTCCATGGTGTATATATACTGTATTTTCTTTATCTACTCAGTGGTCTCTGGGCACTTAGGTTGGTTCCATATCTTTGCAATTGTGAATTGTGCTGCAAGAAACATATGTGTGCAGAAGTCTTTTTGATGAAATGACTACTTTTCCTTTGGGTAGATACCCAGTAGTGGGATTGCTGGATCAAATGGTAGATCTACTTTTAGTTCTTCATACTGTTTTTCACAGAGGTTTTACTAATTTACATTCCCACCAGCAGTGTATAAGCATTTCGCTTTCATAACATCCACATCACTATCTGTATTTTTTGTTTGTTTGTTTTTATTTTTGTTTTTTTGAGATGGAGTCTTGCTCAGTTGCCCAGGTTGGAGTGTAGTGGCACAATCTTGGCTTACTGTAACCTCTGCCTCCCAAGTTCAAGCGATTCTCCTGCCTCAGCCTCCTGAGTGGCTGAGACTACAAGCGTATGCCACCACATCTGGCTAATTTTTGTATTATTAGTAGAGACAGGGTTTTTCCATGTTGGCCAGGCTGGTGTCGAACTCCTGACTGCAGGTGATCTTCCTCTCTTGGCCTCCTAAAGTGCTGGGATTATAGGCGTGAGCCACCATGCCTGGTCAACGCTGACATCTGTTGTTCTTTAACTTTTTAATAATGACTATTCTTGCAGGGCGACGGTGATCTCTCATTGTGGTTTTAATTTTCATTTCCCCGTGCTATCACATTTTTCATATGAGGAAAATGAGGCACAGAGGGACTAAATATACACCCTCAATCGTTCTGGTAGATTATGGAGGCAGGATTTGAACCCCAGAACTCTGATTTCTAAGCCCATGCTTTCACCTTCTTTTTTGCCACCCTTCTATTGACCAATGGAGAAACTACAAATCTGAGACGTCAGGTGGTGAACGCATGGTCAGACAATTAGGGCTGATGGAGCTCGCTCAGGAACCAAGGTGTTCAGGCTCCAATTCTGGGTCCCTTCCAGCATGCTACCTCCCTCCTAATGGACTAATTTCGGAACAACGTCTTTTGTCCCAGAAGAACTTTCGAAGAATCCAAAGAAATTAAAGAATGAAGTCCAGGCTGCTGGCCTCCTCCCTGGAGTACTTAAGTAAGCTGCAGAGAAGGCCAGGGCATTTATTTTCTGGAATGGCCTAATGATCACCCAGCAAGTCTAGTTACGGATGTGGTTCATCAGGCCACCTGGATATACTAGTGCAAAAAGCTCACAGTCCGTCTCAGGCTGATGGATTGCCCAAGTTATTAATACGGAAAAGGAGGGAGATTTACTTTCGGTGGTGGAATTAAGGTGCTTCAGTGCACCCTGGACTAGTTGTTTTAAAATAACAGGGGACCGAGTTTCTCTTGGAAAAGGACTTAATTTTTATTGAAAACCTACCACCTTCAAATGGCCGGGAAGTTGAAGAACTATAAAACTGTCAAACAGACCCATTATTAAAAGCTTTATTTGACAAATCTTCCACTGCTGGGGTAACTCATGCGTTTTCCCTCCTCTCACACAAGAAATAAAACCACTCACTTATGCAAACTGCTGACAAGGAATGGAAACAAATGGACTTCTAAACATGAACAGAGATACCCTAGCCCCTTCCTGCAACCTAATGGAAGTTGGAGCCATTCATAAATCTAGGGCTGCTTGGACAGAATTGTGGTTCCACAACTTCTCATCTCACTGGGTTCAGAGCTGAGGAAAATATCCCTGCTTCTAGAAGGCTGTATGTTAATGGGAGAAATTTAAGGGTGTAAAGAAATGCCTTACTAATATAGTTCCTTTGTATTATTTTTCTATTGTTGCATAACAAATGACCACAAATGTAGATACTTGAAACAGCCCATATTTATTAGCTTATGGTTTCATGGATCAGGGTTCCAGGCACATTTTAACTGGGTCTTCGGCCTAGGATCTCATGAAGCTGTAATCAAGATGTCAGCCAGAGCTGGGTTTCCATTTGGAGGCTCAAGTGAGGAAGGGCCCATTTTCTCATCTGTGTGGTTGCTGGCAGTATTCAGTTCCTTTTGATCGTAACTTAAATTTGTTGTTGTTGGTGACAGGCTGCCCCTTAGCTCCTAACCCTACAGTTTCTTGCTACAAGAACTTTTCCAATGTGGCTACTCACTTCATCCAGCCAGAAAGAAGAGTCTCTAGTGAGTCTGTCAGCAAGATGAAATCTTATATAACACATGACATAGTCATGGAAGGGCCAGCCCATCACCTTTGTCACACTCTGTTGGTTAGAAGCAAGTCATGGGTCTTGGCCACACTCATGTAGAGGGAATAATACAAGGGTGTGAATAGTGGAAGGTGGGAAATTCTTGGGGGTCACCTTAGAGTCTGTTACTGCATCTTCATAACCCACTTCCATGGGTTGATCAAGTTAGTTCTGTTTAACCTGAGCTGCTGGGAAAGAAGGAAGGAAGGAAGAAAGGAGGAGAGGAAGGAGGAAAAAAGAAAAAGAAGAAAGGGAGAAAGGAAAGGATGGAGGCAGAAAGGAAGAAAGGGAGGCAAGGAAGGAAAGAAAAAGAAAGAAAGAAAAAAGCAAGAAAGCAAGAAAGAAAGAAAGCAAGAAAGAGAAAGAAAGAAAAAGAAAGAAAAAAGAAAGAAAAGAAAAGGAAAGGAAAGGAAGAAAAAGTCTATTTATTGGGTGCTTTGGACAAAGCGGTGGTCCTGTTTTAGAACAGTTTCGAAAGAAAAAATGAAGTTCTTTTCTTGGCCAAGTCTCCTTCTGATTATATATACACACTATATATACTCTCTATATAGTATATATACACTATATATATTCTATATATACTATACATATATTTATAGTATATATACTATAAATAGTATATAGTATGTAGTGTATATATATTTAGTGTATATATATAGTGTGTATATATAGTAATGGACAAGATGTAAGTTTTAGGTCTCCAAGCAAATTTGGTAAGATTCACTGAGTTCAGGGGTGCTAATGTGCACCTCAAAAACAGATGATTATCATGATGATTTTTACATTTCTACATCATTTACATGGTGTGGGAAATGGTGTCTACCAATCCATGTTTTTTGAATAATTGGTTTTTCCATGAAACATGGGCTTTCTTATCAGCAATCATTTTCTGCATGCCCACTCTGCCTATGTTTGATCAGAAATTCTGATGAGCAATTAGAACATGACAACACTCTAAATAAATGTTCAGCATGGGTGGGTGTTTTCCATTTTGGGTAAATGAGTGGGCGGATGAATTAGGAAGGAGGAAAGGAGGAAAGGTAAAAGCAGGAATGATGGGAGATACATGAGCAGCATTCTTACATACAGTTGATATAATTCAGTGTTTCTCAACCTTGGCACTATTGGAATTCGGGGCCAGATCATTCTTTGTTGTGGGGGCTGTCCTGTGTGCTGTGGGATGTTTAGTAGCTTGCATAGCTTCTCCTCATTCATCGTTGGGGATACCCTCATTCCTTCTCCGGACATTGCCAAATGTTTCCTAGAGAGGAGAGCAAAATCTCTTCCAGCTGAGAATCCCTGGCGTAATTCCAGCACAAAGTAGATGACATTGATTTTTTTTTTTAAGGTAGCTAATGTTGTTTTGCCTAGAACCAATAGACAATTGTTTAGACTTTTACAAATACTAGAAATGTTTCATGGAATGCCCCTTCTTGTTGGGAGCCAGTAGAGATGGTTAAGAGTATGGGCTTTGATGCTTTGGAAGTGGAGATTCTAGTGTTTGAATCCTGGCTCTGGCACTTGCGAGCCCTGTGACTGTTCTGGTCTCCTTATCTGCAAAATGGAGATAATAACTCAGGTAGCTGTTGTGAGTACACCTGATAGATGCAGAATGCTTAGGTCAGGAACTATATGCAAAAGAAGGCGCTCAACGTGTTAGTTATTCTTACTCCCCTTGTAATATTTAGTCATCTGGGCTATTTTAGGTTGGCTGTTGTCTCCTTTTGTTCTCCCTTGATTGATGATCTTTTGGGGATGGAACAATAGGAACAGAGGAGTCTCACCTGCAGACCCAGCTGTCTTGCTCGGGTGAAGATGACTGGAGGTATTTGGACGTAGGACAGGCCAGCTTTGTGAGAGTGGTCATGGTTGGGGCAGGGAGTCATCATAGCAGGTATTCAGATGTCCTCTAACATTGGGGGTGTTTCTCTGTGATTATATTTCTAAGATCTTTCTCTTTTCCTCTGAGGAGATCTTCCTCTGTACTGGATGCAAACTAGTCCTTACGGTCTTGTGTAAAGGGGTATTTTCATGCATTAATCCATAACGCAGTGTATGTTTGTGTGTATATGTGTATATATGCATCCATATATGTATATACGCATATATACACACATATATGTACATGCATCTTATATGTCCCCACACAAACACTTATTTTATTGTGGTAAAATAACACAACATTTACCACTTTATTTTTAAGTGTACAGTTCTGTGGCATTAAGTACATTCACAGTGTTCTGTAACTAACACCACCATATGTCTCTAGACCTTTTCATCTTATCAGACTGAGACTTTGTGCTCACTAAACACTCTGTTCTCCCTTCCCCAGCCCCTGGGAACCACTATTCTACTTTCTCTATGACTTTAACTACTCTAGTAACTGAGTAGAAAGGGGATTATATAATATTTGTCCTTTTGTGACTGGCTTCACTAGCCCCTTGTCTTCCAAGTTCATTCCTGTTGTAGCTGTGTTAAAACTTCTTTTTGAGGCCAAATGACATTCAATTGCATGTATATACCACCAGACGATTACTCATTCATCTGCCAATGGACACTGGGGTTTGTTCTTCCTTTCAGCTGTGGTAAAGATTGCCGTTTGCTGTTACGAACATGGATGTGTGAATATCTGTTTGAGTCTCTGCTTTTATTTATTTTGGGTCTATACTCAGAAGTGAAATTGCTGGATTATATCGTAATTCTATATTTAATTTTTAAAGGAACTTCCAGATTTTTTTCCAGACTGACTGCATCATTTTACATTCCCACCAACAGTGCACAGGGGTTCCAGTTTCTACACATCCTTGACAACATTTCTTATTTTCTTCTTTTTTTTTTAGCCATCCTAATGGGTGTGAGTATGATTTCATTGTGGTTTTGATTCACATTTCTCTTTTGACTAGTGATGCTGAACATATCTTCGTGTGTGTGTGTATATATATATATATATATTTTATATATTTATTCATTTTTAGAAACAGCATCTCCCTCTGTTGCCCAGGCTGGAGAGCAGTGGTGCATTCATAGCTCACTGCAGCCTTGAACTTCAGGAGTTAAGGGATCCTCCCACCTCAGCCTCCTGAGTAACTAGGACTACAGGTGCATGCCACCATGCTCAGCGAATTATTTTTTATTTTTTGTACAGATGGGGTCTCTTTATGATTTGCCCAGGCTCTGGTCTCGAACCCATGGGCTCAAATGATCTTCCTGCCTCGGCCTCCCAAAGTGCTGGTATTGCAGGTGTGAGCCACCATGGCTGGCTATCTTTTTATTTTAATCAAATGATTTTGGGAGACTCCAAGCCTTTCTAGTGAATGGGTTGCATTTAGCAACGGAATTGCAGGCGGCTCTAAGGAAGAGATGACTCCAGGCAGTGGGATCTCCCAGTTCCAGATACCCTAAAGTCCAGAAGTGGGCACGATGCCTGTTTAATGCCTGCATGAGGCCATTCCCAGTGCTCTAGGATCTGAAATTCCCTGGTAGGAGCTCTACTCATTCATCTTTGTTATCAAGTGATTTCTCGCCTACGAAGTCTGCTGAGGAAAGCACAGCCAGCTGCCATCCCTTTAACATTTAGAAATCTGCCTTAATAAATCCTAGCTCTTCCTGCATGTTGCTATTTGTATTCGTGGTCTCCAGTTTTCTGGGAATTCAGTGGGATGGTTTCTTATCTGTTAGCTTGTCAGAAACAGTCACGAGGACAATCAAATGTTCATCTATTCACATCTGGTGTTCTGCGGGGAACAGCATTTAGACCCCTACCGTGTTTAACTGTATAAATGGTTTCTATCTATCATGTAAATCAGAACTGCTTACGTGCTGAGCAAACTGCACCAAAGAGCCACATTGGATGGATGTGTGGGAGGGGGCAGACTATCCCACCCTCTTTCAACACTGGGAACTCACAGAATTCTCACCATAGTTCTTTTTCACTTTTCTATGCTGATTCCTAGCTGTCATTCAGCTTTTAATTATTGCATTATGTGATGCACGTGTGTGTGTGTATGTGTGTGTGTGTGTGCATGTGCATGTGTGAATGCGTGCATGCGTGTGTGCATGCGTGTATGTGCATGTGTATGTATATGTATGTGCATGTGTGCATGTTTGCATGTATGTGTGTGCATGTGTGCTGCATCGTGTATGTACTGCGATGTGTATGATGTGTGGGATGTGTGCGTGTGTGCATGATGGTACATGTGTGTGCATGTGTATATCTGCGTGTGTGTGCATGTGTGCATGTGTGTATGTGTGTCATGTGTATGTGTACGTGTGTCCTGTGTATGTGTTGTGTGCGTTTGTGTGCGCGCATCTGTGTGCATGTGGTGTGTGATATGTATGCATGTGCGTATTGCATGTGTGTATGTCTGTGCAGTGTGTGTGTGTATGTCAGTGTGTGCATATATGTATGTGCATGTGTATTTGTTTGCATGTGTGTTTTATATGCGTGCGTGCATGGTGTGTGTGTATGAATTGTATGTGTGCATTTTGGTGGTCTTGCATATCCACATCTTGTATTTTCACCTTGCGTCTGGATTTGCATTTCTGGCATATTTGTGTTACACATTGTTCCTGCATGTCTCTCTAGCCTCTGTCTCTCTGTAGTCAACACTTGTAGGAATGGTCTTTTGGTGTCTCTATAGCCTATCTGTTTATTTGGGATGTCTCTCTTTGTGTCTTTGTGTCTCTCCATGCTGATATAGGTCTGTGTATGTGTTTTGTGTGTGCCTGTGACTGGTTATCTGTGGGTCTAGCTTGGTGTTGTGGGTTTAGTGTGTGTGTGTGGTATGTGCATGTCTCCGTGAATGCTTTTCTTTTCCCATTCAATCCTGCCTTTTTCCATGGATGGAGTAGATCATCATTTTCCAGCTTGAGGAGAATGATTAGGGCTTGCGACTTCTGTGGCAAGAGGCAGCCCATCCTTGCGATGTGTCTGAGGCGTGGCTTGCAGGCCTTGGACTGTCCCACTCTCCAAGCTCTTGTGAAGCTGCTGTACTGAAAACATCTCGAAAGGGGCCGAATTATCTGTGGCTGAATACCAATGCCTCCCTCCTTGGTCTGCCTGCTACGCAAGGTATATTACACACAACACCTCCATAACACGTTCTCTAGTCCCTCAAAGAAGGTGCTTAGAGCTGGTGAGGACAAAAAACAATCCATTCTTCTCCAGCTCTGGGTGATTTCTCTGCCTGGAAATTTTCTGTGGTGTCCTAGGATAAGCAGCATTATGGTTCTTTTGATATCAAGTTCTTATGTTTAACCAGCTTGCCTTGCTGTGCTCTGCATCCCAGCCCCATTCCCCCAACCCCCCACCCCCACCCCGCTGAGCTCCTTAGAAGGGCTCGATTCTTCTACCTTATCATGTTATCGAGAGTCAAGATGATGGTGACAGCATTAATAATTATCAGCACCATCATCAATCCACCACTTAGGTTTACATGACACTCTAAAAAGTACAAAGGTCTAGGGCTTTGTACACATTACCTCTTTCAATCCAAAAGTGAAACCCATGACACAAGTAAAATAATTTCCATTTTTCCGGCAGCAGCTGTTATTGACTGAACCATCACAATGAGTCAGGAGTGATGCTAAGTCCTTTATATGAATTAAACTACTTATTATTCAGCACAACTCGAGGAAGTAGATATTATTATTATCTTCGTTTAACAGACAGGGAAATACTGAGAGAGGTTAAGTAATTTGTCTGAGGTCACACAGCCAGTAAGTGGCAGAGCGAGGAATAGAACACAGACGTTTTAGATGCAGGGCCCATATTCTTAGCCACCATAGAGTGGAGAGATTGTGATCTGGCCAAGCTCCTGGAGTTGTGCGTGGTCTGCTTCCTTGAGTCTCCTTGGACCAATGGTGCTGAGGATGGACTTAGAGCTTTGGACATGGCTTAAGCTGCTGGTACAGCAAAACAGTCTCTTCTCAGATGCTTCCCTATTCTTCCAAATTGACTGTTGGTTTACCTGTAAACACACACACACACACACACACACACACACACGTGTCCTACCATTAGCTCAGAGAATATCAATGTCAGGCTGGAGCAGTTGGGGAAGAATGGGGAAATGTTGGTCAAACAACTCAAAATTTCAGTTAGAAAGGAGGAATAAATCCAAGAGAACTATTGTATATCATGGTGACTGTAGCTAATCACGATGTACAGTATGCTTGAAAATCATTGACAGTAGACTTTTCAGTGTTTCTGTCACACGCAAAAAAGGTAAACACGTGAGGTCATGCAGATGTTAAATAGCTGGATTGAGCCATTCCACAATGTCCACATCATTTCAAAACATCCTGTTGTATACCATACACATAAAACATTTTGACTTGCCAATTTAAAAAATAATAACTTTTAAAACGGCAGTGTCATCCTTGACTCCTCTGATTTTCTCATACTTCCCATCTGATACCCTATTGAGTCTGGCTAACTCTATCTTTAAAATATATCCAGAATTCAACAACAACTTCTCTCCACCCTGTGGCCGCCACTGTCCTGCTTCAGGCCACTGTTTTCTCCCTTATGAATATTGCAACAGCCTCGTAACTGGTTGTTTTGGTTCTGCAGTTCCCTAGATTGCCCATTCTCTATGCAGCAGTCAGATTGACTTTTTTTTTTTTTTTTTTTAATTTTAAGACAGGTTCTTGCTCTGTCACTCAGTCTGGAGTGCGGTGGGGCCATGATGGCTCACTGCAGCCTTGACCTCCTGGGCTCAAGCGGTCCTCCTGCCTCAGCCTCCCAAGTAGCTAGGATTACAGGCATGTGTTACGAAGACTGGTTAATTTTTAAATTTTTTAAAAATAGAGATGTGGTCTCCCTGTATTGCACAGGCTGGTCTTGAACTTCTGGGCTCAAGTGATCCTCCTGCCTCAGCCTCCCAAACTGCTAGGATTACAAGCATGAGCCGTGGTACCCGGCCAGAGTGCCCATTAACAGTCACACTGTTCATGCCGTTTATCTTCTCCAAGTCTTCAGTGACTCCCCTCTCCCTCACAGTGTAAGCCAAACACCTTCCTGGATGACCCAAATAATATGCTTCACCATCACCTCCTTGGCCACTGCTCTCTTCATTGTTCACTCTGGCCACACGGATTTTATTTTTTTCTTGGAGGCAGAGGTTCGCTCTGTTGCCCAGACTGGTGCAGTGGCACAATCTTGACTCACTGCAACCTCTGCCTGCCAGGTTCAAGTGATTCTCCTGCCTCAGCCTCCTCAGTCATTGGGACTACAAGCACACGCCACCACTCCCAGCTAATTTTTGTATTTTTAGTAGAGACGGGGTTTTGCCATATTGGCCAGGCTGGTCTCAAACTCCTGGACTCAAGTTATTTGCCTGCCTCAGCCTCCCAAAGTGCTGGGATTATAGGCATGAGCCACCTTGCCTGGCCGTACCACACTGATTTTATTCACCCTCAAACATGCCGTGGTCCCAGCCCCTCTTTGAGGCTTGAATGCTTTCCCCTACATTCTCCTGGCCAGTCATTTTCTCAGTTAAACTCTCTTTCCCTCCCTAAAATTTCAACCACTCTTCACCCATTCACAGCCCACTAATTTTCCCCAAATTTTTCTCCTTAACACTGATACATGTTGAAAGATCTAATGTATATCATGAAGGCTTTAGTGAGTAACAGTATATTGTAGTCAGGATTTCTGCTAAATCAGTAGATTAGAGCTGCTCTCGCCACAGGTGGAAAAAATATGGGTAACTATGTGAGATGATGGATATGTTAACTTATTCCGCTATCATAACCATTTTACTACATATATATCATATAACATCATGTTGTATACCTTAAATATACACAACAAAATTTATTTAAAAACGTACTAAGTGTAGGGCCAGGCATGGCGGCTCACGCCTGTAATCCCAGCACTTTGGGAGGCTGAGGCGGGTGGATCACAAGGCCAGGAGATCGAGACCATCCTGGCCAACATGGTGAAACCCTGTCTCTACTAAAATACAAAAAGTTAGCTGGGCGTGGTGGCGGGCACCTGTAGTCCCAGCTACTTGGGAGGCTGAGGTAGGAGAATGGCATGAACCTGGGGGGCGGAGATTGCAGTGAGCTAAGATTGCGCCACTGCACTCCAGCCTGGTGACAGAGTAACACTCTGTCTCCAAAACAACAACAACAAACAAACAAACAAAAATACTAAATGTATATGTATATTTATCTTGTTTTTTTTTTTTAACTTTTATTTCAGGTTTGGGAGTACATGTGAAGGTTTGTTACATAGGTAAACTCATGCCATGGGGGTTTGTTGTATGGGTTATTTGCTCACCCAGGAATTAAGCCTAGTACCCAGTAGTTATCTTTTCTGCTCGTCTCCCTCCTCCCATCCTCCCCTCTCAAGTGACCCCAGAGTCGGTTGTTTCTTTCTTTGTGTTCATAACTTCTCATCATTTAGCTCCCACTTATAAGTGAGAACAGACATTATTTTGTTTTCTGGTCCTGTGTTGGTTTACTGAAGATAATGGCCTCTATCTCCACCCATGTTCCTTCAAAAGGGTTGATCTCATTCTTTTTTATGCCTGCATAGTATTCCATGGTGTATATGTACCACATTTTTTTTTTTTTTTTTTGAGATGGAGTCTTGCTCTGTCGCCCAGGCTGGAGTGCAGTGGCCGGATCTCAGCTCACTGCAAGCTCCGCCTCCTGGGTTCACGCCATTCTCCTGCCTCAGCCTCCCGAGTAGCTGGGACTACAGGCGCCCGCCAGGTCGCCCGGCTAGTTTTTTGTATTTTAGTAGAGACGGGGTTTCACCATGTTAGCCAGGATGGTCTTGATCTCCTGACCTCGTGATCCGCCCGTCTCGGCCTCCCAAAGTGCTGGGATTACAGGCTTGAGCCACCGCTCCCGGCCCCGTACCACATTTTCTTTATCCAATCTGTCATAGATGGGCATTTAAGTGGATTCCACGTCTTTGCCATTGTGAATAGTGCTGCAGTGTACATTCACACCTATCTTTATTGTAGAATGATTTATATTCCTCTGAGTATATACCTAGTAATGGGATTACTGGGTCAAATGATAGATCTGCTTTTAATTCTTTGAGGAATCACCATACTGCTTTCCACAACAGTTGAACTAATTTACACTCCCACTAACAGTGTGCAAGTGTTCCTTTTTCTCCACAATCTTTCCAGCATCTGTTATTTTTTGACTTTTTAATAATTATCTTGCTTATTTTCTATCTCCCTGATAGCAGGGGTGTAGGAATTGCTGTGAATTGATAACTGCCATATACTTAGCTCATAGTGGGTACTAAGTTTATCTCTGCTGAATGACAATGATGAGTGTAATACAAAATACAAAAGGCACAAGAGGAAAGTTCTTTCCTACAACTATCCCATGGCCACATATCTTCACTCCCATGAGGAAACTGCTATGGCTGGTTACCCTGTATCCTTCCAGAGATATTCTAGGTAAACAAATGAGTGCATATATTTACCTGTATCTATATGACTACATTTAGATCTCTCTGCATCTGTAGCAGTATTATACATAGTTTTTCTCCTTCCTTCCTTCCTTCCTTCTCTCTCTGTTTCTTTCTTTTCTTTCTGTCTCTTTCTCTCTTTCCCTCCCTCCCTCCCTCCCTCGCTCCCTCCCTCCC
>NW_016805992.1:1000564-1035807 GCF_001698545.2 Rhinopithecus bieti | reverse complement strand
CCTCCCTCCCTTCCTTCCTCCCTTCCTTCCTTCCTTCCTTCCTTCCTTCTTCTTTTTTGAGATGGAGTCTCCCTCTGTCACCCAGGCTGGAGTATAGTGGCGCAATCTTGGTTCACTGCAACCTCCGCCTCCTGGGTTCAGACGATTCTCTTGCCTCATTCTCCCAAGTAGCTGGGACTACAGGTGTGCACCACCACGCCAAACTGATTTTTGTATTTTCAGTAGAGACGGGGTTTCACCGTGTTGGCCAGCCTGGTCTCGAACTCCTGACCTCAAGCGATCTGCCTGCCTCAGCCTTTCAAGGTGCTGGGATTACAGGTGTGAACCACCGCACTGGGCCTCATCTTTCTTTCTTTACTTAGTATCTTGGCAATTATTTGACACCAGGACATGAAGAATAACTTTGATCTTTTAAATATCTGTGTATTATGTAATTGTGTGAGCATGCATACATTGTTGCACCAGTTTCTGTGGAAGGATTTCTGGGCAGTTCCCAATAGTTTGCTCTTGCAGACATGACTGTATCATTTCTCGCAAATGCAAGTTTATCTGTGGGGTGGATTTCTAGATGTGGAACTGTGTTGGCTGACTTTAAAAAAAAAAAAATCAATGCTTGGCAAGTTCAGCTTTCCCAAAGAGGTGTTCATGACATGCTGATCCAGAGGATAACCGTGCTGCTGTGTGTCATGACATCAAAATTAAAAATCAACTCATAGAGTTAACGGGGATTTTTGATGACTGCTACATTGGAAACTCTGCCCCTACCATTCTTCCTTCTCGCCTTGAGGGGGTGCCTTGGGTCTCAGAGGCTATAATGGCAGAGGGTTTCATGGGATGATTTTCTATTCACAATAGCGTGGGACCTAATTTTCATTAAAGGTCCACAGGCCAGGTGTTAACTTCTTTAATACGTGTCTCTAGACTTCACGTTGCCTATTGTCTCACCAGAGGTTATCTTCCATCTTTTGGGGCAGCTGGATTTGGGGGTGGGATGTGGTTAGTAGGGCCGCTTTCTGCAGCGACAGACTGACAAGAGGAGGGGACATTCAAACGTTAGCTGTGCTTGAGCGCTGTGTGAAGTTCTGGACATGACTATGATTTCCTTTTCTGTAAAATGGGGATGATAGGCTGGGCGTGGTGGCTCACGCCTGTAACCCCAGCACTTTGGGAGGCCGAGGTGGGTGGATCACAAGGTCAGAAGTTCGAGACCAGCCTGGCCAACATAGTGAAACCCCATCTCTACTAAAATACAAAATTAGCTGGGTGTGGTGGCACGTGCCTGTAATCCCAGCTACTCAGGAGGCTGAGGCAGGAGAATCACTTGAACCTGGGAGGTGGAGATTGCAGTAAGCCGAAATCACATCATTGCACTCCAGCCTGGGAGACAGAGTGAAACTCCATCTCAAAACAAACAAACAAAAAAATGGGAATAATAACACCTACCCCTCATGGGACTGTTCTGGGGACTTCATTAGCGCATGCATTCATTTATTAAAAACATATTTATGAAACCCCATCCACGTATGCAGCTATTCCAGGCTTCAGGGAAGAAGACCTAAAGAAAATTTACAACATTGTTGACCCAATGGATATTATTAGCATTGTGTCTGCCATGTATAGGGTCCCCATACTTGGGGGTTGCTCACATTTTTCATCATCAGAGGGTAGAAAGGGATACCTCCTGTTTGGGAGAGTTGGAACGGAGGAGGAGGCGTTTGAGTTTGCCTTGAAGGATGAGGACGTAGGCTCCAGGAAGCGGAGGGGTGGGATGTGGGGCATTATCAACATAGGAGAAACCGTGGGAGAGGGAAAGGAGGTGGAAGAACAGTAAGGTGTTTGTAAAACGGAAGAATCTTGTTCATGTCATAGCAGGTAATCTTCCTACCAGGTGTCATGCTGGTGCCCGGACTGTAGTCTGCCCCTTGCTATGGTGAATGGCAGACACCACGGCTTTTAGCCTGTTTTCCCATTTCTCAGTGTTCACCTCTTTCCTTGCTCTGACTTCAGCCCCAACCGTTCCGATCCATTGCTCCCCACATCCTCCTGAGCCTCATTCCACAAAACACCCCTTGAATTTCCTCCATCTCTTCACACGTGACAACTTGGGTGGTTTAGCAAAATAGTCCATGATAGGGCTTTTTTTTTTTTTCTCATGTGTGTTCTTTGTCTATTTCCTTATGGTTTTTAATCATTCTCTTTTGACTTGATAAATGAGTCTTGGCTTCTCACAACTTTCCTGAAGACCCAGGGTAAAAAAAAAAAAACATCCTTTCTGGTAGCTATAGCAGTTGTGAGGGAAAAATGAGCCTCCTCGATAGTCAATAAATCACTTTGTCACCTTAATCTTTTATTGATCTCAATAAAAGTTGTATTTTGTTTCTTAACAAAAATCCACCAGGGAAGACATCCCATACAGGTGGGGGCATGATGAAAGTCGTGGTCAAGCCATCACTTCATATCGTTATTTATGGGAGAGCAAGGGTTTTGAGGGGGGCAAAGAGGGGAAGACTAGAGACTAAGAAACCGTTCTTGTAAGTGATGCATCGTATTTTAAAAGACACACTTGACTCCAGGTAGCCACTCACAGACAAGACTCTGAAGCTATATTTTATTCAGACTTTTATAAACAGGTCATAAACATCCTGCTCTTCCAAGCCAGGAAAGCAAAGGCTCTTTCCTGCTTGCTAGTAATGCATCTGTGTGGTCAGTTAAATTTAGAATGTGGCAATCATTGTGCTTTGAGCTGGTTTGATCTCTAGGGGAGGATTATCAGAACGGGTTACTTATGGAGGAATGAGGAACGTTTCATCAAGGCTTAGAACCAAGCTTTTTTTAAGGTTTGGAATAAATATATTTTCCCCTCGGTACAGAGGTAAAGAA
This sequence comes from Rhinopithecus bieti, assembly GCF_001698545.2. Taxonomy (NCBI): domain Eukaryota; kingdom Metazoa; phylum Chordata; class Mammalia; order Primates; family Cercopithecidae; genus Rhinopithecus; species Rhinopithecus bieti. The sequence goes on along the minus strand of NW_016805992.1, from coordinate 1,032,927 downwards.
ATACTAATAAAAAACGGTCTTCAATGTTAACATTTGTGTCTTGCTCATGTTTCCCCAGGGCATGAGTATAGGGAGGGTTTGGTGATTTGGGCTTAAAAAAAAAGAAGAAGTAAAACAGCGGTGCAAACACACAACACTTTCTTGTCTTTTTTGTCTACTTTTTCTGTAAGACTTGACTCAGTGTCATCTCTGTCAGGGGCTTCATCCACGGGACTTTGGTTCTTTTTTTTTTTTTTTGAGACAGAGCCTCTCTCTGTCACCCAAGCTGGAGTGCAGTGGCACGATCTCAGCTCACTGCAACCTCCATCTCCTGGGTTCAAGAAATTCTTGTACCTCAGCCTCCCGAGCAGCTAGGATTACAGGTGTGCACCACCATACCTAGCTATTTTTTGTATTTTTAGTAGAGATGGGGTCTTGCCATGTTAGCCAGGCTGGTCTTGAACTCCTGACCTCAGGTGATCGACCCGCCTCAGCCTCCCAAAGTGCTGGGATTACAGGCATGAGCCACTGCGCCTGGCCAGCTTCAGTATTTTTATTCTCGCCAAACATCCTGTGATTTCCTATGTCATAGTGTTATCACAGTGTGTAGTATAAATCAGGCACAGTCTCTGACTTCATGGAGTTTACATTCTTGGGTGAAACAATATACTTGGTGTATAGTAGGTACCCACAACAGTCTTTCATCTGACTGATGGCTGTCACAGCACCTCTGGGCTCAAACAATGTGTGTGTGCAGGGATTAAGGGTGTGTGTGTGCAGGGATATGTGTGTGCAGGAATTAACAATGTGTGTGTGTGTGTGTGTGTGCAGGGATTAAAGCTGCATATCTCTTAAAGAAAAGATATGAACCAAATGATCACCAAAGAACAATGTAAACACTTGGTATAATAATTGCTAACATTAATTGAGTGTTTTCATTGTGCCAAGCACCAGGGAATTCTATTCCTAATAGATGGCATTTTTTGGGTGCTTACTATGTGTCAAACATTTTGCTAAGCTCTTTTTATGTATTCTTTAAGTCTTCATAACAATCATAGAATGTAGTTACTCTGATAATCCTTGTTTTACCAAAGAGAAAATCATGGCACAGAGAGGTTGGAAACATGCCCCAGGTATCCACAAGTAATGGCAGATCCAAGTTTGAAGCCCAGGCGCAATAGTCCAAGCTCCTCACCATTTCACTTTTCCCGGTGCCTCTAACATTTTTTTTTATCATAATTATCCTGAAGGGAAACTCTCATGAATATTAGTTCAAGCACTCTTGGATCATCTTTGATGTCTAAACCAAGGAGGAAATATATTCTGGCATCAACTTGGCCAATCTGGAATATTGGACCGAAACATGTTTACAAACTAAAGTTGTATCACCTTTGATCAAATGGCCTCAGATTCCTTAACACTGGGTATCTCCTTATGACTGCTTTTTGACTCCTTTTCCCTGTGGCTATTACTTAAGCATCTCTGATGGTTAAAAGGAAAGATTTTCCAGTGGCACTGACTAAAACATCAATTAAAGGGAAGATTCGGGGGCCAGATGCGGTGGCTCACACCTGTAATCCCACCACTTTGGGAAGCCAAGGTGGGTGGATTACCTGAGGTCAGGAGTTCGAGACCAGCCTGGCCAACATGGTGAAACCCCGTCTCTACTAAAAATATAAAAAAATTAGGTGGGCATGGTGGTGGGCACCTGTAATCCTAGCTACTTGGGAGGCTGAGGCAGGAGAATTGCTTGAACCCAGGAGACAGAGGTTGCAGTGAGCTGATACGGAGCCACTGCACTCTGGTCTGGGCGATAGAGTGAGACTCCATCTCAAAAAAAAAAAAAAAAAAAGGGAAGATTCAACAGGACCCCAGATACCATGGTCTTTCTGGAAAGCATTATCTCTTCTTCTCTGTTCTACTTGAAGTAGGATGGGCTTTGTAAACTAAATAGCAAATGTAACCTGAGATAGGCCAGAGAATGGAGAAATGACTCTAGAAGATTTTTTGTTGTCTTTTTTCCCTATCCATATGCAGCGATCTATCCACTTGCAGATTGTGGAAAGCACAGGCCTGTACACATTCAGAGAAATATAAAGCACTCCATAAAACAAAGGGGGTTGTTAGTAAAACAGATGCAGTGTTGATTGCACTTGTGAGAGTAGCGTAAATAAAACAATACATGTGCTAGAAAATCCTTTTACGATGCTCAGATTTTACAAAACTGGTTTCTCTGCAAAGGTAAAGAAAAAAAATCACAGCACAATTACTAGAATGAGATCTTTCTAAAAATTATTTAGATTGATGCTAATGAGGCCAGTGATTTTCAGTGTCTCATTCATTTTCTTCATTCAATAAATACTTGCTGAGGGTCTGCTCTATACTAGACCATGTGCTCAGTGTTTATGATCATAAAGCAGAATAGCCTTTGTCTTCAAGGAGCTCCATGTTTAAATGCCTAAGTAGATATTTAGGGAAGTGGTTCTCACTGGGTGGTGGCGGGGGATGTGGGGTGAAAAGGGAATTTGGCAATATCTGGAGATATTTTTCATTGTAACAACTGTGGGCCGGGCGCGGTGGCTCAAGCCTGTAATCCCAGCACTTTGGGAGGCCTTGGTGGGTGGATCACGAGGTCAGGAGATCGAGACCATCCTGGCTAACATGGTGAAACCCCGTCTCTACTAAAAATCCAAAAACAAAATTAGCCGGGCATGATAGTGGGTGCCTGTAGTGCCAGCTACTTGGGAGGCTGAGGCAGGAGAATGGCGTGAACCTGGGAGGTGGAGCTTGCAGTGAGCCGAGATGGCGCCACTGCACTCCAGCCTGGGCGACAGAGTGAGACTCCGTCTCAAAAAAAAAAAAAAAAACAAAAAACAAAAACAAAAAAAAACAAAACTGGGAAGAGTATGCTATTGGTGCCCAGTAGGAAGAGGTCAAGGATGCTGCTCAACATGCTGCAGTGCACCGGACAGTCCCACAACACGGAATTATTTGGCCCCAAAGGTGCATAGTGCCAAGGCTGAGAAACCCTATTTTATATTAGGTAAGTGAGTTCTATAATAAGGGCACAAAAGGTTCTATGGAAGCCCAAAAGAGAGCGACTAAGTCAGCCTCATGCATTGGAAAGGTTTTTATGAAGAATGTGACGTTTTTGCTCAGCCTTCGTGGATTAATAAAAGTCTGTTTGCTATGGAAGAAGGGGAAGGGTATTTATAGCATGGGGACCAGCATGTGCAAAGATCTAGTAGCATACAGGAGCAAGGTGGATTTAGGGAATGATAATAGCTTCAATAGGCTGAAGCTTAGCATGTGTGGAGCAGAAAAGGGGCAGGGGTACATCCTAGACAAAGCCGTTGAGATGATACTGCAAAGCTCTTTCAATGCCGTTCAGAACTCAGGAACCTTCAGTGGGATCAGGGCTCAGCAAACTACCACGCAAGGACCACATCTGGTCCATTGCCTGGTTTTGGATGGCCCATTAGCTAAGAATGGTTGTCCTCTGTTTAAAAGGTTGAAAACAAAAATTGAAAGAAGAATGATATTTTGTGACATGTGAAAATGATATGTAATCCAAATTTCAGCATCCATAAGTAAAGTTTACTGGAACACAGCCACACTCATTATTTGTTTATTTATTGCCTGTGGCTGCCTTCACACTCCAACCGCAGAGTTGGGTGGTTGTGGCAAGAGACCGTATGGCTTGCAAAGCCTAAAATATTTACTATCTGTCCCTTTACAGAAAAAGTTTTCTGACGCCTGAGTTAGAGAATTGAGAATAATGTGAGCACACTACAAAAATCACTGTGGCAGCAGTTTGGAAGATAACCTGGAAGCTGAGAAATCTAGGTGGAAAACTGTTATTCATCCAAGCCAGGTATTTATTAAGATAATGTATCAGTCAGGATGTGCTAGATTGTGCTGCAGTAACAAGTACAGATTTCACTGGATTTCAAGGCAATTCCTGTCTGTTGTAGGCTGGTTGGGGTTCTGCTCCTTTCCATCCTCATTCAGGATTCAGACCAACAGAGAAGCCTTTATCTAAACTATTTTAGCTTTTGTGGGAGAGGGCAAAATAGACATAGCAAGTCACAAGCTGGCTCTTATAGGTTATGCCTGATAGAGACACACAATGTTTCTACTCATATTCCACTAGACAAAGCAGGTGCCATGGTTGCTCGTGGGCTCAACGAGGCAGGACTGTAAATCTTCCCACAGGGATGGGCACCGCAAGCAGAAGCAAAATTAACAGAGACGAGGAGACAGATCCTCTTGACATTAGACAGAGACAATGGATGGGAAGAAGGAAGGAGAGGTCAGAGATTAGGGGTGTACCTTGTTTTCTGCCTCTGATGCTTTGGTGCATGGGGATGGCATTCACTGAGAAGGGTGGTCCAAGGAGAGACTGGGAAATAAGATGATGAATTCATTCGGGGCCAGGTGAGAGCAGAACCCCAGCCAGCCTACAACAGACATGAATGGTGAATTCAGCGTGCCTGTGGGAATTGAGATGGGGGCGCCTAGTTAAGCATCTGGAAAAGTAGATTTGAACCTCAAAGCAGGTGTAAGAAGCTGGAAATTACCATCAATTTTATTCCCCTTGTGGTTGTAGAAAGTGATTGTCTTCCTAAGTGAGATGACAAGGAAAGTAAAGTGCTTAGTATACTGCCTGGCACAGAATAAGATACCATTAAAGATTTTAGCAGTTATTATTTTTCTTATGAATCAAGTGGAACCATGGAAATAATTCAAAAGCCCATCAATGATTTACCTTGCCTAATTCGGCCACATGGTCATTCCAGTAAAACTGCTTGATGATATGCCATTTAAAAAATAACCTGGAGCTGGTGTTATTAAGCACACACCTTACTAACTTACATATCCTTACATAACCCACAGTCACTCCTGCCTTCAGATGGGATCACAATGCTATTAACTTGAGCAGATTTCGGAATAACTGAAATTCTGTAAGGATTCGTATCTTTCCTGTAAAGTAAACAATGAGTTAACCATTATTACTGTGTGTAAGAATTCTACAGTTCAGGGCACATGTCAAAGCTCAGGACAGGTTTCAGGGACTGTCTTTACTTTGTATTTCCCAACAGGTTAAGAAGAGAAATACACAGCAGCCCAACCTGTAACACTGTTTGTTTACCCTGAGAAGGACAGGGTTTTTACCTCTGATAGAAATAGTGGGCTTAGTAGAATCTAAGTTAAACTGAGCAAAGTGAAAATTAGAGATTTAGAGGTAGACACAGTCACACATCAATATTGGTTTTTGTTTCCCAAAGCTAGTCAATTTTGAGGAGTAACTCCATCCATTTATTCAACAAATATTTGAGTTCTCTATATCCCAGTCCACTGATGTAGAATTTGGGGAAAGGGTGATAAATAAGACAGACCAATTCCATGTTCTTACTTTCTGGAGGGGGACAGACATCAACAGATAAACAAATACATAGGTAATATAATGTTAGGTTTTGATAACTTCAATGAGGGGAAAAAGCAGAGGAGGGTAGAGGGTTCATATGACATGGAAAACAGTGTGCGTCTGTATATGGTGTCCAAGTGCCTCTGTGTTATATTAAACAGGACTTTCAGGAAAGCTCTTACTAAGGAGGTACTGCCTAGGCAGAGTCTGAGGGAAAAAGATGGAACCATGATGATGTTTTGGGAGAATAGCTCTAATCAGAAGAAAGATAACATGCAAAGGTCTTGGGATAGGGAGGTACTTGGTGTTTTTAAAGAGTAGCAGAGAATCCCAGGTGATGAGGTCAGACCGAGCTGAGGAAGAAGTCTGGTTGTGTTCATGCAGGATCCCAGGGAGCCAGTCAAGGGAAGGAACCTGGAATTTATGAAGCTGATGGGGAGCAACTGGAGCACTGAGGGCAAGGCAAGGTAGCAGCATGATCTGATTCTCGTTGCATTGGCTGCTTGATGGAGGAGAGATTGTAGGATGGCAAAAGTGGAAACAAGGAGGCCAGTGATGAAGCGACTGTGGGTGCCCAGTGACGGGGGTCATTGTGGAGGTGAGAAACATATTATTTGGGGACGTAGTTTGAAGTCGGAGTAAATGGAGTTTGCTGAGAGATTGCAAGTGGAGTTCAGGAAAATAAGAGGCATAAAAATGACCCTATGTATTTTAGATGGAGCAACTGGGTGCTGTCATTTATTGAAATGAGGAACAAAGAGAGAAGAGCAGGTTTTGCTGGGTTAAGAGTTCTTTAGCCCTCTACATAATCAGGGCCATGTATCCAGGAATAATTTATACCCTTATAACACTTGACATTTTGCAAGAACAATTTCATGCCAGCCATATGAGCGAGGCAGGACTGATGCTATTTGTTTCCATTTTGCGAGTGAAAATAACCAAGGCTCAGAAAGAGTAAGCCAGAGATAGTATAATAGACACGACTATTTTGAAACACAAGACAGAAACCAACTCCACCTAGCAGAGGCACAAAAGAAAATGTGTTGGCTTTTGAGAATGGGGTATCTAAGGATGGAGCTGGCTTTAGATGTGCGTGGTATTCATCGTGAGTGCTGCCCAACTGTCTGTTCATCTGTCCTTCCAAGATGTTACCTTTCAAGTCCAGGTAAATGTCCGGAGCCCCTAGAAAGAGAACTCAGAAGGCTGTGTGCATATATTCTTCCAGGATGACCTCCCTTTCGCATGCTGAAAGACTCCTGCAATAACATCACAGCTAAACCCATAAAGATGGAAGATTGAGTGTTCAGCGAGTTGGCTGACAGGCTCTAGTTTAATTCTGATGTGGGAGAGGGGAATCCATCGGAACCCTGTCACCTCACTGCCAGAAGAGATTGCCTTCTTTCTGCTCAGGAAAGATAAAAGACTCCCTGCCTCCCAGAGAAGCATTTTCCCTGAAGCCAGTTACTGCCGGCCCTACTGGGACAGAAATCTCCTGGACTTGGTTTCAGCTGGAGCTGACTTATAGGGAGGCCACTCTTCTGTGTTGAGATTGGAAGGATTTTCAGCTAGGTGCCTCTGTACTCAAAATCCTATCAGTCAAAAGTTATTCCTCAGGTCTTCAGCTGTCATTGTTCCCTCTGGCTGCTCCTTTTGGGACATAGAAATATCCTAAACTCTGTGTCATTTCAAGTTACTTATGCCTTCTTGTGATTGACATTCTCATATACCCTCATCTTTAAACTTCCTCCTCTTTGTGTCTCCATGACACCATAATCTGTTTGCTTTTTTCCCATCTCATTGGCTGTTTCCTCTACGGAATCTTTGCTGATATCTCCTTCCCCATCACCTGCCAATTTCAAAATACTGACTTTCCTCAGGCATCAGTCATGGGTCCTGCTTTCTACTCTATCTGGACTCTCCCTAGATGAGATCTCATCGATTCCCTGTAGTGGAGACCATTGGCTTCCTACTTGATAGTCATCCTCCCTTCTCTGTTAACAGATTTTCATTTGGTTTAAGTTGGGACAGGGCATGTGTTCAGGGAAAGTGGATGATGACTACTCCATTCCTAGTGGATGATCCATCATGGGATCTAAGCCACTCATGGGGGACCTCATGACCCTTTGCTCATGATTGGTTTAGGGATGAACATGTGATCCAGTTCTGACCAATGGGATCTTAAAGGAAGCTGGGATTCTGGGACAAATTCCACTCACACTTAACAATTTCAGCCATCTTGAATCTTTACATGCTCCTGAACAGTTGAATAAATTTCTCGTTAGGCCTTAAATGTTGTTTCCCATGTTCTCCAGCTGATGGAACTTTGACTCATCCTTCAAGATCCCATGCAAATGCCACTTCTCTGTAGCTCTCCCCTGCCTTTTTTTTTTTTTTTTTAATCTCCCTGCTTTCTCCTCTGTGCTCCTGCAGTATCCCACACCTGTATCATGAGACCCATCACGTTGCATGGTGAGTGTGTGTCTTTCTTCCTCAACTCTCAGCTTGTCCAGCACAGAGATGCTGGCTTGTTTATTTTTGAAACCATCCTACTGGATGGCACTCTACCTGACTTGAATAAAAGTTTCAATTAAAATGAATGAAAAGTGCTATTGAGTGCAGCAAGAAAAGATGGCTGATATTGACAAGACGAGCAACAGAGCCACATGGGGGGAATCAGGGGAGACACACGGCCCTACTTTCCTGCTGTTTGCAGGATGTTCACAGTCCTCACTGCAGCTTGTCTGCAGCCCTGCTTGCTTTTGTCCCTGATAACCTCTCTAACTAAAGTTTCTTACCACAAACTCACACTATTGGAAGCTTCAAGGTTTTTTTTGTTTTGTTTTGTTTTCTCACTTATTTCGTTTGTATAATTTCAAATTTTATTTTAGATTCAAGGCTGTAAATGGGCATGTTTGTTACATGGGACTACTGCATGACACTGAGGCTTAGGGTACGAATGATCCCACCCAACTAGTGAGTGTAGCACCCAGTAGGTAGTTTTTTAGCCTTTGCCCCATATAGTGGCCCCAGTGTCTGTTGTTTGCATCTTTATATCCGTGTGTACCCAATGTGTAGTTCTCACTTATAAGCGAGAACACTCAATATTTGGTTTTTCATTCTTGTGTTAATTTGCTTAAGATAATGGCCTCTAGCACATCCGTGTTGCTGCAAAGAACATGATTCCATTGTTTTATAGTGTACAGTATTCCATGGTGTATCTGTACCACATTTTCTTTATCCATCCATTACTGATGGGCATCTAGGTTAATTCCATGCCTTTGCTGTTGTGAATAGTACTGTGATGAACATACAAGTAAGTGCATATGTCTTTTCAGTACAATGATTTATTATCCTTTGGGTATATACTCAGTACTGAGATTGCTGGGTCATATGGTGAAACTTCAAGTTTTAAATCCACCTACGTTAATTATTTCAGGCCACTGTGCGTTTTCACTGTATCACTTTGCCTGGCATTTCTTCCCATTTTGTTAACTTTGTTAAACTCCTATTCATCATTCAAAACCCTATTCCAATATCACCCTTCTAGGATGGCTTTGCAGGCCACTCTTGAACAGGCTTAATGACTCCCTGGTCTTCCTCTGTGCTTTGAACATAATTTATAGTGTGGCAGCTGTGTCTGTGTGTTGCTCTTCAGGCATCTACCTACTACCCAAGACTGTAGATTCCTGGAATGCAGAGATCATGTTTTCTGCATATGTGTATCTCCACTGCCTAGCTCAGAGTACAGCACGTCATGGGCTTATTAAGATTTGCTTGGCTGGGCTGGGCACGGTGGTTCTCACCTGTAATCCCAGCACTTTGGGGGGCCGAGGTGGGTGTATCACTTGAGACCAGGAGTTTGAGACCAGCCTGGCCAACAAGGTGAAATGCTTTCTGTACTAAAAACACAATAATTAGCCAGGCGTGGTGGTGCATACCTGTAACCTCAGCTACTTGGGGAGGCTGTGGCATAAGAATCACTTGAATCTGGGGGTGGACAGAGGTCACAGATAGCCAACATGAGGCCCACTGCACTTCACCCTGGGCAACAGAATAAGACTCTGTCTCAAAATAAATAAATAATAAATAAATAAAGACAGACTTGCCTGGCTGAACTAAATCTCTTGCTTCCTAAATCTACGGAAACTTCCTCTGATATATCCATCCAGAGCCCACCACTGGATAGTTCAGCCTCAAGCCATATTTAGTGGGCTTTACAATGGACAAATATAATAATAGTCATAACCTGAGATTTTGAGCACTAATTTTGTGTCAATATCATTTCAGCTCTGTAAGATAGAGGTACTGCATTTCACAAATGAGGCATAGAAATGTTAATGAACTTGCCCAAGGTCACAGAGCCAATAAGGCACAGAACCAGGATTCCAACTCAGAGTCTGACCCTATGCTGGGTGCACTTTGGGAATTGATAGCTCCTACCAACCTGTTGTTAGGCCCTTCTGCCATATTTCCTGCGACCCTGTCCCAGATCTTTGCAGCAGAGCTTTTAACTTCAGAAGCCTGCTAGAATCGTTCCTCCTTCTTCTGGCTGCAGAGAGCATTTCAATGTACATCACTGAAAGCCTGTGGTATGGTCTTCAATCTTTTCACACTCAGCTTCTTCCGACCTTGACCTTAGAGTCGTGAAGACGATCCTTATGGGGCTGTTACTCAGAGGAACACTGAAACGATCCCTGTGGGGAGACCGCAGGATTTTATTTCCAGTCTTCTCATTTCAGATAAGCCTAGAGAAAAGAACCATGCTAGCAGCCTGATCCGCGAAATTAGGTGAGCTCTGTTCTTTGCCTGTCTTAAGAAATATGGGTGCTGCTCTGAAAATCTTTTTTTAATCTCCTCTTTGGTCCATGTAACAGGAAATTGGTCTCCGCCATAGGCCAATAAATCTCCAACTTTTTATTGAATATTAAAGAAAGACTTCAAGTCAAGTTCAAATCTCTTTGCTTGGAGCTTCTTACATAATACTGCAGCTCTGATACTTCAGCTCACAAAAGCTTTAAAAGGAGAAAATGGAAAAGCTCTGCAGGTCAGTGGCCCTCAGGGATGATTTTTTTTCTCCTTAGAAATAATGGCCTATTACTCTAAAAATCTTAAGCAAGACATTCCCTTTCTCACATTATAACTGAGATGGGGAGATTAATAACCGGTAGTTTCCAGTTACATTTAAAATGAAGGTATAGCAACTTCTCTCAAAAGACAAGCTGCACAGTCCATGGACCTGTGATGGACAGTGAGTGGCACTGTCCAGGTGCTCTTCCAGGACTGAGGAATTTGTTCCTCCTGCTGCTGGGACTGTTGGTTGACACAGTTCAGCCAGTACGTTCTCCAGACATGCTTTTGGCCTGAGAAAGCTACGTGGGCCAAGGGCACATACTTTCCCCAGGAGCAGCCCAAATGCATTAGGTGAACATGGTGGGGAATAAAGGCCTGGCCCTCTTGCCTCAATCTGAGACAATTCCAAAAGCCATGCAATCTCCAGAGCTCCCCAGGGGTTGGCTGAGGTCTTTGTTGCAACTGCATCTCTCCTCCCCTTCCTCAAACTTGGTTTTCTCTTTCGGCAGCAAGGGTTGATTCTGCCGGTGCTCTGCAGCAAACCTCCAGCATGAGAATCTCAGAGTCTGTTTCCCTGGGGAATCTATCCTAACACAGACCTTGATGCACCAGTGACTGTGAGAAAATGAGCACATTTGGGTTGGAAAGACCTTTAGAAGAAAACATACAGAAGGATACCATTTTTATAATGTTTAAAAACACACAAACACATGTACACTGTTTGCAAATGTATAAATAAAGGTGGGAGAATGATAAACACCAATATCAGAACAGTAGTTACCTCTTGGGTCAGCGGCAGTGGAGAGGAAGCTAAACAGGGTCCAGGCTCAGCACACAGAGGCTTCAGCTCCAATGGTAAAATTTTATTTTCTTGGCTGGGTCATGGGTGCATGGATATTTATTTTACTACTATTATGATTTTTGGAGGTCAAGACATTCCGTAATAAATACAAAAACCAAGGCCTATTCAGAGATGCAGATTTGAAATCCGGTCCTCCAGCTGAAAAGCTGAGTACAGGCGAGTGACTTAACTTCTCTGAGGCAGTAGTTTTGTTTGTAAGTAGCAGAAACTCAGACCAACTCCAGTGACTCTGTAAGAACTTAAAAATCAAATTGAAAGACCACCTGAAAGGAAGTCTGTTCTCTTTCCTCCAGGGCTTCAGGATCTCTCCCGTTTCTATTTCTCCGCGTGTGTCTGTCTTATTCTCCTCGTCCTGCAGACAAACTTCCCGTTTCCTTGTCTGCTAGCGTATTTGGCTGTTCATACCCTCTCCAGTCTATAGCATGATCTTCCTACTTCAAGTTCCTCATTCCAAAATTCTTATTCTGAATTCCCAGGAGATGAATCTCCGTGGCCTCAGCTGAGATGAACTGTCTTTGCTTTGAGTACTTACCATAGTCCAAGTAGCTGTGGATAGCAGCCCTCATGGCTGGAGTTGGAGGATAGATCTTATTATTGTAAGATGCTCACTGCCTGTATTAGGGTTTTCCAGAGAAACAGAACCAATAGGGGTGTCTACTTATCTATCTGTCTGTCTATCTATCTATCTATCTATCTATCTATCTATCTATCATCTATCTGTCTATCTATCTATCTATCTATCATCTATCTGTCTATCTATCTATCTATCTATCTATCTATCTATCTATCTATCTATCTCCTATATATATCCCTGTATACATACAGGGGTGTTACATAAATACCAGAGGCTGTGGAGGGGGTCAGATTCCCAGGAAGGTGGAAGGAGGACAAGTGTGGATAGGAACCCGCCAAACATGTCTCAGATACTTAACCATTTTCTTGTAGAGCTTTTATATAGTTAAATGAAAATAATGAATATTTAAAACAAGGCTTGGCATTAGAAGGCACCCTGCCAACGTTAGTCCCCTTCCTCAGTATGCAAGTGTCACGTCAGGTATATTTCAGATCCAAGGTTGTACAGATTAACAGTTTATAGGGTTGAGAGTCAGATTTCTAGGGTGGCTCCACCCCTTCCTCTCAGGTCAAGGAGATTAACCTCTTTGTGCTACAAGCTTCTCATTTGTAAAGCAAAGATGTTAATTAGTCTCTCTTCCATAGGGTAGTTGGGAGGAATAAATGAGATGACTTATGTAATAGGCTTTGAGGGTGCCTAGCAGAAATAAAGCTCTCTGCTGTTGAACCATGATTTTTACAATTATCAATAAACTTGTGAATCAGGAAAAAAAATTCTTGGATGAAGAATTCACACATGGATGAAATTTGGCCACTGCCTTCCTAGTCCATGAAACCAACCGGGGACACTTTTGCTAGAAATGTCTTGGGCAAGCTAGACAATTGCATTGGCCAATCCAGTGCTTATTTAATTACTGCTTTCCATGTGCCAGATAGTGGGTGAAACTCAGTTTCCATGTCCAATTTCAATGCTTAAAGACATGGACAGTGAAAGCCAAAACATTCACCTCTTGCCTGCCTTTCCACTAGAGTGAGTTGCTCACCTGTCATTCTCACTTGAGTTTACAAAGAAAAGCCCCAAAGGCTGGTTGCTAAAGATAGAATATACAGTATGTAAATCTCTAAGAACAGTGCCTGGCACATAATAATTGCTATTTAAGTATTGCCATTATGATTGTTACTATTATTGCTGTCATTATTATTAGCATTATATTCTCTTCTCTCGAGATCTTATGATCTGCATTTTCCCTTTAGTTCCTCTTCTTTTTAGAAAACATTTCACCTCCCAGGTGCTTGCCCTGATTGCTGTCTTAAGACCCCCTGGATTTAGTGCTCACCTGTCTTTAGTATCTGAACATCAGTTCCTGTTGCTTCATTGCCTTTGTGGCCTCTTTGTTGCCTTTTCTCCCTGTTCCCATCGCAGCCTGGTGGAACCATCCCTCCATCTGGTCTCTTAACCCTCCTAGAGGGGAGGGGTATGGGGATTTGGATACAAAGGTTAGAAGTTCAGGCCGGGTGCGGTGACTCATGCCTGTAATCCCAGTACTCTGAGAGGCCAAGGTGTGTGGATCACCTGAGGTCAGGAATTTAAGACCAGCCTGGCCAACATGGTGAGACTCCATTTCTACTAAAATTAGCCGGGTATGGCTGTAGTGCCAGCTACTTGGGAGGCTGAGTCAGAAAAAAAACTTGAACCTGGAAGGCAGAGGTTGCAGTGAGCTGAGATTGCACCACTGCACTCCAGCCTGGGTGATAGAACGAGACTCTGTCTCAGAAACAAATAAAGAAGCAGACAAAAAACAAACCAACAGAAAACAACAACAATGAACAAAACACATTAGAAGTTCAGATACCTGTAAGCTTGCTTTTGTTGCAAGAGAGAGCCTACCCAAGACAGAAGCTCAAAGAGGTTATTTTCCTGGAAGGTTTCTGAAGATATTACTTACCATCTCTCCTCCAAAATGTAATCTAGAGCAGACATCGCTGCAAAATGAGAGTGACCTACATTTGCACCAAACTTTCCTACCCTCCCAGGAGAGGGCTGCTGAACCGTAAGACTTGCTGCTACAGATGGCTTTGTAGGCTCTCCCCCGCCACCTTTCCCCCACAAAAAGCAGTGACTTGTTTGATACCACCCAGACTCCGAAGTAATATTCAGCTTGCAGTCCCTTCCCCTCCCCCAAAAGCGAGTTATTTGCCAGATCCCACATGGTCCGTGGTTGATGGATGGTGGGTGATTTCTACATCAGCACACCTTGGAGCCCCAGAGCTAACCCTCTGACAGCGTTAGCATAAAAGATTTACATTTATGTTACGAGGGCCACACAAGAATAATAATTTTAAGATACATTGCCTTGGCTGCTGGTGCACCCTGGGAAATCTAGTAGCAGCAGGCACTGGGCTGCCGCACTGTAATTACAAAATGGCAGTGCAGGAGAGGCTTTCTGGAGACAAGCAGCTAGAGACCAAAGCCATCTGCATGCCTTGGCGGATTGAAATTACAGTAATATATGAAGACATTACCTGAAAAACCCGGCACCATTTAAATGATTTACTCTTCAGCCCCAGCAAGCTTTAATTTAAGGATAAAGTCATTCAGAAAGCTAATCTGATAGGGGAGGCATTATTTCACACAGTTAAGTTAATTTACAGTAGCTGATTGTTGTGGTTGCTTTTGGTATTATTATCTTCCTGCAAACAGCTGATCTGCCAGACAGAAGCAATATACTGCTTAACGTAGTGTCTTAATTCAGCAGGCAAGCTATCTGTGATAAAGGTTTGTTTATAAGCAATAGTAGGAAAGTCATTTTGAGGCCATGCTGATAACACTGATGAGAAATATTTTTTTTAAGGGGAAAATGCACAATTATATAAATGAATGAGCCAGCAAGCCCTGCATTCACACGTCAGTCTGTCTAGAACTGCTGTCCCTAGTGGTCTTTTTCCATTGGTGAGACCTTCTTTCCCTTTTCCATGCATTTCCCCCTGGTGGTCTTCTCCTGTGGTCCTCTCCACGTTTACTGCAAGCTGTCTTTGTGCCTGGCAACAACTTCCCCATTGCCGAACTGACTTCTCTGCCACGTCTTTGAGAAAGCCGTGTCTTGGGAGCCCAGTCAATTTGGTTGTCCCATTGGCTGCCTGCTTTCCAAGAAAAAAGTGAACTTTGAGATTTGTCTTTAATGACTTTTTTTTTTTTCATCTTTGGGAGACCCAGAGTGTGTTCTCTTACGGATGTTGAGGGAGAAAAATATCAGAAAGTGGGCATTTGAAAGGGGGTTAACAGAGTAGACGGTGGATGAAATTGGAGATTTTGAATGGGTTACATACAAACCGACTTGCTGTTTCCATTACAAAAGTAAGAAGGTGTGATTGTGTTTTATAGCACCTCAGGCTGTTGAGATGATTCGGGGGCTGTATTAGCATGGGCAGGGGAATTTGTCTAATGGATTGCCTTCATCTGCTTAGAAATGTTTTCTTTAAAGATGAACAGTCTCGGCCGGGCTCCAAAGCCTGTAATCCGGCAGGCACCTGTTTGGGAGGCCGAGAGGGCGGACACAAGGTCAAGGAGGTCGAGACCATCCTGGCTAACACAGTGGAAACCCCCGTCTCCACTTAAAAATACAAAAAACTAGCCCGGGCGAGGGTGGAGGCGCCTGTAGTCCCAGCTAACTTGGGAGGCTGAGGGCCAGGAGAATGGCGTAAACCCCGGAGGGCCGGAGCTTGCAGTGAGCGAGATCGGGCCCACTGGGCACTCCAGCCTGGGCCGACAGAGCGAGACTCCGTCTCAAAAAAAAAAAAAAAAAAAAAAAAAATAAATAAATAAATAAATAAAGATGAACAGTCTCTTGTGACCTCGTGGGTTTATTTCAATAGCAGAGGCGTAACTTTTGGAAAGAGGCTGAGGAAATGCTACCCAAAGGATCAGGACATCGTTAGCCAATGGTCTAAGAAAGGTGTTTATAGGATAAGCATCTGTTAGAAAAGAACCAGGAAAGTCAGATTCATAAAGCAGAAAGGGGCTTAGCCCAGCCCATTCATAAGTAGCTGTCACTTCCTGAGTTATTATTATTGGGTAGGCACTGTGCTGGATGGATCTTACTCCAGCTCATTCCCAGTTTATAGAGGAGTAATACAGATTTCAGAGTACACATGATTTCTACCAAAATAGAGAGTGGGAGGGGTCACTTCCTATAGGAACTTTATGAGAAGCAGCTTCCAACGATGACCCTTGTGACCCCCAACTCCAGTGTTCATGCCTGTGTTGGGGATTATGTCCGTTCGACTGCAAATTCAATAAGGGAGAAAAGCCTAAGGCAAACAAACAAACTAAAACCAAAAGCTTGGCTTGCTCAATTGTAACCCAGCACTGAGCACATTCTCTAGCATCTAATAGTCCCTGAAGGTTTCTTGAATAAGGGATTGAATGAATAAATCAATCAATGAGTTTCCTTAGCTATAAGATGAACGTGAAATATCTGTCTTACAGGATTATTGGGAGGAGTTAGTGAGTAAATGTTCGCTTTTTACAGCAGAGATGTCTGATGAAGCTTTTCGTCCCTACCTCCTGCGTCCTTACGAGCAGGGTGGACTCCCCCATGTCTCATTGTCTTTCCCCCAGTGAATCCACTTTATGGTGCTTTGAAGAGCAATGTTGCCTTTTGTGAATATTTTTAAGGGAGATAGTGGAGTGTTGGCATGGCACGTATCACACAACAAATTCCCTATTTGATTTTTCTTTTCATCCCCAATTTCCACCCCAGTAAGGTCATCAGGAGAGCTCCTCTTCTTCATCCCTTCCCTTCCCGATGGAGTGACCAGTTCTGTGCCCTGTTTTCCACCTGCTTTTCAATATTAAATCTTCCCCCACCATCAAACACAGTGTCTCCTCTCTTCTATATTAGAACTGGTACCAGGATATAGATGCCTTGTTTCCAACCTATAGCAGGTATATCAGATAAAGTCAATGAAAGCAAGTCTCTCTCTAAGATGAATCCTCACTCCTTCTGCTAAAAAGTATTTTATATAATTATCCAAATCACCTAGGGTCTGGCACATATTAAGTCTGTATAAATATCAGTTCCTTCATCTCATATATAAAAGCCTATGTTACAAAGAAAAAAAAGTTAAAAATAAAGACAAAGGGATACAGATATTAGAGAAAGAGTCAGAAAGCAGTGGTGACCCCCCTCCTCCAGGATGGAGAGGAAAACTGCTTGCTTTGCACATGAACGGTTGTGACTCATCCCTGTATGATTCCCATAAGTGGGGGCTGCAGGCTTTAAAATAAGATTTGATTCCATTTCAAGCACCTCTGTTTAGCCTTCAGAGGAAGAAATGGATCTGAGGAAGAAATGCCAATGGAAATTGCTCACCTTCGAGGGCAGAGATGCTGCCACATAAATTCTGAGACTTGCTAGTCCTCTGGGTTGCATACTATTGGTCCAAGAGCATGCTGGCTGGTCTGATTTCTGACCTGTGAAAGGAAGACAGCATCTGACACAGCTTGGAGAACTTAGGATGATTAAGCTCTTCCTGGAAAAGTATGTTCTCTTGTTAAGATGGGGACACAGTTGTCCGACCCAATTCAACATCCTTTCCCAAGCTGTCCTTCTTCCAGTCAGGTGTCAACTAGCATATACTACACACCAGGAGATAAACTTTTTAAATCGATTATCTCTGCATTAGACTGTAAGCTTTGTGAGGGCAGGCTCTCCATCACATACACCATTGTTTTTCCAAAGTCTAGCCCCATTCCCAGCGTTTAGTAACCACTCAGTCCTCTCCACTCCCAAGCACTTTTCTATAGTGATAGATCAGAAATTCTTGAAAGGATGCAACTGGCTATCCCTGACTTCCCCTTTCATTCCCATCATCCCATTGTACCCCTCCAAAAGTTCTGCAAGCCACATCCACTGCCATTCTAGCAGTCTCCTTAGTCTGAAAGACTGTGATTGTCCCATCAGATGAGTTCTATTAAACATGGGCCCCCATCCATTCAGAAGTACCAACTTCTATTCCACATGCCATGTCCATTTGACAAGACAGAAGTGGATTAATTAACGTGGTGGGTCTGTCTTCTACCTCGCTGTCTTGTACTGCAATGGAGACCAAGAAAAATCTATTAGATTATACTTAAGATAGCTGAAAGAAAGTTTAGATTAAGTTTATCTCTTGAGGCAATTTTATTAGATAGATTAAGTTTCTGTTCATCTCTCTGAAGACCATAGTAATAACCAGTGTCATGACTTTCAAATCCTTTTGACTGCAGAGGGTAATCAAACATGGTTGTCTTTTTATCCCTCTCCTTTACTTGTTAGTATTCTACAATCCTGACTCGTTCATCTGTCAGAGGGATGGTATTAAGGGGATCAATGTTGACAAGTGATAGTACAAATTATGTAATGCTGATGACATTTCACTGTCTCCTTTTGATCTGCAATTCCCACTCTCAATCATTCCTTATTTTATAAAAACTACTGAAAGAGAAAGGCAGCTGTGGACGCCATTGGCTTCAGTCCCTAAGCCCCAGGGGTAAAGCAGGGTGAATTTGAAGAGTAGAGGAGGTTTCTGAATTAGACATGGGGCCTGGGAAGATGGCCTGACTGACAGAAGGGAAAATTGAGGTCATCTTCCTACAACAGGCCTTTGACAGCTACCGCTTGGGACCACATTGCTGTAGTCCCATGAAATATTTGACATGTTAGGCCTATGCTGACTATGGACTTTCTGTTTCAAGCATATATCCTTTGACTTCTCCTCCATAGGGAATTCCACCCTTCCTTTTGGTGAACTGATGGAGGATAATTTAAAAGGAAGAACTGAGCTGGTTTTGTATGAAGAGCGGAAGATTAGAATGACAAGTATGGGGGTGGGGGTGGCTATCTTCCCTGGCGTAGGGAGAGTTCTGTGTTTTGGACCAAGCAACAGATAACTAAATAAGAAGAAACAAGTTCAAAGTACAGCAGAAGACACTTTTGTGTGGAGGGGAACACATCTTCCTTCCTCATAATGCTGCTTTTCTCAGAAGGAGTCCCTGCGAGTGTAACCCCCTAGACATTCCCCCTACTCTCTCAATGCATCTCTCTGTGTAAACCTAAAGGAGAATGGCTATTCACAAACATGGGTTCTGAATTGAGAGAGGTATGCCCCTTTCTGGTTATGACCTCAGATAGTTTCTTAATTTCAGGGAATCACGGTTTTCTCATTTGCAAACTAAGAATAATAGCACCAAACTTGCAGGGATGCTATAACTCATAAAATGGTAGACTCCAGAGTCTTCAACTTTCTAAGGTACTTACTCACTAGGAGAGTTCATAAAATTTTATGAAAACATCTCCTGTGGAGTCAGATTTGGTCTGGGGCTTTACCTGATTTCTATGATCTGATACATGTCATATGACCAATACAATCTTTCATGCTTCTTTCAGCCAAATGGACTCTGCCTTCCTTTACTTCATGACACTGGTCCCCAAAGGGCTAGAGTAATGGGTGGGTGGGATGAGGTTTGATGGCTTTAGCATAATTTACTTGCCTAACTCTTTCAGCAGATTCATTTATTTCAAAAATATTCATTAATTACATACTATGTATTGAGTACTTTTCTAGGCATTGAGGATTTAATGATCAGTAACACATATAAAATCTTGATGGTTGCAGTTGGTCAGTTCATTGATGGAATTAGCCTTGTTTCATGCATGTTGGTATTTCTATGAGCTGTCATGTTGTCTGGAGCACAGTGGGCACTCAAACAATGTTTCTTGAATAAATGAATAGACAAATTCATACAAACCATTTATATCCTTCCTAACCACCAATGCTGGGTTGCAGAGAGACTGAGTCATTACTGGGAAGGCTTCTCAAGACATGAGAAAACACTGTTGTTCCAGACTAGCAGTGAAGGCTAGGAGGAAGAAATAGGATTCAAGACCACATTTCACCACAAGGTATTCTTTAGAATGTAAAATAAAACAAATAGAATTTTATTAATCTATTTTTGCCTATGGCCTGGAAAAGCCCTTATGTCAAAAATCCCCGCCTCTAAATTATGCTTTGTCTTCCCATTATACATTTTATTAACCACTCTTTTATTAGCAATCTTATTACAGTTGATCTGCACATGAATAGAAACAATTTACAAATGATCAGGGTTGGATTAGAGAAACCATAAACTCAATGCAAATTGTTACAAATTATTTACTGGCTTCGCACAAATCTGCATATAGATTGAAGAAGTCAATCAGAAAGATACCTTCAGGTATTCTTCCCAGGATATGATTGTGAAGATAGTTGCAGACTGGTATGTGTTGTATGGAATAGAAATGAAAATAAATAGATTCATTTGTCAAAGACACTTAGGTGTGGGTCTTCTCGTTTAATCAGAACTTTGGAGCACTGGGTATCTGGGAAAATTTAAAAAGGGGAAATGGGAGGGGGTTGGAGGTGGGATTACCATAAGTATAAAATCAGGACTCAGAGGCATATAGAGGAATTTTGGAAAAACAAAAAGTGGAAATATTGACATACAATATTTTTTATGTTTAATTTTATTAATCTTTTATGTTTAATTTTTTTATGTTTAATTTTATTAATCTTCCAGCAACTCTATGAAACAGGGAGACCATTACTTCTGTTTCTCAGATGGAGGAACTGAGGTTTTGCAGCATGGCCAAGGTCACACAGAGATCAGGGCTTAGATCTGAAACCTCTACCTCCACATCTGAGGAACCATCAATGAAAGCATGGCCTATGTTATTGGAGTTGTTTCTGTTTTGCGGGGAAGGGGTGCAGGTTCTTGGGAATAGCTCCAAAGTCCTAACTCTCTGCCAGCACCAGAATGCGTGAATAAATCCAGACTACCCCTTTACTTCTCCTTTAGCTGAGGGGGTGGCATGATTTAATGCAAAGAATTCAGGTCTGGGCAACCGGAGGAATAAGCTCTCTATTCCTTGAACAATTATTTTCTCCTCTTCGGGATTTGGCTTACTTTGGCTGGGGGACAAGATTAGATTTCTCTAAGCTCTTTATATGTTTACTTTAAACTTTTTATATATTACTTTTGACTCAGGGCCAAAAAATGTTACTACCTATGTATCCTCTGCAGACACATATTATTCCTTTGGCAAAAGGGGAGGTGGGCAAAGTTGAAGCTCCCATTCCCTACTCGCACCTCTCGGAGCTGCGTTTTCTTGTTTTCTTTCCTCTCTAGCATTTCACACTTCTCTTCTTTCAGCCAAAAACTGTTCTCAGGTCATTTTTCAATCCTAGTAACTCAACTCTTTGCCCAGGGATATTTGGCTTTTAACGAAGATCAGAATTTTCATCCAGATGATAAAACACTTAATGGTGATATTTTGGATCTTTTCCATTGAATGGGAAAGGTTTTTGGCAACCCAAGGCCTTCTCAGAGCCCTGAAAAATTCAACTACATCTGCAGTTATTGATTCTTTTAGATTCCATGGCTAACATTGTGGATCTTTGGGGATGGGGTGGAGATGATGTGTTGCCTTTTCACTTTTTCCATGCGGGATAAAGTTTTTTCTCTTCTACTTGTTGCTGTTGCATGGTGTCAACAATGAGTGTTAGAAATGCTAAAATGGGAGACATTCTCTACCTTCTGCTTCCTTACCACCTGTGGGACTCATCTCGCCGCGTGTGAAAAATGAGCATCATGATTATATGAATAGTAACAAGAGGTATATTTTTTAGATGCTTCCCATGCATGGGCCAGGCATGACTAAGAGCCTTGTGTGCTGTATTTTACTGAATGCTCACAACAACCAATAGATCTGGTATTCTGTTATCACCTCATTTTACAGAGTAGAAAAATAGAGATTTGGGAGGATGATTTGTCTCATTGCATACAACTATGAATTAGAAGGGATGAGTCTGTCTCAGTTCTGTTTGACTTCAAAATCTATATCCTTAACTAATAAACTATGTTCACTGTAGGAGTTTGAAACATATGGAACAGGATCAGGCAGCTTTTCTAGATCTTTTCCATCTCAAAGATATAATGGATAAAGTTTCACAGTTACTTAGAGAGTATCTGGTCCAACGCCCCATGTTGCAGAGAAAGGAACTGGGGCAATACAACAGAGATTTTTAGAAAATATATATGAAGATGGGGGCATTGGGAATAACACTGGAAGCAATAGGAGGATGGCAAGGCATTAAAACTTGACTCTTCTCTCCAGAGGCCGACACTCACCCATCATTAGGAATACTGTGCACTGCACAACTCGGGGGGGGGGGCGCCACTTGCATTGGCCATGTGGTGGTAGACTGTCCCCTCTTCTTTCAGTCTCCCTACTCTGTCATATAAGGCTAGAATATTTTCTTACTTTCCTATAATTTTATTTCATAACCATTTCAAAGGTAGAAGACAGCCAGCATTCCTTTTTTTCTTCTTCTTCTTATTTTTTTTCCTTTCTCCTGAAAGAGAAGCTGAGAGCTTACAGAGACTGGGTTGCTGGCATCAGTGGGTTTGGAGGATGCTAGCAAATCAATCAGGAGCTGCATTGTGAATGCCTGGCATGAACTTTTTTCTCTTTCTTTTCATTCTTTGTGTGTGGTTGTGTGTGTGTGTGTGTGTGTGTGTACACATGCGACTTTGGTGGTTTTCCACCAGCAAAGGACTCAGGAGCTCGAAGCTTGATGTAATTAAACAGTGGCAGTATAAACTGTACTCAGGCTTGCTTTGTACATGAATCTTCTCTTTTGCCCTGTTAAAAAATGCTCCACTGGCTCTGTGCTCTGCATTCATTAAACACCCTGCACCTGGAGTGTTTCAGAGCCTGCTGACATGGACTCCCTATGACTGCAATCCAGAGTTTGGGGCCCATAAGGGAATTCCATGCTGCTGTTAGCAATCTTTTAGGCTGCTCTGAGGTTATGCAGAATAAACTTAGCAAAGTCAATAGGACCTCTGCAGGGACTTCTGATGGTGGTGCCCGTGCCTATGACTTTGTTCCTCTCAAAATACTCAGCCCAAGTCCTCAGGAGTTGAATTCGGATAAAATTGAAAGGTAAACTAATTATACTGGGGCCATCTGAGCTTTTGTGGTTTGACTTGTGTCAGCATTTCCCAACAAAATCGAGTTCTTTGGGGATTTTGAGATCTGCTTTAAATGTCTTTTTTCACCCTTATTATTATTCTGTCTAGTTCTGAATCTAGCTCCATTACAGGTTCTGATATTTGGACAAAATAACCTTCATTGCCACGCTCATCATGTGTGGCTCAGGTGTAAATATATTTATTATAGACGCACACATACTCTTTCATAAGAAAACAAACACACATGGATTCTGTATTTGTTCAAGATGGTTTTAGTTGTAAATGACAGAAACACAAATCGAACTGGTCAAAAGAAAATTCAGAGATTTGTGTAGGTGAGAAGTTTGAGGGCGGGTCTAATTTCAGACTGATTTTCATACTCAAATGTGGTGGTAGGACTTTGTCTCTCTGGTTCTCCACCTCCCACCTCTGCTTGCATAAGCCTGTCTTTTTTTTTTTTTTTTTTTTTTTTAATTTTTATTTTACTTTAAGTACCGGGATACATGTGCAAAAAATTCAGGTCTGTTACGTAGGTATACGTGTGCCATGGTGGTTTGTTGCACCTGTCAACCCGTCATCTAGGTTTTAAGCCTCACATGGATTAGGTGTTTGTTCTAATGCTCTCCCTCCCCTTGTTCCCCACCCTCTATGGGCCCTCGTGTATGTCCTTCCCCTCCCTGTGTCCATGTGTTCTCATTGTTCAATTCCCACTTACGAGTGAGAATATGCAGTGTTTTATTTTCTGTTCCTACATTAGTTTGCTTAGGATAATGGCTTCTAGCTTCATGCATGTCCCTGCAAAGGACATGATCTCATTCTTTTCATGGCTGCATAGTATTGCATGGTGTGTATGTGCCACATTTTCTTTATCCAGTCAATCATTGATGGGCATTCGGGTTGGTTCCATATCTTTGCTATTGTAAATAGCAGCCTGCCATCTTCTTCGCAGAGGAAATCACTCCATGGTAGGCAAGATGGCTGCCAGTAGCCATGAAGTAGAAAATGCTCTTATCTCACCATTCATCTCAGAGGAGAATGATTGGCCTTGCCTGGGATCATGTGCCAACTTTGAGGCAATCACAACAGCTGTGGGCGAGATCAGGGATAGGCTTAGTCCGGGTCTCACACCTAGGGAGTGTGATTGGCTGCTCTTCCAGCACCACAGGAAGTGGAGAGCCAGGGCTCTGTTGCATCCTGGCTGTGTGCCTGAGCAATGTGCTTACTTCACTGCTCTTTAGTTTCTTCAACTGTGGAAGGGGTGGCATACTACTCATCTCACAGGCATTATCAAGGATTAAATGAAATAATGATTTGTATAATAACCACTTATTGAGGAGCGCTGATGATAGACACTGGACACTTAATAGGCACTTTCTTATTTACCTTTTATTCACATCCCAATCCACAAGCTGTCCATCCTCAGAACTTGTTGATTGGGATGTGAATAAAGAGGTCCATTGCTCATATATTTGTGCAAAGGAGCAGAGTTCCTGACTAGAGAACTACTTAGAGTCTTTAGCATTAATATTCCCAAACGGATTGCCAAAACGATTTTAACAAGGGAGATTTTTGGTCATGGATATTCTTAGGGTAACTGTTGCTCCACATGACCCAGTTGTAGAAGCATGCTGTTTAAATTTGAAAGCCTAAGTCCTAAATAAAGCCAGACCAGCAAGCTTTGTACATGGCTTGCCTTGTTTTGGCTTCTTCTAACTAGTTGTACTAAATTTCTTGTTAATAAGCAGTATTATGAAATAATAGAATTAAATTAGTTAATATTCTAATTAAAGCCAGCTAATGGATTTATTGTGGATATGATTGAGGTCATAAAATGATGTTTCCATCAGGATAAACTGCTCTCAGGCTTTAGTACCAGGAGACTGTAACCTCCCTCAAGCAGCTGGCAAATTTATAATTTTCTAGAAACAGTTTCCCTCTTTGCTTTGGCTGCCAGGAAGCTCAAAGTCAAATGTTGGCCCTACTTCTAGCAAGTTCACAGAACTTGTGTTATGCATTTTGTGTATTACTTTATCCTTGGCTGTATTTCTACTTTTTGTATTACCTTTATTCTAATTTTAAACATTACCTATGTTTGTGTTGTTTTATTTCTGTAGGTGTCTCAGATCTTTGTGGAATTGAGATGGGGCTCTGAAAATAAATAAATAAAATTAAATAAGTGCAGGTGGGATCTCAGGGGCCTTTTTCTGTTAAGATAATGTTGGCTGTGCTAATGCCCTTTCTCCTTCACTGCTAATGCCTTGGCTCTGCTTGGTGCCACTTGTTCAATTATAGCGCCAAGCTCCTGTTTTACAAGGCTTCCTTTGAGCACATCTAATCAGAAACAGCTCCTCTCTGCAGTCTCTTTGTTAACTGACTGGAACCTTAAATGCCTCACTTTGCCTAATAAATAACCCAGGGGCTCAAACTTGGCCTTAGCCTTTATTTAGAAAATGGAACTGGCGAAGCTCTGAAGCACATGCATAGCCAAGGCCATTGGAAGGTCAGGCATCTCTCAGGCATTTCAGGAAGGTTGTATATTGCCCCATTTCCTCCCACATTTATTGGGCTTTTTTTTTTTTTTTTTCCTAGAACCCTCTGTGCTTGCTCTTAGCTTGGCACAGACAGCATTGGGTAAATCTACTGGTGTAGGGATGAACGGGTGACTCACTACCAGGTGACTCATGGCTCTTGCACGTGGACTAAAATGTGTGACGCGCAAGGCTGAGTTAAGTCTTAAGTGACCATCTGTGAAGTTTTGGTTACTTTCATCCACCTGCTTTTTCTACATTGAACATTATTAGGTAGCAACTACCAAAGGGATATAAAAAAGTGAGCCATATCCATTATAAAGAGGCCATGATCTGAAAGCAGCCCCATGCTGTTTCTCCATCTTGAGCTCAAATCCTGGCTTCATTGTTATTCACAGTGTAACCTTGGAGAGTTTTCTTAAGTCTCCAAGTTTCGATTTCCTCATTTATAAAGTAGGGACATTCTTAGCCCCTCCCTTAGTATTGTTGTAAAATCACTGAGATTGTGTTTTTGTACACAAAGTCTATTCACAAACTCAGTGATCTGTGAATAGACTGAATATTTACTTCCTCTCCAAAATCTGTTTGTTGAAATCTAACCCCCAATGTGATAGCATTTGGAGGTCGGACCTTTGGGCAGTAGGTAAGTCATGAGGGTGGAGCTCTCATGGATGCTGTTAGTGTCCTTATGAAAGGGACCTCAGAGAACTTCCATGCCCTTTCCAACATGTGAGGGCACAGTGAAAAGTCGGCCGTCTATGAACCAAAACATGGGCCCTCACCAGACACTGAATCTGCTGGGGCCTTGATTTTGGACTTTCTAGCCTCTAGAACCGTAAGAAATAGATGCTTGTTGTTGATAAGCCACCCCATCTATGGCATTTTGTTATAGAAGCACCAACAGACTAAGACATGCCTTTTCTCCTCTTCACCCACAATTTACCTAGTTAACTTCTTTCTGCTCCCTCTTTAGCTCTTGGTTTAGGAGATGTTTCCTTGTGTGAAGACTTCCTTGATCTTTACGACTCTTATCATGAATTCTCGTCATACTCTGCATCCTTCTCCCTGATACTTGTCACAGTTGCATTTTGACACTTGCTTGTATGATTATTTAGTATCTGTGTCTCCCAGGAGACTGTAAGCTCCATAAGGGCAGGCACTGCATTGTCTTCTGTTCCCTTGTGTCCTCAGTGCTTTCCTCTGGGATGAGCTCAAAGTGTAATTCAAAACAGAGTGAACAGTAATTAATGAATAAAGAAGGTAAGTGGTTGGTGTTGGTCAGAATCTGCAGAGGAGACAGAGGAAGGTGCTAACTTGAACATCTACCAACATCTACTATGTATTAGTCCATTCACACATTGCTATAAAGAAATACCTGAGACTGGGTAATTTATTAGAAAAGATATTTAATTGACTCATGATTCCACAAGCTGTACAGGAAGTATGATGCTGGCATCTGTTCAGCTTCTGGGAAGGCCTCAGAGAGCTTTTACTCATAGTAGAAGCCAAAGCTGGAGCAGGCATCTTCACATGGCCAGAGATGGAGGAAGAGAGAGGTGGGAGGTGCTGCACACTTTTAAACAACCAGATCCCCCAATATCTCACTCACTATCATGAGAACAGCACTGAGGGGATGGTGCTAACCTATTCATGAGAACTGCACCCCCGTGATCCACTCACCTCCCACCACGCCCCACCTCTAACACTAGGGATTGTAGTTCTACATGAGATTTGGTGGGGACACAGATCCAAACCATATCATACTACAAACCAGATATGGTGCTATGTGCTTTACCTAGGCCAACAAGTTTAAATTTCAACACAAACCACCTTGAGGTAGGGGTTGTGTTGCGTTCATCTTGTATCCCCAGAGCCATGTTGAACAGACACATTAGGTCCAATGAATGTTGCTTGCATTAAAAATTTAGATAAATGAGCAAATGGATCTTCATGACACGTATGGAGCTGGAAAGTCACCTACCAAAGATTGTCAGCATTGCTAGGATGGAGGTCTGAGTCCTCTTTCTGTCTCATTTCTTGGCAGTACTAGGCTAAAAATTGACAGCTTCTAATTAGAAACGCCGCCACCCCTACCTCTTGCTTAACTGCAGCTTATGTGAGTTGGTGTGCTCTTTATTTATTATACATGTCTGCATATTGAGATAATTGGGTTGTAGAATATTGCATGCAGACTAATCTGAGAATGATTTCTGCTGAATAGAAATTACTTATTTTGATTCCTCGGGGGTTTGTTTTGTCAAAACTCATGTAGTATTTAGCGAAGTAATCATTGTTCAATTGCCGAGCACAGGAAGTGTAAAATTATCCTAATAAGAATGAAAAGAATGAAGAGAACGAGTGTGGCTGACCTCGTCAACTTGATTAGTGATGGTGTTTCGTCACCTTCTTGAGGCGTAACCTCAAACGCTGCCCGTGAAGATCACCGTGTACCTCTTTATCTCACTGGCCCTAATGAGATATGCAATTTGTCATATGGTTGTTCAGCCAGGATAGAAACCAAAAAAAAAAAAAAATAGAGAAGAAAGGGGATATTTCTGATATTCGTAAGAAAATTACTCAATCGCAAATTAATAGCTAAACTAGAAGGGTAATTTTGAAAGCCAGGAGCCTGGGTTTTCCATATATAGATACATGCTCTGTGACCTTGACTTAGTTACTTAACCTCTCTGAACCCCAATTCTTCATCTGTCTGATGGAGTTAGTAATAATACCTACCTTATGTTAGCTTCTTATAGTCAAGAATCTGTTTTGTTCATCTGCCTCATTCAAGAGGGTCATTGACGATTTGGCCCTTCTTGCTTTGCAGGAAGCTTTGAAGCAAAACATACCCTTGTGGAAATTTTGGGGCAATCCTTACAAAAATAATCCATGAAGTTTTCCTTTGGCATCTTCATGTGTAAGTAAGAAATAGAAACACAGGTAATAAAAGTGCTTCCTATGAATTATCTCCTTGCACACATGTGAGGACACTCAGAGGTGGGTTGAAGAAACATGCTCAAGGTCACACATTCAAGGTCACACAGGGAGAATGTGGCATTCAACATCAGGTCCCAGTTCTTATATTTCTTTCTGTTTCTCTAACTGGTGCTAATATGGGGCTGTTATGATGACCTAGAAGAATCTGTTACTTTTTTATATCTAATGAAAGGTGAGGCCCTATGTCTGAATAACCTACCACCATGGTAGATGCAGGAGTGGTTAGGAGGACGAATTCTGGAGCTGCAAAGCCTGCACTGGAATCTTGGCTCTGGTTCTTTTTAGGTGTGCGAATGTAGGCAAGAACTTAACCTGTCTGTAGAGGGTTAGAATAAGGATTTCAAATTCTTTGATGCTATGTCCATTGAGATGTGGGCTCAAGGTTCCTTTCCCTTGCATCTAGGTAGACTTCCAATGGTTAAAGTAGATGTTGATTTAGGAGATGTTTCCTTGTGTGAAGGCTTCCTTGATCTTTTTGACTGAAGCATATCTCTTATCATAAGCTCTCATCATACTCTGCATCCTTCTGCCTGATACCTGTCACAGTTGCATTTTGACATTTGTATGATTATTTGGTGATTATATAATCATTTGTATGATTATTTGTATGATTATGGTCTCCTAGGAGACCATAAGCTCCATGAGGGCAGGCAGTGAGTTGTGTTCTGTTCACCCTTGTGGCCCCAGTGCTTTCCTCTGGGACAAGCTCATAGTGTAGCTCAATAGAGAGTGAACAGTGAAGATGAAGTCATAACAGGAAAGTATCTGCTGCTGGCGTACTTGAAGGTCTCCATGTTGTGAGGAAGCTCAAATACATGGAGAGACCACCTGTCATTACTCCAGTTGACAGCTCCAGCTGATCTGGGCCTTCAAGTCTCCCCAGCCAAGTGTCAGATGTGAGTGAAGATCTTCTAGTTATTTCCAGATATCAGCCATTGGAGTCATCCCAGCCAGTCAGATCTTCCCAGCTGAATCTCTCAATGTGATGGAACAGTGACACATCATGCCTTCTGTGCCGTGTTTGAATTTCTAACCCATCGAATCTATGAGGACTGAAAAATGGTTGTTTCACGCCATTTGTTTTAGGGTTGCTTGTAACGCAGCAATAGTAACTAGAACCCAGGTTAAGTCTCACAATCCTCATCGGCATGCTAGAGGTAATAATAATGTCATTCTTATAGGAGATTCGAGAATTGGAAGTTGATCTTAACATCGTATCTTACACATAGTAAGTCCTCAACAAATGCGGATGATAAATAATGTTACTACATAATAGTATCACTAGCATCGTCTAATAATTTGGTCATTGAGTATGGGAATTAGGAAACCTGGAACACCACCCAGGCTGGTGTGTTGTGACTGAGATGGGCTTCAGCCAGTGCGCAAAGAAGCAATACCAGCTGTCAGAAGCTTTTGTTCTGCCTCTACCTCCTGGGAAATAATGTGGCCTCCACAAATGTCCAGGGCAAGCAAAACCAGAGTATTTGCTATGACTCCAAAAGTTTTGAGAGGAGGCAACTTCGATTCCTTTACAAACTGCGCAGTCCTGAATTATCACTAACATGGTACTGAGTGAGGAAATTGCATGCCTCTAAGTTTTCCCCTGCAATTGCCATGTTAACAAACTCCAGCAAGTTGGTCTGTTTGTTCTATGCAGCAGGAAACTCAGCTGGGGACCTAACTTGCAACTTGTACTCTCTTTCCTCTCTCCTCTGACTTTCGCAGGCCCCCGATGGAGTCCCTTGCCACTTCGCAGCCTCAGGAGTGGGCTTCTGGATCTTTTCCCCATCCAGGCCAGCTGTCTGCTGAAGTGTCCAGCAGTGCAGTGAGGTCTCATTATAGAGCCCGGCACCTTCCAAGCTCGTGTTTCTTGGCATCCCTTTGAGGTAGAGGTTCTGGCCATCCCTGCAACTCACAGTCCCTCACTAAGTTACATTACCTGCTGTTGCCTTAGTACCTTATGCTTTGATTATTGCCAGGCTGTGGGTAACCCAGTATTTCTCCCCAGAGCTGAATGCAGGCTTGAGAATGAGACTCAGAGTGAAATCCTTTGAGCTGAGCCCTGGAAACCTTCCTACGCTTCTAGCTTTCAATCCTGTGATGATCCACTGCACTCTTTCTTGTGTACTTGTGGTTAGAGAACTTGGGGTTATCGTTCTCAATTTCCTTCCTGTGGTGACAGTGCCTAAGATGTGATAAACATTGCTCAGAAAAAAAATCAGCTCTTCTAGTTATCTGTTGCAAGGGCACCAAGACACCTTTCTTTCATTTACTATGTGTCAAACAGTGTTCTAAATGTACTCTATGCATTCTCTCACTGAATCTTTGCAACCACCCATTCTTTTCATGCCCATTTTAAAGATGAGGAAGCTGAGGCTTGGAGAGAAAAGGTAACCTTGCCAAAGCTGGGAAATTGTGGAGCTGGAAATTGCATGAAGGTGACCCAGCTCCAGAGATTAGAATTGTTTTAGACTCTGCATGCTACCTCTTGATGTGAGACACTGAACTCTTCTCCCACCCCCCATCCTTCGTGGAGGTGACTTCTGGTCTGACAAGGGATGTTATTCATCTCTTCAGTCCTTGAGTTTAGTTCAGGACCATGCCAACAGAAGATGTTGGACAAAGTGTTTGTGCAATGAATGGGCACAAGGAAGACCACTGAAGTGATATGACTGAAACAGGGACTCCTAGTTGAAAACATGAGTTATTTTTTTAGGGTCCATAGCCTTTGAGGAGATATCTTAGTTGTTGAGACAATCTTAGTGGAACTGCAATAAGAAAATACAAAGTGAGAGGCAAAAGGTTATGGAAGGTTACTGTCATCATATCTCATGGGAGTCCAGAATTCTACCTCTCATTGAGTCAGGAACTGGGAATTGGAGAGAGAGCACGACTCAGCTTCCTTGTCTTTAAAACGGGCATGAAAAGAATGAGTTGTTGGAAAGATTCAGCAAGAAAATGCATAGAGCACATTTAGAACATTGTTTGACACATAGTAACTGTTTAGAAAATATTCACTTAAAAATACCTTTAAGTTATTTCGTCCTATCTCTTGAATGAAAGGTGCCTTGGTACCCTTGTAACAGACCAATAGAACAACTGACATTTTTTTTCCAATCATCTTCCATGTATGACTCTCTGAATATCTGATTAATTTTTTCTCCCTCAACAGGGGAGACCTTTTTTTTTTTTCTTTTGCATATTTTTTTCTTCTTTGCTCACTCCATAGACATGTGATGACCTCCAGAGTCTTCTCATCTTGGTTCAAGACCCAGTTTCAAATTTCAGAGAGAGAAAGCCTAATTTCTCAAATTGATTGTGATGTTCATTACTAGTCTGATGTCCAGTTGCCTGAGGGGTGAGGGATGGGATGCTGAGTATAAATATGGTGGCCAGAAACCCTGCTCCCAAGGTTGAGGGAAAAATTGAGGGGGGAAAACACACCGAAATGTGAATATCCAGGGCTGCTGCATCAATTTCGAACTAGATCTGACCTAAGCATATCTGAGTTAGGGGGTAAGAAAATAGCTGGCTTAAATTAGCCCCTCTTTGCAATAGAAGTGTGTCTTGAGAAATGCGGTGACCAAGGAGGAGGCCCTTCAAAACCAGCCACGATCAGCTGAGAAACTGGGACATTTGGTTGGGACCACAATTTAAAATTAGTTGCTCACCCTAGGGATACATGACAATTTGTGAACAGTTGTCAAGTATTACTCTTAGGGAACGCTTTGAAAAGAAAAATTCTTTGTCTGGGCATGGTGGTTCATGTGTGTAATTCCAGCACTTTGGAAGGCCAAGGTGGGATGATCCCTTGAGTCTGAGAATTCAAGACCAGCCTGGGCACCGTAGTGGGACCCTCATCTCTACAAAAAA
>NW_016805992.1:993175-998248 GCF_001698545.2 Rhinopithecus bieti | reverse complement strand
AAAAAAAAAAAAAAAAAAAAAAAAAAAAAAAAAATCACTCAGGCATGGTCATGCACACCTGTTTTGTTTTTTTTTTTTTGAGACAGAGTCTCTCTCTCTCTGTCACCCAGGCTGGAGTGCAGTGGCGCGATCTTGGCTCACTGCAAGCTCTGCCTACTGGGTTCACACCATTCTCCTGCCTCAGCCTCCCGAGTAGCTGGGACTATAGGCCCCGCGCCACCACGCCCGGCTAATTTTCTTGTATTTTTAGTGGAAACGGGGTTCCACTGTGTTAAGCCAGGATGGAATGTCTATTAATCCCAGCTTTAAAGAAAAACTATTTGACAACAGGAACTGTGTTCACCACTGTAATCTCAGTCTACCCTCATGCCTGGAGCATGGCAGGTATGTATATTAGACAAATAGGAATTTATTTATGAGGCCCTACTGTACTCCAGGCTCTAATACCGGGCATATATATATCTTTTTTGAGATGGAGTCTTGCTCTGTCACCCAGGCTGGAGTGCAGTGGCACGACCTCGGCTCACTGCAAGCTCCACCTCCCGGGTTCACACCATGCTCCTGCCTCAGTCTCCCGAGTAGCTGGGACTACAGGTGCCCACCACCACGCCCAGCTAATTTATTTTTATTTTTTTAGTAGAGACCGGTTTTTACCATGTTAGTCAGGATGGTCTCTATCTCCTCATCGTGATCCACCCGCCTCAGCCTCCCAAAGTGCTGGGATTACAGTCGTGAGCCACCGCGCCCGGCCACAGGACCTTATGAGTCCAGGTTTTTCTTTCCACTTTATAGATTAAAAATGGGAAGCTCGGAGAATTTAAACAAGTCAACCAAGATCAGAATTAGTAAATTATGAGGTTTGCCTCTTGGTTTATCTGACTGCGTATCCTGGTCTCTGTTTGTTACTCCACAAAATCTCTCTGATCCAAAATGAATGTCCTGCAGAGTAAGAAAAATACAAAGTGATTTATCTTCTATGAGAATTTCTGGAGGAGGTGCAGGACCTCCAGGTACCTGAACACCAACACGAGGGAATGTTGATAGAGATCTGGTCTTAATTAAGCTGCAGTCTCCTCAGGGATGCCTGGGTGCTTTGGTTCTGGGAGTGAAAAGCCATGCATACCTAAGAGCTCAGAGTAAACAGAGTGGCCACCAAGGCTGGTTCCTCCATCAGCGGGAAATCTAAAAAGGCAAGTTCAATTCTGATGAAGGCAACACACCCAGAGGGCAGAGAGTGCTGCTCTGCAAATGATCAGTGCTACATCAGAGAAAGGAAGGATGGTCAGAACGGATGCAAGAACACCAGAACTGCATGTGTTTGTATGCCGTGGCCCGGGGTCCAGGGAAGACCGAAGCTTACCAGATGTGATGAGAATTAAAACCACCAGCCTGTGTCTTTGAAAACATCACCCAGGTGCTCACTCTGCCATTCTTCTACGATACTCCTTTTTCTCGAAGCTTTTTCCAATTTCTTTATATTGTGCTGAGATACACACGAGTGAATTTGCCCTGGGCCAGTTCCTTGAGAAAGACCTGATTCTTCAGTGGGCTTCAGAGTGACTCTTTAGAAGCTATTATCAAACCAATTCATCATCCAGGGAAACATATTTATACAATCGTTCTGGTTGGCTGAGTAATTTTTGCTTAAGTTACAATGAGGGGGCAGGAAGGATTAGGAAAGTATTATTTGCTTGGTCTCTTGTAACACTGATGGTTTTCTTAAGTGCTGTATTTGGTATGCTACGATTGCAATTGATCAAATAAGCCAATAATAAGTATGTGACTTCTGAGAGTCAGTCTCCGTGTATGTAAAATCATAACAGTCATCCATAGCTCAAAGGATTATCACAAAGATTATACGAGGTAGTGACTCAAGGTGGTTCTCAAACTATCTGGGCTTCTTTCCATATGCATTTATTTTATGTAATACTTATATAATGTTGACTAGGTGTTAGACACATTACAGATATTAACTCAACACTCATACTCACCCTTGGAAGTAGGTATTGTCATTGCCTTTGTTAAATGAAGAAACAGAAGAACAAAGAATGTTAAGTAATTTACTAGTCATGTTAATAATTTAGCTAGTAGGTAGCAAAGCTGAGATTTTCCTTTCTTTTCTTTTTGAGACAGGGCTTTACTTCGTCCCCCAAGCTGGAGAGCAGTGGAGCAATCACAGCTCACTGCACTGTCCACCTCCTAGGCTCAAGCAATCCTGCTTCACCCTCCTGAGTAGCTGGGACTACAGGTGCACACCACTATGCCTAGCTTTTTTTTTATAAAACTGTTTTTGGTGGAGACAGAGTCTTTCAACCTGGACACTGTCATACTAGAGTTCATGCTGTAACCACTCTGCTATGCCAACTTGATGAGTTACTCTGCTCTAAGCCTACTGTCCCTTAAGGTGTGCTTTGTGTGTTCAGGGCTGGGAAGGTGTGCTTTGTGTGTCCAGAGGGGAACACTTGAAGGGAAATGAGATATTCTTGGGGTCTAGCTCCACAGATGCTCTGATTTCTAAGAAGCATCTCATTTCAGTGTGCTCAAATGACTTTGAGCAACAGCATCTTCATCTCCACTTTTTGGCATTTTCTGGAAAGCCATTCTGTCATGTGCCAGGGAATTAGCACCCCCAGGAGCAGCCCTCACCCAGTGTCTGGTGGGAGTGGGTGCATATAATCCAGCTCCCCAATACTGAGGCATGTGTTGACACCTTTCCCTGAAACTTTACTGTGGGATTAAGCTTTAGTTATCTGCTGTGGAAATTGGCTTGTTAATTTACCTTTTACTGGCTGCCTTCCTCCCCTGTATGATTTCCTCTCTTTCCTTCCAGTGTTCCATGAACTTTCAGAAAAACAACTTGTGCTCAGATTATCGTCTCAAGGGTCTGCTTCTGGGAGAACCCAAACAAAGACATGCTCCAATTCTGCCTTGA
Organism: Rhinopithecus bieti; assembly: GCF_001698545.2. Taxonomy (NCBI): domain Eukaryota; kingdom Metazoa; phylum Chordata; class Mammalia; order Primates; family Cercopithecidae; genus Rhinopithecus; species Rhinopithecus bieti. Next base: position 995,316 of record NW_016805992.1, on the reverse strand, counting down.
CACTCAGTCTTTCCCTCCCAAAGATTCCTGAGTGAGGAAAAGTACAGTATGTGCAAAAAGCAACAGCTAAATGGGAAAGTACTGCTTTTAAATAGCTGGGTAAGCACCCAGTACTCCCCAGCGCATAGCAGTAAAACACTAGACGGGGAATGTGGATTCGGGCTGGAGGAGGGTTCATTGAGGTCCCCTGGTTGCTATTTCCTGTCTAGATGTGCTGACAATACGGGGGTGGAAAGCAGAGAAAGTTCCAGTCAAGAAAGCAAACCATTAAGAAACAGTAACCACATCCAGCAGTGAACGTGGCTCGGTGGATGCCTAGGGCCCAGAACAATCAGACTAGTAACTTCTCCTCTCTTAAGGGAGCCAGTTAGAGGTGTGAGCTATGAAAGCATCCCCTAAAGGGGCTGAGGATCTGAGGCGGATGCTCAAACTTGCCTTGGTTTATTTTCTTTCTCTTGTTCCTCTTTAGTGTTCTGGTGGTCATTGATTTGCCTGTTTAGCCTCTTTAAATATCAGTTTTCTCACCTATGCAATGAAGACAATATTACCCACTTTCTAAATTTGTGAGTATTCATGAAATATACACAAAGCATTTCTTGTGCTGCCTGGGACAGAGCAAGCATGCAGCACATGTGATTTATTTATTTATTTATTTATTTATTTATTTATTTGCCATCTCTAAATTGTCACTGTCTTCATTGTCATGAGATGCTGAGTTCAATTTCTCTAGTAGCATTTCTTAGCTTCTTCGTGGGTGTGATTGCAAAGGAATTAGATAGTATTCTTAGAATTTTTGCAATTTGGCCTCTGTTGCACATTGGTGAGGTGTCTGAAACATGTATTTTTTTTTCACGTTAATGCATTGCTCCTGTATGTCACAAATTGTGAAGAAGCCACAAAAATGCAAACAAGGATGATGCTGCTGCTGCTGATGACAATGACAATTTAGAAATGGCAAGACAATTTGCATTTTTTTTTTTTTTTGCACGCTTGCTCTGTTCCGGGCAGCATGAGAAATGTTTTGTGCATATCTCCTGAATACCCACAAGTCTACCACAAAGTAGGTAATATTGTCTTGATTGTTCAGATGAGGAAACTGATATCTAAAGAGGTTAAATAAGTTGCTCACTGTCACAGCTTTATCATATGAGGGTCTTGAAATGAGACTACTAATAATATGTTCAGGCTTTTTCTTGATAATGATCCTGCTTGTGGGATATTTAGATACTGGAAAAAAGGAAAAATGGCGAAGGAATTGGGAAAGATACTAGGGTGTGAGGGGCTTGGGAATGAGCCAGCTAGACTCTTGAGAAAATTTACCTTTGCGATGTGGCTTGAGATGTTTCACGACACATTCCCTTGATGAGACAACTTTAAAAGAAATGTCACTGTCAGCCGGGTATAGTGGCTAATGCCTGTAATCCCAGCACTTTGGGAGGCCGAGGCGGGTGGATCACAGGGTCAGGAGTTCAAGACCAACCTGGCCAACATGTTGAAACCCCATCTCTACTAAAAATACAAAAATTAGCCAGACATGCTGGTGCGTGCCTCTAGTCCCAGCTACTCGGGAGGTGGAGGCAGAAGAATCGCTTGAACCTGGGAGGTGGAAGTTGCAGTGAGCCGAGATTGTGCCATTGCACTCCAGCCTGGGCGACAAAGCGAGACACTGTTTAAAAAAGAAAGAAAGAAAGAAATGTCACTGTCCCGTTAGCCTTCCCACCATGAACTCCACAAATACCAAGGTGGTTGTCCACAAAATAGGTAGAGGGTCACTTAATAGAATAAATGAATAAAAAAATGGTAATTATTCTATTACTTAATCAAAATATGTCTCCAACTTGAAACTCCCTAAAGAGCAGAGAACACCTCCATGAAAATGTCTCTGAAGAGTTAAGTGCACAGCCAGCCCTCGTTTAAGGGTGTGAAGACACTGGAGCTGGGTGAAGGCCATTGTGTGCATCCTGGTCTTACAGATTGATCTTTGCAAAGGCACCCTGGCTCTGTTGAGTTTATTTCTCTTCTTGCCCTGTAGGAGTCTGACCCTGGTCTTTTCTCTCTCTCTCTCTCTCTCATTTATTTATTTATTTATTTATTTATTTATTTATTTATTTATTTTGAGACGGAGTCTTGCTCTGTCACCC
>NW_016805992.1:989983-992657 GCF_001698545.2 Rhinopithecus bieti | reverse complement strand
CCTCGTGATCCGCCCGCCTCGGCCTCCCAAAGTGCTGGGATTACAGGCGTGAGCCACCGCGCGCGGCCACAGGACCTTACGAGTCCAGGTTTTTCTTTTACTTTTATTTGATCTTGGTATTTTCATTTGAAAAAATGTTGTGGGAAATGCAATCAGGGAAATGAATCTTCAGTGGTGGCACTCCAGGCTTGGCATAACAGCATGCATTTTTGCTGGTTTTAAGTGGAAAGTGTAGCTCTTAATGCCCCTTACTTCATTGCCATAGTCTGTCTTCCTGGATTCTTTACTTGTTTGCAGGCTGAGACCTGGGATATTGGAATGCGAAGGAGATTAGAAGCTGGTTATATTTAAACAGGCAAACCAGCTGAGGAAGAGCTGGGGCTGGAGCGGAATTCTCCCATTTATCAACGTCTTCACCAAGGAGTCCTTGTCACCCCCTCCAGTCACCCACACAGCCCCCTGAGCCATTTCAGTCCCCACCACGATGGCTTGCTGAGTCCTGGATGCTGATTAAAAACCTGGTGAGTAATGGGGAACAACACCTGCCTCTATTCCTCGGGTAAATCTAAGCAAGTTAATAACCTTCTTTAAAGGGAAAGCAAATCAAGTTCTATTTTAAACATTTTATTGACAAGCACAAAAAGGCTGCTGTCTGTGGTCCAGGTAAATTTATCACTTGGTTTTGTTACTTGTTTCTGACTCATGCAGCGGAGAAGAGCCTTTAAATCGTCCAAAGCCTCCCAATTGTTACAAGGCAGGAGGAAGTGTTGGAGAAGGGAAAATGGCATGAAAGGGGAGGACTTGTATTCCTTGTGCTCCTACTGTATGACCAGGACTCTGGGTCCTGGGTAACTCTGGGTCCTGGGTACTTTCCTTACATGGACACATCTGATGCTCAGGTAATCCATCATAATCCATAATCCATCATAAATGTGTGGTTTTCTTCCCATTTTACGGCTGAGAACACTGAGATACAGAGACATGAAATGTTCTTCCCCAAGGCTTTTGAAACTGCTGGAACCAGGATTCAAAGCTTCACCTGACATTTGCAATCACCTCGTCTGTATCAGTTTGGGTCTTAAGACACATTCAAGTTAGGTGCATCAGAGGATATTTAATTAGTGACCTTTTATAAGAGAGAATGAGGTTCAGGGGACTATAGGAGATGACACTGTAGCTCAGGAGAAACAGCAGAGCCGTTACCACCCTGAACCAGGAGGGCAGGGGAAGGATGCAGTTACTGGAACCCTGGAGAAAGCTGAATAAAGGAGGCTATTTTGAGAAACGCAGTGACTTTTGGTCAAGGGCCAGAGCCAGCTCAGTGTGATTTTCCATGGGGAGAATCAGGATCAGGGAGGGAGCCTGACTCCCTCCCTGGCAGACTAAACCAGAATCCAGAGATCCCATGGATGTGGTCCATACTGTCAGCCTCCCAGGGTGGAAGACAAGGGCCCAGCACACTGTCCCCCTTTTCTAGAGCAGCAGATCTCCCAGAACTTATTTTCCTCCCCTAGAAGGTGATAGACACCAAGCTGTACCAGCAAAAACCAAAAAACAACACTTTTCTAAAGAAACCTGGTAAATATCAAAGTATTTCTCCTTGGATGTCATTGAAATGATCTTAAACCACATTGCTTAGATTTTGGCCATGGCCTAGAAGGAGCCCATCTCAAGGAACATATTATATCCATAGAGGGATATACGCAGCAGAAAGGAGGAAACACACGGAGTGGCAGCTCTGTGGGTCACTAAACTTAGCTCCTTTGTTATTTAATACATCTTGACAACATCCTGGGGCAGGCAGGGAGAGATTTGTAATAAACCATGTCTACTTTCCAAGTAGGTCTTTGGAGGAGAAAATAAGCGTCATTCTTTCTCTTCAAAGGTGACTCGCTTTGCTGTGCTGGGTCAGCTTGTGTTACTGATTGGACAATTTGGGGAAACTCTTTGCCGCCTGTGCTGAGGACCTGGGAAAAGACTCCCCATCCCCAGAATTTCTGTTATCCTCTATCACATCGCCCCTTCTCTTTCCATCATCCTGTTATACCAAATATTGTAGGAGCATGGCCTGACTCTTCGATTCGTGATTATTAACCTAGCATTCAACATACCAGTGAGAGTAACAGTGTTTTGCATCTAAACCCAGCAGTTTTTTCACAATTTTATTTTAGTTTCATAGGTACATGTGCAAGTTTGTTACGTAGGTAAATTATGTGTCATGGGGGGGTTTAGTGTACAGATTGTTTCATCACCCAGGTAATCAGCATAGCACCCAATAGCTAGTTTTTCGATCCTCACCCTCCTCCCACCCTCCACCCTCAAGTAGGCCCCAGTGTCTGTTGTTCCCTTCTGTGTGTTCATGTGTACTCAGTAGTTAGCCCCCACTTATAAGGGAGAACATGTAGTATTTTGTTTTCTCTTCCTGTTTTAATATGCTTAAGATAATGGCCTCCAGCTCCATCCATGTTGCTGCAGAAGACATGATCTCATTCTCTTTGATGGCTGTGTAGTATTCCGTTTTCTTGATCCAGTCTACCATTGATGGGCATTTAGGTGGATTCTTTTATTTTATTTTATTTTATTATACTTTAAGTTCTAGGGTACATGTGCATAACGTGCAGGTTTGTTACATATGTATACTTATGCCATGTTGGTGTGCTGCACCCATCAACTC
>NW_016805992.1:977187-986987 GCF_001698545.2 Rhinopithecus bieti | reverse complement strand
TCGGGCTGCAGCAGCTGACCAGCACCGATTGTCCGGCACTCCCTAGTGAGATGACCCCAGTACCTCAGTTGAAAATGCAGAAATCACCGGTCTTCTGTGTCGCTCGCGCTGGGAGTTGGAGACTGGAGCTGTTCCTATTCAGCCATCTTGCTCTGCCCCCCCCCCAATTTCGGTGGATTCTATGTCTTCGCTATTATGAATAGGGCTGCAGTGAACATACGCATGCATATGTCTTTATGGCAGAATGATTTATATTCCTTTGAGTTTGTACCTAGCAATAGGATTGCTGGGTGGAATGGTGATTCAGCTCTGATTCAGTTCCCTTTCTCTGCAACCTTACTTACATCAGTTATTTTTTTTTTGACTTTTAAATAATAGCTATTCTGATTAGTGTGAGATGGTATCTCATTGTGGTTTTGATTTGCATTTCTCTAATGATTAGTAATATGGAGCATTTTTTCATATGGTTTTGGCCGTGTGTGTCTTGCTTTGAGATGCGTCTGTCTGTTTCCTTTGCCCACTTTTTATTTAGATTTTCTTTTTGCTTGTAGATCTGTTTAAGTTCCTTATGGATTCTGGATATTAGGCCTTTGTTAAAGACATAGTTTGCAAGCATTTTATCCCATCATATACGATGTCTGTTTACTCTATAAAACCAGCATTTTGAATATCTCCTGTGTACCAGGCCGTGTGCTAGTTTTCTAGATGGAAAAATGAGTAAAACGCAGTTTATGCACTTAAGCAGATAATGACCTAATGAAAGAGACAAACTTCTATAAATTGCAGATGAATATGATTTAGGAAACCACAAATGCGAATGACCAAAGTGCTCTGGATACATAGATGGGGAGGAATTGCATTTATTCTGGTTGGTGAGGAGGCTTATACAGCTCAGATGATATGAAGTTTTGGGGAAGGAATTCCTGAAGAAGAGATGGAGATGCGGTATTGTAGACGAAGGCAATGGCAGAGGCATGTCACTGAAGCTATGTGAAGGTGCAACATGTCAAAAAGTGTGTCTGGAGCAAAGGGTGCATGGAGTAGAGTTAGAAATAGGAGGAATGCCTCCAAGGCTTATTAAAGTTGAATTTTGAATAGCATTGATGCTGTGCCAGTACTTGTATTTTGGGGGCAGCAGGGGATTATGGAAAGTAAGCAGGGAAGTGATGGAGTTCGATCTGTGTTTTAGACAGATCGCTCACATTTTGCTTCTAGCCTGTGGTCGACACTCAGCAAGCCCAGCTTTCTGAAGGATTCAAGTAAGAGGGTTCTCATTTACAAAAAACACCCTGTAGAGGGCAGGCTTATTCACTTGCAATCCCAGCCCCAGTCCCAAAGGTGAGAGAATGCAGGGAGAAATGATGCTTGAATTTACAGAGACTCATTTGGAAGCAAGAGAGAAATCGTAGTTCCGGGCAAGACAGAAAATATTAAGCTGCACTTTTAAGTCCTAATCAAATGCAAGCAAAAGCATTTTTCAAAAGCAGAAGTAATTGGTGGTCGAACAAAGCCTTCTTTTAAGCCACAAATGTTTTCCCACACCCAGGGACTGATAACAGCTTTCCCTTGCTCCATTCTCTTCTACAGTAGCTACTTAAAGTGACAGCATCAATCCTTCAGTGGAACCCAGTTGAGGCATGAAACTTATTGTGAACTTGGGACACAGCCCTGATGAATTTGTTGGTGGCTTTTGGGATTGGTGGTGTCACAATGTTGGCCAAAGAAGCTGGGATGTTGGCTTTTTTGCACAAGTGTGCACATGCGTGTGCACGCACGCACACACACACACGACCCTTACAACCGTGGGCTTTCCTACGCTCTGCCTATGACCACATCTTCACATTTATCTCCTGTGTTATCACATTCTCACCACATACGTGGATCACTCACCATGCCTCCTCGTACACCACCTAACAGACTCATCACATTTATATGGCTCTGTTCACAGACTCACACACATCCAAGTGTATCACCAACCCACCGCAAACGCATATTCCATATTCAGTCACCACATAACACAGTCATACTGAACAAACCCACCACAAACACATATTCCCTATTCCGCCACCACATACCACAAACAATCATACTGAACACTCACTCTCTTGAAATCTTCTCACGCTACCCGTTGTTTCTTCTTTATATTTTCCCCACACCCTTCCACTCATTCACTGTCTTCTCCCACACACCTACAAGCCCCTCATACACTATTTCACACTTGAACTACCCACATCGTACCCAATCATACCTCATCTCAGAAGGAACAATATGTAAAATCTTAGACTATGTAAAAATTTCACAGTGATAGGATTATCTTCAAGCTCCCTCCAATTTTTTTCTTCTCTCTTCTGAACAATGTTTATAACTCAGAGGTGTGCCTGACAACCATTTGGGGGTACTTCTGTTCTTTCTGGGTACCTGAATTATACAGTTGGTTACAAACATCAGGTTCAGCCAGCTGGGGTGGATTCCCCTTAAAGGCTGCCTCAACTTTGGCCAGTTACTCCTCTTCAAACCTCAGTTTGCTAATCTGTAAAATGGAAAGAACTGGAGTATTGGTCTCTTGGGATGGCAGATCAAATGAGTAGGTTAATATTACATAAAGCTCTTAACCCAGCTTCAGGTGCATAACAAAAGCTAGGTAAAAGTTAGCCCCAATAGTAGTAAGTGATGTTTTGGCCAGTTAAATCAGGTTGAACTGAGTCGCAGGTGGCAGCAACAAATTGTGGCTCGGAGGAACTTGTGAACCTCTCATTCTTACAGAGCAAGGTGTTGAACCAACGAAGCAGAAATTGATGTCAGATTATTTGAACATAAAGACCAGCCTTGCAGGGAGTTTGTGGCCAGTGCACCTACTGGCCTTGGATGAAGTTAGGTTTGGGGGTTTTGGGGAAAGCACTGGGGAGAAGAGGGTCTCTCAATTATTTGGGGTCTTGCTTTCAATGCATCTGTCCTTCTGGGAGAGAGAAAACTCTGGTTGTCCCACTGGTAGGCAAACTGGGGTCTTTTGTGATCATACCTACTTGCTTTTCTTCACTGGTGATGATACAACTACCTCCATTTGTTGAGTGCTAATTATGTTCCAGGGATTTGCTAAACTAATGCTCAGGGAATCCTCATAGCCACTCTGTTAATGGTTAATTTTCTTTTCTTTTCTTTTTCTTTTCTTTTTTTTTTTTTGAGATGGAGTCTCACTCTTGTCACCCAGGCTGGAGTGCAGTGGCAAGATCTCGGTTCACTGCAAATTCTGCCTCCTGGGTTCAAGCAATTCTCCTGCCTCAGCCTCCCAAGTAGCTGGGATTACAGATGCCTGCTACCATGCCCAGCTAATTTTTGTATTTTTAGTAGAGACAGGGTTTCTCCATGTTGGCCGGGCTGGTCTCGAACTCCTGACTTTGGGTGATCTGCCTGCCTCGGCCTCCCAAAGTGCTGGGATTACAGGCGTGAGCCACCATGCCCAGCCAGTGGTTAATACTCTTATTGTGTAGGCAAGGATTCTGAGGCTCAGCTTGAAGGGAAAGAATCTCCCTTTGGTCAGACAGTAAGTGCCAAAACGGGGTTATCCAAAGTCATAAATCCTGGTGGAGTTTGAGCTAAGGGACTGATGGACTAGGAAGAGAGGGTCAGAAGGACAGACACAGAATGGCAATGTTGGTTGCTGGACTTGCGGGGTCATCTTCCCTTACCCCTATCCCTTGCTCTCATCCCTGGCCTAATGTTCCCTTTCACTCATGGATGAGTTTCTGGACAATTTAACCTGCTAAAAATCTTGTACTCTGCCATTCTGCCTCTTACGAATGGTACTGAACAGCTCTACATATCACCAGCTCTGTCAGACGCAGGTCTCTTATTGATCCCATTTTATTTTCAGAACACAAGGGGGAGACACCAAAGGCAGCAGCACTCAAAGGTGTCAAGTAGACATGAGGTCAGGCACTTAGAGACCCTGCAACGTGTGCCTTCAGATCCCGGCCTCTCAAACACCTGCCACTGCTTTCCTGCATTTGGGCTCAGCTTCCAGCCCCCTCACCGTCTTTCATCAGGAACATAGTGTGGTAGACAAGAACAGAACATCAGGAGTCAGGGAGACCAGAGTTTGAATCTCAGCCCTTCTACCAACCAGCTAGGACTTTGGATTAATCTCTCTCAGCTTTCTTGATCTTTACTTTTCAATCTGTAAAATGGTGTAATAATAATACTTATCTGCATGTCATTTTAAGTATGAAATCATCATCATATTGCAGATGCTGATTTTATCATAGTTTCATCTGATGTGGTAGTGAAAATAGCAATATAAAGGCTGTGTCCTGAGAGGATGGCGGCAGCAGGGTATCACTTTCAACTGGAAGGCCCAAGATACCCCAGTGTAGAAGCTGAGTGCTCTGAGACCCAGTGGGAAGCTGGCCTGTCTGCAGGAGAGAATGAGCCACTACTTGGCAGATGAGAAGGCTTAGGCCCATGTGTCTAAGGGGGCTTGCCAAGACTTCCTAGAAAATTGGTACAAGAGCACAACTCTTGGGATTAGGAACTATGATTACCTTTATTTTGAGAAAGCAAGGGCCCAGGGAGACTGAGAACTTTTCCAAGATCAAATGGCTGGGAAGTGGTTGAGGAGGGAGGCAGACCAAAGTCATACATGTTTTTAATCTTATGGGGAACACGTTGTGTGGTTCAGCTTCAGGGGATGGATGAACCTGACTTACTTGAGTAAGAAAGTTTCATGGGTATCACAGGCTTTTCTTTAATCCCCTCCCATTACATTGGTTTTTGTATCAGTGGCTTTGCCTGGGATAATTCCAGCCAGAGACCAGCAGGTCCCTCTGTGCCGACCTGGCCAACAAGTCCTTGTACTCTTTAGTTGTGTACAGCTTAAGGGAGATTCCCAAACCTCTGGTAGGATCCTCTCTGACACCTCCAAAACTGCACTGAAAATTTTTTTTTTCTCTGTCTTGGTTCTTCCTCCTTTATTTTAGCCCTTGAGTCCCTAATTTTTACTTGCTTTTCTTTTTTTGGTGGGGGTGGGGTGCAAAGATCTAATGGTTCCTGTTTGTCTCTCTACCCATGAGACTCTTCCTCTTCCTTGCCTCATTCTTGCACTTTATGTGCACATAATGTACTTGATCTTCGTCCTCAGTCCATGACATAGTATCATAATTAGATTGTGCATGACTCCTGTTTTATTTTAAAAATGTATTGTTTTCCTCTTTATCTACCATCTTCACCTTCTTCTCTTTTCTACAACTCATAGACACTCTCTGTATTATCCTTTTTTGTGTATGTGACAGGGTTTCACTCTATTGCCCAGGCCACAGTGCAGTGGCACAAACAGAGCTCACTGCAGCCTCAGCTTCCCAGGCTCATGTGATCCTCCCACCTCAGCCTCCTAAGTAGCTGTGACTGTAGGCACACACCACTATGCCTGGCTAATTTTTTGTTGTTGTTTTTTTTAGATGGAGTCTCGCTCTGTCACCCAGGCTGGAGTGCAGTGGCGTGACCTTGGCTCACTGAAACTTCTGCCTACCAGGTTTAAGCATTTCTCCGCCTCAGCCTAAAGTAGTTGAGATTACAGGCACCCACCACCACACCCAGCTATTTTTTAAAAAAAATTTTAGTAGAGATGAGTTTTCACCATATTGGCCAGGCTAGTCTCGAACCTCAGGTGATCTGCCCGCCTCGGCCTCCCAAAGTGATGGGATTTTGTTCATGAAATTTTGCATAAATGGTATTGTGTTTTGATTCTGTTTCTGTTTTCACTTGATGCTGTAGTATGAGAGCCATCCTTGTTGCCATATGTAAATCTCCTTTTATATTTTATAGTCTCCCACACCATTTTCACCTGTTCCCCTAGTGACAAGCATCTAGGTTTTCTGCAACTCTTTGTGACCACAAACAGGGCTGGGTTGATTTTCCTCATGTGTGTTTCTTTGTGGGTCTTTGTGAGAATTTCTGCAGAATATGTATGCAACAGTTGGTTTGCAGAATCACAGAAATTAAAGACCATGGCTGGGCATGGTGGCTCACACCTGTAATCCCAGCACTTTGGGAGGCCAAGGCAGGTGGATCACTTGAGGTCAGGAGTTTGAGACCAGCCTGGTCAACATGGTGAAACCTTGTCTCTATTAAAGATACAAAAATTAGCCAGGCATGGTGGCAGACACCTGTAATCTCAGCTATTCAGGAGCCTGAGGCATGAGAATCACAAACCCAGAAGGCGGAGGTTGCAGTGAGCCGAGATCACGCCTTTGCACTCTAGTCTGGGTGACAGAGCAAGACTCCATCTCAAAAAACAAACAAACGAAAAACAAAAGAAAAAAGAAACTAAAGCCCATCTAATTATTCTAACACAGTTTGTAGGAGATTACATTGTCATCAGTAATACAAAAAGCTTACATTTTTTTCCATATCCTCTCCCGATAATATTTTTGCCCATTTGCAGGTTATAAAGTGGCATCTCATTGTTGCTCTAATTTTTATTTCACTAAATGCTCAATATTGGAGCTGCTCATCATGTACAATCTAGTGAATTTATTTTCTCATTCTATGGTATTGCAAATATCTTCTTCCAGTCTGGTACTCGTCAGTGACGTCTGTCATTGAAAAGACTTCTTACATTTGTGAAAAAGTAGACAAATCCATTAACCCCCTCTGCTAAAGTTGGTGCTTTTGAGGTCCCATCTAGGAAATCACTCTATACCCTAAGGTCAAAAGCTATTTAACATTTTCTTTTGTTTACACTTGAAAGCTTTCCTTTAATGTATTTGGAGTTTGTTTTTATACATGGTTTGAGGTAGGGATTAAATCTTATCTCTAAACAAATTTGTTATACATGTAATATGTACCAAATATGCAAAATATTTTAAAACAATTGCTTTTCTACAGATTTGTAATCCTACTTCAATTATATGTCAAATCCCCCCACCCCTGTTCCATGCTACTTATTCTGTTCTACTGTTCTATTTGCTTTTTGCTCCAAATACCACATTGTTTTTATTACTTTAGTTTTGTGACATGTCACAATATCTGGTTGAGTGAGTTACCCTCTTTGCCCTTTCCCCTCTCCCTTTTTTCCCTTCAAAATTGCCTTAGCTATTTTTTGAATTTTATTCTTACATTCACATTTTAAACTGGTCTGTCAAGTTTCTGGTAAAGTCCTCCTATGAGAAAGTTTACCCCGCAGGATTGGTTGGGCGAATGAATAAGATAATGGATAAAAATGGCTTGGCAAACTGTTAAGAAGTCTAAGAAAGTTAGTACAGTGTTGAGATAAGAGAAGAACTTTGGGGTTGGCCAGGCCTGAGTCGAAGCCTCTTGGAGCTTGAGAACATCTAATTCCTTTGAGACTCGGTGTCTTTATCTGTATGATTGAAGTTGGTATTAACCAGCTCCCAGGTTTGTGTGAAGGAAGAGCAATTATATATGATGCCATAACTTGGTGTATTGTAGGGCTGGGAGGTGGGAGAAACACTGGGGATGGAAGAAGAAGAATGAGAATGCTGAGTGAGGTTTGCACAAGGGACTGGGGCTGCTGTTGACATGGTACAGGCTGCCTGGTTAATGAGATCATTCATCAACATTATGTTCAGGGCCATGATGAATTTGCCCAGATCTCCTGCCTGAATCTTCTGGGGGAAAGGACATTAATGGTGACATCTGTAAGCACAGGGATGTGTCAGACTCCTGGAGTGGCGGTGGGGAGAACACTTGCCTGTCTCCTTCAGACTCTTTCTGTTTCGACATCTTAAACTCAGCAATGCCTGGTGGGCCCTGCTGGGTTATTACTTATCTGCCCTAGAATCAACCAGCTATGGGAAAAGTGGCTGCTATTAAATGCTCCGACAATACTGGGAGGCAAATAAGTAACGTGGAAGGGGCACCAGGCTTGGAGGCAAATGCAATTGAGTCTGACTCTGAGCTCTACCACTTAGCAGCTAGGTGACCTTGGGCAAGTCATTTTGGCTAGTAATTATACCTACCATGTAGCATGGTGGAGAGGGTCCTGTGATATAATGAATGCCAAAGGAAGAAGATAAATGGTACCATGTCACAGAGACGTAAGGCATTGCAGGCATTAAAAAAAAATCATGTGTTGCCTATTAAGTCAGAGTTTCCTTGCAGTTTTATCTCCAGCCCTGCCACTCACTGGTTGCTGCAATACCTACCTGGGATTTATTGTGACAATTGAGTTGGACAATATGATTTAAACATGTCCACAAGTTGGCATGTGTATATATGTATGTATAGGAGTACATCTGTGCTTACTGGGGGGTACTGTAAGATGAGAGAATGTTAGTCATAAGAAAAGTTACAACCAAACCCAAAGGTTTAAGGGATAATCAAATTAATTTAAGCTTTTCCTTCAAGTAAAAGGGCAGCTGATAATTGTGAATCTAGAATAGCCTTATGACTGATTATAAGGATGATTAGCAGTAACAACAATAACAGTAGCTCAATATGTTTCAAATGCTTAAGTGATTTAAATTTATTCTTCTATTTATGTTTATAATAATCAAATAAATTCTTACCTTACAGATGAAGATACTGAGGATTCCAACATTCAAGTGACATAGCTGGTCAGTTGTGGGAGCCGGGATTCAAACTCCTGTCTGGCTGCCCTCAATAACCAGACTCTTAATTGCTTGGAAGGGCCTGTCACTTACCCTGGGAGATTTGTTTAGGGTTCTTTTCTCTGTCAAGGGCAGGCTGACACTTGGGTTGAGGCGTTATGCTGGGGCATGTCATTCTCCATCACAATGGTGGAGGTGCCCATTGCAGAGAAAGCTGTGAGTGAGGCAGCCAGCTAGAAAATCAGAAAAGAAAAACGTGGCTGCTCTTGGCAGAAAATTCGTGTTTTCTTGAGCTTACTAGGGCCCTCATCCCTTTCCTAGTAACTTCCCATTCAATTCCCATTGGAAGACAGCTCTTTCTTATGCCGTTCAGTCTTGTGAAGACCTTACCCTCACCCCCCACACAGACTTTGGCCAAAGAATAAGACAGACTTTTTTAGGTTCTTAAAATTTTATCTTACTATTATTAAAATATTTTTATCATCACACAGATAATACAACCATTAAAAAAGCCTACTTGGAGTAAAAGAAAGATGTTAAAAATAACCCACAAATCTTAACAGGCAGAATCAAGCAGATAGTTAAACCTGTGCTCTGTGACTCTCCAGCTGAGCAGTTTTAGGGAATTTTCTATGTCCTTCTGAGAAGGACTAGTATATTGCACAACTCTAGAGGGCGTCAGTCACCCTGAATTCCTGGGGGGTGATTTCACATAGAATATTCTGTTCAAGGCTCCCACTGACATTGTCTAGAATAATGACCCTGTTTCCAAACATCATTGTCCTTATTTATGCAATGAGGTTGATAAAATAATAATCTTCAAAAGAATTGTTTTCTTTTACCTCACATTTTTTAAAAATTTTTTTTAAAAATTATACTTTAAGTTCTAGGGTACATGTGCATAACGTGCAGGTTTGTTACGTATGTATACTTGTGCCATGTTGGTGTGCTGCACCCATCAACTCGTCAGCACCCATCAATTCATCATTTATATCAGGTATAACTCCCAATGCAATCCCTCCCCTCTCCCCCCTCCCCATGATAGGCCCCGGTGTGTGATGTTCCCCTTCCCGAGTCCAAGTGATCTCATCGTTCAGTTCCCACCTATGAGTGAGAACATGCGGTGTTTGGTTTTCTGTTCTTGTGATTGTTTGGTAAAAATTATTGTTTCCCGCTTGCTTCATGTCCCTACAAAGGACGCAAACTCATGCTTTTTTATGGCTGCATAGTATTCCA
>NW_016805992.1:969221-973297 GCF_001698545.2 Rhinopithecus bieti | reverse complement strand
CTTCCCAGGTGAGGCGATGCCTCGCCCTGCTTCAGCTCTCGCTGATCGGGCTGCAGCAGCTGACCAGCACCGATTGTCCGGCACTCCCTAGTGAGATGACCCCAGTACCTCAGTTGAAAATGCAGAAATCACCGGTCTTCTGTGTCGCTCGCGCTGGGAGTTGGAGACTGGAGCTGTTCCTATTCAGCCATCTTGCTCCGCCCCCCAAGAATTGTTTTCTTTATTAGCTGAGATAATGAATGCAAACAGGTTAACTGTACCCGGCACACAGTAAGTGCTCAACAGCATTCATTCTCTTCCAACATTACTTCTCAGAAATTGGAGAAATGGAGATAAATAAGACACTGTACAATGCAATGCGTGGGAAATCAAAGATAAAGATAAATGATATCAAAGTTTGTGAAACAATATGAAACAGGAGTTTACAAGGTGAATCGTGTCTCAACATTAGATAAGTGACACAGTGGATAAGCATTATGACTTCCTCAGAGGGAGGTTGTCTTAGGTGAGATTCTCAGCAGCAGATTCTGAGATGAGAATTTATGTGCAAATGAGTAAGAAAATGCTCCCAGTAGAAACTGGTCAAGGAGTGGAGAAACTAGGGCAGGACAGGGGAAAAAGCAAAACAGAATGTGAATTTCAGGGAAGTCGAAGCTCTGGCCTAATCCTGCAGAAAATATGTGGAATATAAAGTGTATGTCTCTGAGTTTGCTTCAACTTGCAGCAAGGAGCTTTTGTGTAAAACCCTCAGTCAATAATTGGCTAGGGCTGCCACAGGAGGGCTGCACTCCTGGGTCTCTCTGTGATTCTCCAGACAAAATCTCAAGCATCAGCCATTAAAAATGACCCAAAAGCTGGTGAGGAGATGTAGGTTCCAAGACGGTATTTTTCAAAAATGGCCACAGCAATATTTCCCATCCTATAAGCTCATCAAGGACCTTGTTTCTCTCCCATGGGGGGGTGTACCCTGTTGACTCGAGGTCTTCATAACTTTCTTGATGAATAGAAAACAGCAGAAGAAATGCTATTTAACGTATGAGGCTGAGTCATGAAGGGTGATCACTCTCTCCCTTGGAACATTTGCACTTAGAACCCAACCATAATGCTTTAAAGAACCTCGGGTCACATGGAGAGTCCCATGTAGGCAGAAACCAAGGATCCCAGCCCTCTGCCCTGGCTATGCTCTCACTGACAGCTGGT
Organism: Rhinopithecus bieti; assembly: GCF_001698545.2. Lineage (NCBI taxonomy): Eukaryota > Metazoa > Chordata > Mammalia > Primates > Cercopithecidae > Rhinopithecus > Rhinopithecus bieti. Next base: position 972,097 of record NW_016805992.1, on the reverse strand, counting down.
ACTAGTTTGCTGACCATGTGAGTGAGCCCTCTTGGAAATGTATTTTCCAGTTGAGCTGTCTTACCTAAGGCTGCATGGAACCAAGATGAGCCTTCCTTGCTGAATCTTGCCCAAGATACAGGATCATGAGCAAAATAAATAATTAAATAACTTAGTATTAAGCAGCTAAGCTTTTGGGATGATTTCAGCCGTAACTAGAACAGGGTACAAGGAAATGGTAAAAGGAATCTGAGAATCTGGGTAGAACTCTAGCAGTGTGGTAGTTGCTGTTGTGTATATGTTTGGATTCTCTTTGCCATTGGTGCATCCATCTCCCAGTTCCTGTGAATATTGGCTTCTAACAGCTCACTGTAGCCCTCCTTAGAGAATTTATCCAGGCTTAATGGGAGCCATCACAACTGGGAGGGTGTTCCTTTCCCTGGGAAGTCTACAGCCAATGACTGACAGGGATACTAAAAGGCCCATCCCTGTCTCAAGGTGGAATCAGCTCCATGGTGCAGTTTGTGCTCCAAATTTAATCGTCTCTCTTTATCTTTGCTTAAGATTCCACTCCCCTTCTCTACGCCACTTTCTTCATCCGTCTTCTCCTGAGAATACCATATTAATAAATCACTTGCACAAGAACTCCCTCCACCCAACTCAGGCTTTGCTCCTAGGAAACTTGACCTAAAACAGTGTTTTTGTTTTTTTGTTTTTTTTTTTAATAAAAAGCATCGCAATAGGATTCGCATATATAAAAACTGTGCATTTCATAAAATACTTGTCACTGACTGGGGCATAATAAGTGATGGAGATGATGAGGATGATGATGATACTGTTTATGCTGCAGTTATATTGTAAGATATTTTAGCAGAAATTTTTTTCAGTGTGTAGCTAAAATACTCTGTAGGAGGAAGGATATAGAATAAGGACGTTTTCATAGCTGGTAAAGGAACGTGGTCTTTGTGTCTCAAGGCTGGGCTAGGCAACACTGTATTTAGAAACTTCTGGTTCAGCACCACCACATGTGGACAGCACCCTATGCACCCCTGTGACTTCACACACAAAGTTCTGTCCAATCCAGCACTGCAACATGTGAAAGCAGATGCCACAATTAAAGGACATTCTTTCTAGTAAGTCTTGGTTGTAAGGTCTTATGCTATTTTTCACATATCAAGACCCTCTCCCTTGACACTATCAGGATATTAGAAAAATCCCAGGGTCTGCCAGGGGATTACTCTGTTTATTAAATTTAGCTTCACAAACAGAGATGCTCTGCACTTTGTATCACCCTTGAGAACTTGAGCATTAAGGCATTCTATTGGCTTGAAACCCAGCAATTTCACAAGACAATAAAGCAATGTATGCTCTTTTCAATTTTTTTCCTGGGTACTTTATTTGCTAGGGGAAGTAAAACGTAGTGCAGTGATACACCATTATGTGATATAGAAGCTCTCCACTGAAATTAAATCTCACCATTACCAGGGTGAATATCCAAATCTGTAGTGTTAGCATTTTTACTTTGTGCATGCCAGTGGCTGAGACTTGATGATAGTTCACTCCATGAGTGTTTTGGTATCCCTTTTTCTAGTCTGGGACTTTGCAAATAAGGTGAGTGTGCAGCTGAATATTCAGAGAAGTATAGAATGCAGAACTGGAGGAAACCTCAGAGATCATCCTGCTTATATATTTTCTTTTTAAATACCAAGAGAACAATGCTCTGAGAAGCAAAAATGTGTTGCCTGCAGTCAGAGAGCTGGTTAGTGAACATTAATAACCCAGGTCCTCTGACTCAAAGTCTCATGATCTTTCTGTAGATCATATAGTCTTCTGCCTCTCCTATCCTTCATGGGTAAATAGCTGCAATATGGAGGTTGTTCTAATTCATATATTATGTTTGGTTACTCTTGAAATTGGGCAAACCATACCTTGTTCCAAGTAAGAGCAAACTGGTTGGCTGAACATGTCTGAAGGGAGATGTATTAATCTGTTCTCATGCTGCTGATAAAGACATACCCAAACGTGGACAATTTAAAAAAGAAAGAGGTTTAATGGACTCACAGTTCCATGCAGTGGGGGAGGCCTCACAATCACAGTGGAAGGTGAAAGGCGCATCTCACCTGGCGGCAGACAAGAGAAGACAACTTGTGTAGGGCAACTCCCTTTTATAAAACCATCAGATCTCATGAGACTTATTCACTGTCACAAGAACAGTATAGGAAAGACCCACCTCCATGATTCAATTACCCCCTACTGGGTGCCTCCCATGACAAGTGGGAATTGTGGGAACTACAGTTCAAGATGATATTTGAATGGGGACATAGCTAAACCATATTAGGAGGTGAGATGTTTGAACACTGTAGAAAGATTTTCCCCAACTACAGTAATATGTTCTTCCTTCATTGCCATCACTATTCAATGCCAGACATGAAAGCTGTGGAGGAGTTGCTGAAGTTGACATTCTAAGACGTTGTAATAATACCATTGTAAAACATGGTGGTGCACGAATTCCTTGTACTTGCAGAGCAAAACTTCCAAGAAAATCAAGGGTTTCAAGAGTCTGCCCTTTTAGAACTGAGGCATGTCATAATAGACTTGGTAGGTCAATAGTTAATACTCAGGGTGAACTTGTAAACTGATAGTAGTGTCCCTTAATTTGTGTTAGGGATGCATAATAACAGTGATTTAGCCTATAGACTTTGGAGTGTGATACCTGGGGTTTGAATTCTGGCATGCCACATACTTGCTCTTGGGCAAGTCGTTTAATCTTTCCTCAGTTTCACATATATATATAATATATAAATTATATATAAATAATAAATATACTTAATATATAAATAATATAGATTTTATATAACAAATATATATTTATAATATATAATATGTATATATTATAC
>NW_016805992.1:939062-964889 GCF_001698545.2 Rhinopithecus bieti | reverse complement strand
TTGATGGGTGCTGACGAGTTGATGGGTGCAGCACACCAACATGGCACAAGTATACATATGTAACAAACCTGCACGTTATGCACATGTACCCTAGAACTTAAAGTATAATAAAAAAAAAAAAAGAAAAGAAAAAAAAGTAAACATTGCATGGTCAGGTAATTTTGAGAAAGAGGACTCACTCTGTGTCCTGTTGAGGATCTGCCAGTATCATTGATGTACTTTAGTCTCTATGAGGTTTCAGGGCAAATCAACCTGTGTAAATATGTTAAACTCAGGATTTCCATAAAGGGTCTCATAACACTAGCATCCTATGGAACATGCTTTGTGATGCACTGATTGGGACTAGCAAACTCACTTTGTAGATGAGGAAAGTATGCCAGGAGGACTTATCAGGAGTCATCAGATGAGTTGTGACCAAACTCCAGGGCTCCAGGTTAGCAATCCATCCACTGGAGTACTCTGCCATCTTTTCCTGCCACTATGTCACTCTTAGCATCTACTGGCAAGAGGTTTTGTGCAATTTGTATTTTACTATTAGGACTTCCTCTTCATTAAGAGGATTTCCCTTCCTCTTACAACCTGTTCTCTTCTGTTTTATGACAGTCCCATGTATTGATGAATCCATCACCAAGGTGACAGCGTTCTGATGATGCACTCACATAATACATTACCAAAGTGCCTGTCCTGATGGCCCTGTGATGTATGAGGTTGGCGTCTGTCAATGCCCTGCAGTTCCAACAGAACCATCCATCACAATAGCATCCTCTTCATGGGGCACTACACGGAGACTCCTTCCTAGGGAAGTGAGGAGCTGTGGGGAACTGAGCAGCCAAGTGAATGTAATACCAGAGAGGCATCCAGAGACATAGGAAGAATGCATATATTAATCCTGAAGCAAAAGAAAAAAAAAAAGAGTGTTTGATGGCCTACCCTTGCTGAGCTTAGCTTTCATTCACATATATCAAACTAGACACTTTTCTAGGTGTTGGGGATTCAAATAATAATCCTGATAACAATCAGTATGACTTTACCTCTTCCTGTGCATCAAACACTTTGGTAAATTCTGCAGAGATGTTATTGCATTGGGTAGTCCCTATAATCCCACTTATAGAATGACTCCATTTGTAGAAGAGAAAACTGCGGCCCAGGGACATTAAGCAACTAGATGTGGAAGATCAGCATTTAAGCTTTAAATATTGTCTTTAGAGTCTAATCCCTTAACTACTAAGCTTGTAATGCCTCACAGGAGCCACAGGTCCTCACCTAAGTGCTCACTGCTAGGTGTGCTGTATACACACTCCCTAATGCTGACAGCAACCTGCAGAGCAGGTTTTATTAATGACATTTTACAAATGCTAAAACTCACACAGGTCACATTGCTAGGAAATGGCAGAACCAGGGACAAATGTCGGGTTGGTCTAACTGCAAATCCACTCAACTTATATCCTAAGGCAGGAGAGGTGGATGGGAAAGAGTGAGAGGTCCAGACGGAAACTTGGGCTCAAACCGAATTCCACAACTTACCAGCTGTGTGACAGGGAAAAACATAATTGTCTCTGAGCCTTGCTTGGTACAATGAGGATAAATACTAGGATCTACCTTTTGGATTTGTTGAGGATTGATTGAGCCAATGCATATATTTTTATAAAAAGATTAGCAACAGCCCTGATGTTGAGTAGTGTCTTAGGCAGTAATGATCATTAATGTTATTGGAAGAGGGAAGTATAGCAGGGATTATTATTAGAAATAGATGATAAAATATAATTAACACCTAGATCTGAGATTCTAAATATTATTCTCCAACTAAAGGCATTAAGGCTCTTTGGAGAGATGCTTGAATCTAGGGCTGTGATAAGGATAATAGAAGTTGAACCTGAAGCATCGTGCAGTGTGAGTAAGTAAGAAAGTGCCAGAAAAGAAAAAATAATAATAAAAAGATGAGGGCAGGTCGAAAGGACCTAAGAACCAACCTGACAGAACTCCTGATGGCTAGGTTGGAGCAGTTTAGGTAACAAAATAAATAATTCAATGATAATATTGAATTATAACCTAGAGGCAAAATAAATATCCACAAGTCCACACTGATATAAATAAATAAATGAAGTAATAAACGAATGTGAGAGAACAGACCAATCTTCCTTAGAGAATGATTCAAGCAATTAAACTAGAAGGAACGAAGGAAATAGAAAATCACCATTGCAACAACAATGTAATAATAATTGCTTCACGCAAGATTCACAGATGAACACTAAAATTAGTGGATAACTTTGGGGAGAAACAGGAGAGTTGCCCAGCCCTAAAGTATCTTCCCCTCCTCAAATTTATTAATTCTGGTGGTGGTAAATAGATGGCTTACAAATTCTATGATACTCATCCTTCAAGGAGATGGATTTTAATTTCCCTTTCTTTGAATATGGACTGAATTTAGTGACTTGCTTCTTATGAATAGAGTATCCATAGGGAAAAATAGTAACTTTAGAGTGGAGAACCCTGGCAGGTACCACTGTAGTCAAGTGATAAATGTTAATCTCATCAGTAATAAGTCATGCTGATGTTACGTACTCCTTGATGTAATGGGATGAGAAGGACATTTCACCTCTATGACATTCTTTCCCCCCAAATCTACAACCTCTATAGACATCCTGTGAAATTTGTGACTGTTACTCTTCAAAAGTGCCAAGGTCATATGAGATAAAACAGAAAAAAAGAAAATAAAAGCTGAGAAACTGTAGTAAGTTGGAGAAGACAAGGGAGGTATGGTAACTAAGTGCAATATGGTATCCTGGCTTGGGTCCTGGAACAGAAAAAGAATACCAGTGGGAAAATTGATGAAATCTAAGCCTGTGGTTTAGCTAATAGCATGGTACCAAGGTTAGTAGGTTAGTTGTGTAAGTAAGATGTTAACAGAGGAACCTGAATGAAGGGCATATGAAAAATCTTTGCATCATCTTATAACGCTTCCATAAATCTAACATTATTTAAAAACAGTTTAAAACATAATTAAGATGTTTAAGTTTAAGGATTATGTCTTAAGTAGTTTGCATAGGTGGTTCGATAGAAAGATAATGAGGGCTAGTCATAGCGATAAGATTTATGATGCATTAATAAATGTAAAATGAGTGGGTAGTGAAATTTGCCCTCAACAATAAAATACAGAGGTTAGAGACTTCTTTGTTTTCAGTCACTTGCAGTCTTGAAAATAGGGTAAGCCAAGAACACAGTGCGTGTATGACTCAGCAAACAGTATTGTCTTTTTATTTAATAATATCATAATAAGATATTCATATGCAAATGAATTGAATAATAATTGGGGAAGGTGCAAGATGTGGCTGGGTACTCCCATGCTGGGGGAAACCCAAGAAGTTTGGGAAGTATCTGTGTTCCAGCAAAGGATGGGACCCCAAGTGAGTGGATTTGGCTTGGGTCCAAAAATATGGCACTGAGTTTTCATGGCTCTTGGGCATCCTGTGGTTTTGTTTGAGGTTTGGACCCAGTTAATGCCAATAAATCCAGTTTTTATAAACCCTGGTTGCCTCACTTGTTCTGAATGTCCAGAACTTGACATTGAAAGGGATATTGTATGGTGGTACAGAAGCACTCATTGTCCTGGGGCCCCATGTGAGTTGGCCTGGGGCTACAGAGATGGATGAGTCTGCCATGTAAGTTCTTGATGTCCCTTGTGATTGCCCAGAAGGGTCAAGTTGGCTTTGTGAGGATAGAAGAGAGAGGGTGCCAGGCACATAAGAGGCACTCAGTAAAAGTAAGCTGTGGTAATAGCAAAGACATGGAATCAACCTAAATGCCCATCAATGATAGACTGGATAGAGAAAATGTGGTACATATACGCCATGGAATACTATGCAGCCATAAAAAGGAACATGATCATGTTCTTTGTGGGGACATGGATAGAGTCAGAAGCCAACTAGTTTACTGAGTTTGTCATTAGCAAACTAACACAGGAACAGAAAACCAAACACTGCATGTTCTCACTTATAGGTGGGAGCTGAATAATGAGGACACATGGACACATGGCAGGGAACAACACACACTGGGGCCTGTCCAGGGCATGGTGCAGGGAGGGAGAGGATCAGGAAGAAGAGCTAATGGATGCTGGGCTTAATACCTAAGTGATGGGATAATCTGTGCAGCACCCCACTATGGCACACATTTACCTGTGTGACAAACCTGCACATCCTGCACATATACCCCTGAACTTAAAATAAAAGTTGGAGAAAAAATTTTTTTTTAAAAACTAAGTTGTGTTTGTCATTATTATTAACAGAACAGAATCCTGTCCAAGAGCAAGGGATCTGGAGTCAGATCGCCTGGGTTTAAATCCAGGCACCAACATTCAGTAGCTTTATGACTTTTGGCAAATAACCTACTTTCTTATGCCTCAAGTTCTTCATCTGGAAAATGAGGAACCAATAGTATCTCATAGGATTGTTGTGATGATTAATTGACTTAAAGTGTTAAAGGACTAGAATAGCTCCTGGCACATAGTAAGCACACAAAAGAGACTAGTTATTATGTTATTACCACCACTATGTTCCTGCTACCACCTCTACTGTTAATACCACCATTACTGCTACAACTGTATGAGCTGCTTCCTTGTAGACTTATTGGTTTGCTGATTGACTAATCAAGTCATACATAAAAAAATCAAGAGAAATTCGCACAGGAGAAAATAAAAGAGTTTATGAATCAAAGAGAAAATTAAGCTTGGGTATGGTTTCAAAAAAATAAGGCACTGCTGACCTCTCTCCTTCTTGTCTTCAGTGAGAACTTTGGATCTGACGAGGCATTGCAAGTGGATCTGTTTTCATTGATCAGGTTCTCTTAGCCATGGTTGGCCAAAAGGGGATTTTTCTGTCTCCAGGAGCCAGAGAGATCAAATAATAACTTTCAAAATAAGCAAATCAGATGGAAATTAGACAATCTTCTCCATTGGTAATGAGTCCTGGAAGATAAACTGCTGAGAGTTCAGTAGCTTTCATCCCTGAGATACTGGATTACCTACCATACAAAACACTAATATTCTTTTCTGCAATGATTAGACCCTGCCAACCTTATCATGTAGTTGTCCATCCATGTATTATAGGAGCTGGCCATGAGGTGTAGTTTAAGGTGTATTCTCTCAATATGCTTAAAAAACCATCCCAGGATCTAAAATTTTACCACTACTTGTGCATCCCATTAGGTCTTGACATTGTGTAAGCTTTAACAACTTCCTTTAGAATGTGAACACTTCATGAAAGAGACTTTTTCAACAACAAGACATTTAGTTTTCTTTTTCTTTTTTTTCTTTTCTTTTATTCTTTTGAGATGGAGTCTAGTTCTGTTGCCCAGGCTGGAGTGCAATGGTGTGATCTCGGCTCACTGCAACCTCTGCCTCCCGGGTTCAAGTGATTCTTCTGCCTCAGCCTCCTGAGTAGCTGGGATTACAGGCACAAGCCACCATGCCCAGCTAATTTTTGTATTTTTGTAGGAACAGGGTTTCACCACATTGGCCAGGCTGGTTCTCGAACTCCTGACCTCAGGTGATCCACCCGTCTTGGCCTCCCAAAGTACTGGGATTATAAGCATCAGCCATCACACCTGGCTGACATTTAGTTTTCAAATTACATGCATTTCTCTTGACTCAGTGAATCCTCACAACAATCCCATTTTGCAGTTGAGGAAACTGATGCAGAGAGATTAGGTGAGTTGCACCTAGGTATTGGCCTAAGGAGACCTTGAACTTGGGCTTTTCCAATGACATAGCCTCTCCCATTCTTCTACAGGGATTTGGGAGTAGAAACTTCTGGGAAGGACAGAAGTCTTGTTGAGATTTTGAGGCAGTAAGAGCATAAGAATGAAAATCAGATAGATCTTAGATGTGTTCCGTTTTACCTGCTAGGTGACCTTGGTAAGGCATTTTAAGTCATGGAACTTTAATTCCTCCTTTGTGAAATGGTGACAATAATAATCACTGCATGGGCTTGCTGGAGAGATTAAATGATTTATTATATTTGTGTTGTTTTCAATGCTGAGCCCATAGGAGGTGATCACCCAGTAGTAATTTCTCCCCTTTCACCTTTAACTTACTGCCTCCCTGAATTCTAAAAGAGCAAATGCTGGACTAGTTCAGTAAAGTAGATCAGTCCCATGGTGTCTTTGGAAAGTTACTCCCAGAACTGAGGTCTTGTGCTGGTGGAGCATGTGCATGGCCCCTTTCTACCTAGAGTGAAGACAGGGTTGACATGCCGTTGTTTATTTCACCTTTCGCTAAAGCCCCCTGAATCTGCCTGCCTTTGCACTGGTCACGGCTGAGAGCCACACATTGCCTTTCGAGGGTCACCAGCCTCCAGGAAAGCCTCAAATGTCATGAGGCCGCAGCTGACGAGATGCCTCTTACCTGTGCAGGGTGGAATGATTTATATCTGATCTGTCGGAGGTCACCAAGCAGCTCAAAGCTAAACTGAAAGATTAAGAATTGATCCAGATGTAATAACACCCCAGATAAGACATCCAGGCTTCCAATTCACTCGGTGTCCATCAGGTACTATGCAGGCACTCTCTTTGCTGGAGGGTGGTGTAGGGGAGTGCTCTGCAGCTGTCCCTGGGGGTGCACACAGCATCCAGAGCTGAATTACACATCCTGGGCTCATTGTGTGAGAAGATGGTATATTTTGAGGTGGAGGAAACTCTGAAGGGATTTGTGCTCACTTTATTCATTTATTCAAGTATATACTGAGAATCGGCATGTCTGATCTTTTACTAGACTCACAGTCCAGCATGGGATTCCAAACTTGAAGTCCGTGGAATCTTGGAGGGAGGATGTCCAGTGACTCCCCTACCCCTGTCTGTTCCAAAACAAATGCAAAATGGGGCATTGTTTCCAGTCACTGGCCCTGGCACCTCATTGCCTTCATTCTGATCTCAGTTTGGTCTCAATTCCTTAATTTATAAAATAAAGTTAATATTAATATCCACCTTATGGCTTGAAGAGTCATTTCTACAAATACGCAAGTGGTCAAAAAAAAAAAAATTAAAAAAGTTATTCAATGTGATTGGTCACTAAGAAAACACAAATCAAAACCACAATGAGATATCACTTCATACCCATTAAAATGGAAATGATAATAAACCCAGAAAGTAATGAGGGTTGATAGAAATGTGGGAAAATAGGAACCCTTGTATATTGCTGGTAGGAATGCAAAATGGTGCAACCACTGTGGAAAACGGTTTGATGGTTCCTCAAAGAGTTAAACAAGGCCAGGCACAGTGGCTCACATCCATAATCCCAGCACTTAGCGAGGCCAAGGCGAGTGGATCATGCCACTGCACTCCAGCCTGGGCGACAGAGCAAGACTTCTTCTCAAAACAAACAAACAAACAAACAGAGTTAAACATAGAATTAGCAATTCTAGTCCTAGATATATACCCAAGAGAATTGAAAACATAGGTCCACATGGTAACGTGTAAAGAACGTTTATAGAAGCATTACTCATAACAGACAAACAGCAGATACAACTCAAATGTCCATCAACAGATGAAGAGATTAACAGATTGTGGTATGTTCACAAAATGAAATATTATTTAGCTATAAAAGGGAATGAGGTACTGGCAAATGCTACAGCTTGGATGAACCTTGAAAACATTATACTGTGTCAAAGAAGGCAGACACAAAAGGTCACACATTCTATGATTCCGTGTATGTAAAATATGCAAAACAGGCAAAGCCACTGAGACAGAAAGTAGACTATGGATTGTCAGGGGATGGGGGAATGAGGAAATGGAGAGTGATTACTTTAACACTATAGGATGTTCATCTGGGGTGATGAAAACATCTTGAAACTAGAGAGAGGTGGTCAGTCATCGCACAACATTGTAAAGGCACTAAATGCCCCGGAAATGTGCACTTTAAAATGGTTAACTGCACATTATGTAAACTTGATCTCAATCAAAATAGTAATACCTAACATAAAATATTGTAAAAATTAAGTAAACTAATACATGCACCTTGATACATAAATTTAAACGTTTTTTTCTTAAGAAACATTTGTAAAAAAAGTATTGTATGAGAATATTTACTTTTTCTGAAGTAGAGTTTCCACATATCTTACCAGATTCTCAAAGAGATCGCTGATGCCCCAAATACTGGAATAAACAACTGAAATATCGGCCTAAGAGTGTAGATTGGTGCAGCCATTCTGGAGGACAGTTAACTAATAGTTGGTCCATTAAAATAAAACTATATATGCCCCATTTTTCCTGAAAATTGTATTTCTGGGTACATATGTTGAAGAAATTCTTGCCCAGACGCCCAAAAGCCCATGCCCAGCAAAATTCACTCTGACATCGTGGAGGTGGAGTTAGAGGCAGTATGGGTGTGGTCAAGTGGGGAGGAGACAGGTAAATGTGGGAGATGCACATTGTAGAATTCTGTGAAGTTTTAAAACAACAATCAGGTATTCTAAATAACACAGAGCACTCTTAAAAAACAGTGCTGGGTGCAAAAAGGAAAGGCACAGAATAAAATCTACAGCCCTCTTCATGTATATAACTAAAAATGATGTAAACACACCAGTGATATGCAATGTATAGGACCATAAACAAACAAAAACATACACAGCAAACACAGCTGAATGACCGCCAAAGGAGAGGGAGGGACTGATATTGTGGTTTGTAATCAAAGGAATAAAGAAAAGAAGCAAAAGAGAGCCTGGCCCTAGAACAAGGATGACACAATGCCAGGAATTGGAAAGTAACGCCAATCTCTGCACCTGAAGTTCCACAATATAGACAAAATGAAACAAAAATCCCTGGGTCTAGAGAACCAATATATTAAGGGACAATTCCAGTCTGGTGATGAGTTTAGCATTCAATGCTGGCAGCTAATGATCTTCATCTGCGTTCCCTGGTCAATGAAGTAAGACTCTCCAGGAGGTCGGGTCAGATGCTACCATCTTTAGAAGCTTCCTAGGTGATTCCAATGTGCAGTCACAGTCAGGAGCACCGAGTTAGATGTCCTGGGTCAAGGTAAGCACCAGGAGCTTCAAGGAGGCAGCAGGATTGTCAAGGGAGAGGAAGAGATGAGGTTGAGAGGTGAGGCTAGAGTAAGGCCTTTGGACTATTTTCCAGAAGTTGATGGGGGAAATATTGAGAAGGTTTTAGCTGGGGAGTGACGTGACCAGATTTGCCCTTCAGAACATTCTGATACAGTGTTTGGGATGGATGGGAGGTGGGTAAGGGAGTAAGAGGATATTCCATTGAGGAATTTGTCCAAATACTCCAAGTTAAGATGATAAGAGTCTGATGGAGGGAAAGAGAGAATGGATAGTAAATATAAGTTCGGGGCAAGGAACAACTATTCTCTATTCCACGTGGGCAAACAAGGCCAGATGAGAATAAAGCTGCTATCTTCAGATTACTTTATAGTTGTATTTGTCTGTTTTCACCCTGCTATAAAGATATTATCTGAGCCTGGGTAATTTATAAACAAAAGAGGTTTAATTGACTCACAGTTCCACATGGCTGGGAGGCCTCAGGAAACTTACAATCATGGTGGAAGGCAAAGGAGAAGCAAGTATTTTCTTCACAAGGTGGCAGGATATAGAGAGAGAGAGAGAGAACGAGCGAGAGAGAGTGAGAGAGAGAGTAGGGGAAACTGCCACTTTTAAACCATCAGGTCTCATGAAAATTCCCTCACTTTCATGAGAACAGCATAGGGGAAACCACCCCTATGATCCAATCACCTCCTACCCGGTCCGCCCTCGACGTGTAGGTATTACAATTCGAGATGAGATTTGGGTGGGGACACAGAGCCAAGCCATATCATTAGTCTAAAGTAGACTCAATAAAGGGTCTTCTGCTCTTGAGTATGGAGCACTAGTTCCAGTCTGAATCCGATCAGATGCACTGTTCATATCTAGGAAGTGGCTGGAATGTTCCTTCTGGGGTCACTGAATTGAGGCACAATAAGACCCCTGCTAGATTCTGAGCAGCCCATGGCTCAGCTGGAGTTGCTGTGTAGCATGCAGATTAAGGGAGTGAAGTGAGTAGAGCAATTTATCTTTCTGGTCACTGGGTCTCTGACAGCTTTCATACAGAATCACCCCCCAACCCGCCCCCGCCCCCGTATCTGCTCATGCCTGGGCCTATATTTGTCTCTAACTACATGCAAATCTATTAATAAAGTTTGGAGAAAGAAGTCGGAAAGTTAATAGCACTGAGTCCTGGGTGGAGGAAGGATGGTTTTGTTGAATCTGTTGAAGGTGATGGGATAATAACAGCTAACACTCTGGAGTCGCTTATAAAGTGTTTGGTATTATGCCTTGCATATATTATCCCTTCTCACCATTTCAACCACCCAGTGACATAAAGCAGTAGGTCTTGTCAAACCCAAAGTCAGTGTGACTCTCAAAAGAAGGCTTCGAAGCATTCACTGTTTGCTCAAAGTTGATGGCAGAGCCAGCACTAGAAGTTGTCTCCTCTGATTCCTTGTGTATTTCCACTGTAGCTCTGTAAGCCATAGATTGACATGATCGGATATCACCAGCTGCTTTAGTGCGTTAGTCCTGGTAATGCTTTTGTCTTTATTCTAATCCAGGAAGAACGAGGAGTCTCATCTTTGGGTTCAGCAGGGTCTGCAATGGATGCTCTGAGCACTTTGAGGAGCTGCTAAGCCAAATCACCAGGCTGGCAAACGGGGAATGTGCTATTTGGTCTTCTCTGAAATGGAGGGAGAAGGGGGTGCTTTGGGAACAATTTAAGAGCTCCCAGAAAAACAAAAAGAACAGTTCCCAGAAGAACGCAGGGGCTCTAGCTGTCACGACGGGGCTGCCCGAAAGACCCCGCATTGCTATGGAAACAGCGCATTTCTTTTTTTATGGAGCAGGCACATAAGACTCCCAGAATGTGTCATTAAGTAAGTTACTACTGTCCTGAGGCTGCCGAAGATGTACACCCTCATTAGGGGAGCAATGTGACAGTTTGGGGTTTATAATGAACGGTTTGCAGGCTCAGAGGCTGAGCTAAGTTTACCCTGTTGGGATCACAGTCTCTTGGTATTTGGGGACTAGAAGGGGGCCCCTTCCTCAAAACGTCCACAGACCAAAGACCCATCAGTTTCTGCTCCACTGCAACTCGGCCAGGTGATGTAATTATGGTGCCTGCATAGCTCATTTACATGCGACTGGTGAACAAACTCTGGCATTTCCATAAAGACACTCCTGCTGAAATGAAGCGTTTTATCGTCTGTATTTCACCTGGAGCCCTTAATTGGGTAGCTCTGCTCCCCTCAAAGTTTTGTTTACCTAGTAATATGCAGATGTTAGTTGGCTAGCTTAGAAGTAGAGAGGCATTCCAAGAGAGAGGAAGGGAGAGACCACACAGGCGTGTCTTCCCCTTGACCTGGAATAATGCAGTCTGTAATTTTACACTTCACCTTGTATCCTGAAGTCTTAGCCACCATCCTTTAAAATCTATTGTGTTTCCTGTTGATTGACAGTGTCTCTGATAGTGCTTTTGAGAAAAATGAACTTCTTTTGGGAAACAGACAATTAGATAGTGCAGTGAAGGAGGTGAAGGGGAAGGAGGTGAGACACTAACAGTCAGAGAACACCTGGACTGTTATCAATAAGGCCTAGATAACCATGACAGATTTGTCATTAAGGAGGAGATAACCATCACTGCTCAACACTGATGAAGACAGGACCAGGAACACTGCAAAGAAAGACTTCTATGGCCATGAAGAAGTAGCTACTTTAATAAAAATAATACGGCCGGGTGCAGTGGCTCACACCTGTAATCCCAGCACGTTGGGAGGCTGAGGTAGGTGGATCACAAGGTCAGGAGTTTGAGACCAGCCTGGCCAACATGGTGAAACCCCTCAAAAATTAGCCAGGCATGGTGGTGGACACCTGTAATCCCAGCTACTCAGGAGGCTGAGGCAGGAGAATTGCTTGAACCCGGGAGGGAAGATTGCAGTAGGCTGAGATCACACCACTGCCCTCTAGCCTGGGTGACAGAGCAGGCCTCCATCTCTAAATAAATAAATAAATAAATAACACAGACATTTAAAGAATGACAATATAAGCTTTTCCTTGGGATATTTCCCACTGAGAAGGGGGCAGTATAGCAGTGTGATTATAGGTTTCCCCTATGGAGTTGAAATGCCTGGATCAGTTCTCTGCCCTGCTGATCAGTACATGATCAGTTTATTTATTTATTTATTTATTTATTTATTTATTTATTTATTCAGTTTATTTTTTGAGACAGAGTCTTGCTCTGTTGCTCAGGCTGAAGTGCAGTGACACAATCTCAGCTCACTGCAACCTCCACCACCTGGGTTCAAGCGATGCTTGTGCTTCAGCTACCTGAGTAGCTGGGACCACAGGTGTACACCACCATGCCCAGCTAATTTTCATATTTTTAGTGAAGACAGGTTTAACCATGTTGCCCAGGCTGGTCACAAACTCCTGGCCTCAAGTGATCTTCCCACTTCGGCCTCTCAAAGTACTGAGATTACACATGTGAGCTACCACACCTGGCCCAGTCAGCATTTTTGAGTGCCTTCTGGATGCTAGGCAGCATGCTTGCAAGCTTTGTGACCTTGAGGAAGTTACTGAACCTCCCGGAGCCCCAGGTTCCTAATTTATAAAGTGGGAATGGCAATCATACCTTCCTCACTGGGTGATGGTAATGGGTAAATGAACCAATGTATGCAAAGTGCTTACTGCAATGTAAACAATAAATGTTTGATATTGCCTGTAGCATTGCTGTTATCACAGTGTTAGGTTTGGGAAAGCAGTGTTGTAGTGGCACAGTTATTCTTTCTTAACCAAAAACAGTGGCTCAGCAGTGAAGAAAGAACACACTTCTTTTATGATCCCTAATATGGCTGGGCCAATCAGAATGTCCAGGGGAATCCTACTAAAAACAGAGGAATACCAAATTGAAATAAAAAGATAAAAATGAGATAACAACAACAATAATAACAATAGTAATAATGACTTCAGCTGCTACGGCTTTTGAGATGTGGTTTAACCTCTGGTTCCAGAGGGATCTTTTTTTTTTTTTTTTTTTTTTTTTGAGATAGAGTCTTGCTCTGTTGCCCAGGCTGGAGTGCAGTGGCCAGATTTTGGCTCACTGCAAGCTCCGCCTCCCGGGTTTATGCCATTCTCCTGCCTCAGCCTCCCACGTAGCTGGGACTACAGGCGCCCGCCACCTCACCTGGCTAGTTTTTTGTATTTTTTAGTAGAGACGGGGTTTCACTGTGTTAGCCAGGATGGTCTCGATCTCCTGACCTCATGATCCACCCGTCTTGGCCTCCCAAAGTGCTGAGATTACAGCCAGAGAAATCTTTTTATGTCTTAGCTTCTAGGTGGCCCCTAATGTGGCTGAAATTATGATGATAGGAACAGAGACAGCAATCATCACAACTACCATTTGTCGAGTGCTTACTATATACTGTGTTAATCACTTTGCACTCTAATTCAATTTTCATAGGCAAATTGCTTCATCTCTCTGAACTTCACTTTTTCTTACCTGTAAGGTGAGCCATTTCCATATTTCTGTTACCAAGATTGTGTGTGGAATAAGTGAAAGGAAGCACATAAATACATCATATAAGGTGCTATATGTAATAGGTAATTAATAATTTTTGCACCTTCTTCTTTTTCCCCTCAGAGACAGATACTACAACATCCTCCTTTAATGAAAAAAATACATTGCTGTGGTGGGCACTCACTGAAGTATCTGAATTTAAAACATTGTAAACTTCAGTTTTAAGTTAGTAATAGAAAATGGGATTAAAAAGTCACAGGCTGAAATTATAACACAACCAAAATCAAACTGGACTCCAACTTGTCTCATTACATTGTGCCAAATTCTGTAGTAGACTGCAGGGAGACAAGAGGAAGAAATAAGTCACGATTATGGTCATCAGACACCCGTGTAGGAAAGGACAGTGAAGGCTGAAAGAGAGGACACAACAGGACAAAGTTAAATTGATTCTTGAAATAAGCTAGAATCCAACAAGGAGAAAAAAAATCCATCCATTCAGAAACCAAATAGAATTATTTCACTGTGAAAGTGAGTCTATATGATTTATGAATCTCTTTTTTATTTTTCCCAGTTAAACAACAAAAAACAGACAATACTGAATGTGTTTTAAATCCTAATTGGGCTGACAATATGATCAAAAGTGTAGAAATCAAATAACCTTAATGGTAAGGTGTCTACAGTCTGGACAAGGGACTCAAACCTTGGTCTTGCTAGACCCCACCAATGTGAAGCCCATTTCTAACATTTTGATAAACATTCTAAGAAACATTTTTGCATATATATGCATAAAAATATATGTTTAAAGGCTTATGTATTTTGAATCAGAGTGCATACTTCATTTATCATTTCCTTTTCAATGTACATGATTCTATCACAATGGAAATTTCATAATTTCAGCTCTTTCCTTACTGAGAGGCCCTTGGATTATTTCCAATCTGGGGCTGTCATAAACAGAAAGTAATAAATGTTTCTGTGCATACGTAATCATTATTCTCTAATAGGAAGCTTCTAGAATGGTCCCCAGTAATCTTTATCTTCTTCTGGTAGTCATGGCCTTGTGTCATCCCCTCCCCTTGAGTAACTTGCTTCTAACCAATAAAATGTGGCAATGTTGTGCTGATGTCAATTTAGTTATTTAGTTTATAAAAGATTCGCAATTCCATCTGGCTAGTGGAGTATTTCTATTGTCTTCTCAGTTTACGGGCTATGTTGAAGCAAGATGCCAGCTGGAGAGGTCTCTGCGATAAGGAACTGAGGCCCTCTTCCCCAGTCAAGCCTTCATGTGAAACCACCAGCTCTGAGCCCACACTTTGCAGCTTCATGGGACTGTGGAACAGAAGACTCAGCTCAACCACACCCAGGTTCCTAACCCACAGAAACGTGATATAATAAATATCTGTTGTTTAAAGCACCTACAATTTAGTATAATTTGTTACACAGCAACAGAGAACGAATACAAGTAACTAACAAATAAATAGAGAAACTGACATGTAAACAAATAAATCTGCTACAAGGTAGGATGTTACAAGAGCCAGCAGAGTTTTAGGAAAATAGCTAGAGGGTTTCTTAGGATGAAAAGGCACCTTTAGTTCAGAGGGCTGGGAAGTCTGAGAAGGTGCTCCTTTATTTATTCAGAAAGTATTTATTAAACTTTTTCTATGTGCCAGGCACTGTGCTAGGTTCAGGGACTAAAACGGCAAAGATGATGAAGTGCTTGCTCTCTTGATGTTTGCTCTCTAGGGGCAGAGATAGAAAATAAAGAGTAACTGGCTGGGTGCTGTGGCTCATGCCTGTAATCTCAGCACTTTGGGAGTCTGAGGCAGGCAGATCACCAGAAGTCAGGAGTTCGAGACTAGCCTGGCCAACATGGTGAAACCCAGTCTCTATTAAAAATATAAAAATCAGCTGGGCGTGGTGGCACATGCTTGTAATCCCAGCTACTTGGGAGACTGAGGCAGGAAAATCACTTGAACCTGGGAGGCGGAGGTTGCAGTGAGCCGAGATCGTGCCACTGCCCTCCAGCCTAGGTGACAGAGCGAGACTCCATCTCAAAAATAAAATAAAATAAAATAGAATACAATAAAATAAAAGAGTACCTAAACAAATGAACAAGAGAATTTCTAGTAGACACAGGTGGCAGGAGGGAAAGTGATTAACTGAAGAGTAAAGCTGGGTAGGTTTTTATTTCTGGCGATGAAGGTGGACATCTCACTGAGGAGGCAATCATCTTAGGTCTATATCCCAAATAGGTGAGGTTTTCACAAACCTAGAGGGGCATGGAACCCTGCCCTCCCCACCTATTGCTGGCTACTGCACTCACCATCCGCTTCGCCCCTAGGCAACTGGTGACAACAGGAGGTAGTCTCAGCCCTACAAAGGCAGTATGTTGGTTCAGGCTTCTGCAGCACCTAACCAACAATGATGGATGCCACAGTGGAAAGGGGGACCTGCTTTGATGTACGCGGCCTGGTTTGATTAATGAGCAGCTCTGCCAGGAGGCTACGCTGGGAGTAAATTACTCTTTTCAGAAATGGCTAGATCGGCACTATTGTACTAATTATTTCACAAGCTTGAGGTCAGTTCCAAATTCCCTGACACACACAAGGGAACAAACACCCAGGCTAACTGAAGCCGACAGAGCTCTAATTAAAGCAGAAATTGTTTGTGACTCCCCTCTCCCTCTCCCCTCCACCCCACCAGCCCTCTCTTCCCAGAAGAGGAAGCTGTCAGACATGTTTCCTCCCTGCCCCTAGCCTGGCCCAGCACAAACCCTCAGAGTTCCAGGAAACAGCCCACAGCACCCCAGTGCATACATATATGCTGAGCACTGGCAAGGAGGGGAGCTATCCATGGTGGGTCCATGTCCACGTTTCTATTTTTTTCTTTCTTTCTTTATTTTTAATCTCAGTCATGGCTTGGCACTCCTGGGGGGATTGCTTGAGCCCAGGAGTTAGAGACTAGCCTGGGTAAAGTGACAAAACCCTGTCTCTCCAAAAAAAAAAAAAAAAAAAAAAAAAAATTACAAAAATTAGCTCAGCATGGTGGTATGTACCTGTAATCCCAGCTACTTGAGGGACTGAAATGGGGAGGATTGATTGAGCCCAGGAGGTTGAGGCTGCAGTGGTCTGTGGTCTTGTCACTGCACTCCAGCCTGGGCAACAGAGCAAGACTATCTCAAAGGCAGAAAAAAAAAGAAAAAATCCCAATCATATGCACAGGTGTTATAGTCATTCATTCATTCATTCGTTCATTCATTCATTCGTTCATTCATTCATTCATTCGTTCGTTCATTCATTCGTTCATTCATTCATTCATTCGTTCACTTGTTCATTCTTCTGTTTGCTTCTCCCATGCATTTTTATTAAATGCATTTTATGAAGAGAGCATTGTGCTGAGAACCAGCAGGGCCCTAGTCTTTGAGAGCTCACTGCCTGGTGGGGGACAAAGACATCAATCAGATCGTCACATAGATAAATGTAAAATCACAACTGTGAGAAATGCTATAAAAAGAGGACTGTGTGTAAGAGGAGGATTTGACCCGGTTGGGTCCTTGATCCTTCAGGACGTGGTACCAGTGCTGTAGGAATTAACTAAGAGAAACGTGTAGGAGATGAGGACTGTTCAAGGTGGTGGAGTCAGCACAGGCAGAGGCTCTGTGGTAGGAATACAAGTAAAGTTCCGAAACAACACAAAGAAAGTCAGTGTGGCTGGAGCTCCAGAACAGAAGCAGATTGATTTGGGTCCAGGCTTTTGCTATGGCTGTGGCCATAAGGGACCTTAGCATGTCTGCATCTCAGTTTTCTCACCTGAAAAATGAGGACAAAATTTCTTAAGTCTTTCAGGAACATTGCAGTGGTCTCCTTAGCATCTATTCCTGTTCTCTTGATAATCACTCTGATTTGATTCGGATTTCTATACTTCCCCCTTGCACCTTGGTAGATCTGGAGTGAGGGAGAGATGGTGGTGAATGAGATTCAGCAGAGGGTCAAGCCATGAAGAGTCTTGAAGCTTAAGGCAGGGTCCAGCTGTAACGATGCCACTCAAACCTCCCCAATGGCTTGCATTGCTGTCGGCTCTCTTCCCTACTTATTACTTGACATCCAAGACTCTGTAAGTGCTACCCTGGATGTTTCTGTCAGTATTCCCTTCTATGAAACCCAGCCACAAGTCTTCAGCTACCTGCTTGCTTTTCGCCATTGGTTCTTTACACTTTCCAACCTCCTTTCACTGTCTCTAGCCACCCCTCACCGTTCTCAGAAAGGCTGATGTATTAGTCTGTTCTCATGCTGCTAATAAAGATATACCTGAGACTGGGTAATTCATAAAGAATAAGAGGTTTAATGGACTCACAGTTCCACATGGAGTCAGTTCCACATGGGGAGGCCTCACAATTACAGCGGAAGGCAAAGGAGGAGCAAAGTCACATCTTACATGGCAGCAGGAAAGACAGCTTGTGTAGAGGAACTCCCCTCATGAAACCATCAGATCTCACGAGACTTATTCATTATCATGAGAACAGCATGCCAAAGGCCTGCCCCCATGATTCAGTTACCTCCCTCTGGGTCCCTCCCACAACACATGGGAATTATGGGAGCTACCACTCAAGATGAGATTTGACTGGGGACACAGCCATACCATATCAGCTGACTTCCTCTTAACCCAACTACAGGGACAAAACAAAGATGGAAGTTAGGTCATGCAGGTAAGCATTTGCAATGTTACTCCATGGATGTTTACTAAGTACTGGCACATGTTCTTCAATCGTTACGTCACTTAGTTTGGAGCTTCCTTTGTAATATGACTGAAATGTCTGCTTTAATACAATCTATGAAATCCACATGTTACTGTTGTTAATAACTCCCAATGACTGTGTGTTAGCCATATACCTTTACATATGTCATTTTATTTCATCTTCCTGACAACTCTTTCCAGTAGAGACGACTATTATCACGGCACAAATGAATGATCCTATGGCCCAGCAATATTGGACAACTAGCCAAAAGACATATCTAGTAAGTGTATGTCAGAGCTGGGCTTGGACTTCAATTTTTTCCCACTAGTTCACGTATTATTGTTCATTTGTTTCAGAAATAATATCAGCTAATGTATATTGAATGCTTATTTCATGTGGACATTGTGCCAAACCCTTCCCATTCATTAATTTATACCTACATTGTAAGGCAGAAACCATGATAAATCTCATTTTCATTTTTATTAATGAGAAAACTGAGACACAGAATAATTTAGTAATTTGCCCTAGATTATACAGGTAGTAAATGGTGGAGGCTGGATTTGCACACAGGTTTCAGGCATTAGAACCAGGAGACACAGCCAGCTCCATTTCCTTGTCACTTCTGACACCCAGTTTAAAAAGCACCTTACTTCTGATGTACCACAAAACCACCTTCTGAAGGTGGGCATGGTGGCTGGTTAAGGTGTGCCCAGAAAAGAAGGGTATAAGGCCATGTGCACTAAGGTTCCTTTACTTTGGGAGTTGGGGATTTTTCAGCTCAAGACTCCCTTGCATGGTCTAAAAAGAATGAGCTAAATGGGAAAATCAATAATGCACACAGATGGCCCTGGCGATGTTTACACTATTTAAGAGAACAAATTATTTTGAAGCACCTGGGATTTTTTCTTTCCCATACAAAAATAGAAAAGCAGGGGAATTACAGGTCATTCTTATCTACTCGTTGAGCCTGACTCCCTCAGAGGCAAATATTATTTGGTGTTTATATTAATTTGCATTGGCCACTTTCTATGGCCCCCATTAATGCCAATTAAGAAAGTTTCACTTCACTGCAATTTTCAGTATAGATAATATGTACAGAAGAATAGAATTCATCAAGAAACATTTATTGAGGGACTACTATATGACAGATACTAGGTCAGGGGGTGGAGCTAGGGAGAAATAGCTGTATATGTGACAACAACCATAAAACAAGTAAAAGCACTCATTCTGCACTAAGCTCTCATCTAAGACCTTATTTAATCTTTACTCAGGCCCATGGGGTAGGTGGTGTTATTATTGCCATTTTCTAGGTGAGGAAACATGAGCTCAAAGTCATGCATTTATGATGTGAAAGAGGTGGGATTTCAACCCAGGCAGTTTGATGGAGAACCACTGAAAAATTGTTGTGTATTGTAAATAAGCAAGGAAAGATAAACCGCAATGAAGGGATGGAGAGAAGGTGGGGATGTTTCATAGAAGTAGTCCAGGAAGACCTCTCAGACAAGTCATGTTGAATTAAAAGGGAAGAGAAAGAGCTAGAGATGGGATATTGGTGAAGATATTGACAGTGATGGGATGAAAAATTCCGGACAGAGAAAACCAAGGGTGTGAGGTGAGAACAAGCATGAAGTGTCCAAGGAACTGAAAGAAAAAAACCTGTGTGGTTAGGATTTAGTGACTCAGGGTGAGAAGGGCAGCAGAGGTGAGGAGGGAGAGGGTGGCACAGGCTCAATTATGTAGGGTCTCAGCTCCAGCATTTCAGGACGGATAAAATGAGATAATTCATGTAGTTTGCTTATTGCAGTGCCTGGAACTTAGTAAGTACTCAGTGGACATTCATTTTTATAAGCATTATGGTTGTTCCACATCTTGTTTTATTGACTTTGATTTCCTTTAGATTAAAAGAAAAAAATAGTTTATTTCATTTAATTTTTCCCTCTATTCACAGTTTATGCTCATGTGATTCTGGAAGAATTCCAGCTAGGAATGCCTTGGACCCATCCCAGGACCAGCAACCCCTGCAGCAGGACAAAGATGGCATTGAGACTATGTGTGTGGCTGGAAGCAACCTAAATGTCCATCCATGGATGAATGAAGAAAGAAAATGTGGCATATCTATACAATGTAATATTATTCAGTCTTTATAAAGTAGGAAACTCTGCCATTTGCTGCAACATGGATGAATCTGGAAGGCATTATACTAAACGAAATAAGGCAGTCACAGAAGGACTAATACTGCATGATGCCACTTATATGAGGTATCAAAAAGAGCCAAATTAATAGAATCAAAGAGCAGAATGGTGGTTGCCAGGGGCTGATGGGAGAAGGATATGGTGTATAGCTAGGGTTCTCCAGAGAAAAAACCAATGGGATAGACAGATAGATAATTTATATGGAAGCAACAGGATGTAAGATATAAATATATATAAATAAATATAGATAGAGTTGAATAAATAATATATAATATCATGTTAGTAAAGGTATAGGAGATAAAGTATATTAAAGTATACCCTGTAGAATACATATATATAAAGTATACTATTGTAGATTTAGAGTTGTTATATATTTAATATGATAATCTAATTCCTTATTTCTCTTATGTTTAATTTTACTCAAAATCCTTAAAATATATATATACAAGATATATCCTTAGCGATTATTTAGTATCTGTACGACACACAACACACGCACATAGCTGGGTGCGGTGGCTCCTGCCTGTAATCCTAGCACTTTGTGAGGCTGAGGTAGGTGGATCACTTGAGGTCAGGAATTTGAGGCCAGCCTGGCCAACATGGTGAAACCCCACCTCTGCTAAAAATACAAAAATTGGCCAAGCGTGGTGGCGGTCATCTGTGGTCCCAGCTCTTTAGGGGGCAGGAGCATCGCTTGAACCCGGGAGGTGGAGGTTGCAGTGAGCCAAGATCACACCACTGCACTCCAGCCTGGGCGACACAGCGAGATTCTGTCTCAAAAAAAAAAAAAAATTTATATATATATGTACACACACATATATATATATTTCACTGCATTTCTGAAGGTCAAACAGCAGTAACATGGTCTGCTGGATTTGGGGAAACGTTTTAAAAAGAGGAAGAAGAACATATACTCTTTATGAAAGATCATTTTTGTTTTTTACCGAGAGATAGTGCATATATATACATACATATATACACACACTATATATATATATAAATATATATATATGAGAAATTATTTATCATGACGAATTGCCTCATGCAGTTATGGGAACCAAGAAGTCCCGTGATCTGCCATCTGTAAGCTGAAGACCCATGAGAGCCATTCATGTAGTTCCAGTCCAAACTCGAATGCCCAAGAACCTGTCCAACGCCAGGAAGAGATGAATGTTGCAGCTCAGGCAGAGAGAGAGAGAATTCACCCTTCTCCATCTTTTTGTTCTCTCCAGGCCCTCCACAGACTGGATAATGTTCACCACATGGATGAGAGGGGGATATTCTTTACCCAGTTTACTGATGCTAATCTCTCCCCAAAACACCATCCGTCACAGACACACCCAGAAACAATGTTTTACCAGCTCTCTGGCCATCCCTCAGCCCAATCAAGTTGACACATAAAATTAACCAACATGAATGGGGAGTTGCTAATCCATGGGCGTAAAGTTTCAGTGAAGCAGGATAATTAAGTTCTAGAAATCTGTTGTACCTATAGTCAGTGATATTGTATTGTGCACGTACACATTTGCTAAGAAGGTAGATCTCATGTTAAGTGTTCTGATCACAATAAAATAAAACTGAAAAAAAAGGCGGGGGGGGGGGGGGGATGGGGATTTTAAATGCGGAGTGAAGGGAAAGGAAGGGGAGAGGCACAGTTAGGCTAGGGGCTGCTCCTTGTTCAGATGAGTGTCCTCACACTGCCCGCTAAGCCTCTGGGCAGAGATGACAGAAGTTTGTGCACAGAAAAACCTAAGGGCTTTATTTTAAGACCTTCTGTCAGGAAAGGCCTTTGGAGGCGATGCAACCACTCGCTTGCATTCCTAAAGGTCAAACAGCAGTGACATGATCTGCTGGATTTGGGGAAACATTTTAAAAAAGAGGAAGAAGGACATATACCGTTTATGAGAGATGATTTTTGTTTTTACCAAGAGACAAAGAAAGAGGTGAGAAAGTTCTGGTAGGAAGGAATTAAAGAGAGATGAACACCTGCCTCTTCAGCTTCTGTTGAAATTGTTCTTAAATCAAGCAACGGTTTCCAGACAGGGCCAGGTAATTGATTATAAATGTTGGAATTTATTTCAATAAGCTCTGTCATTTCTTAGCAGCTGTTTCACTTTACAGCAAACTAACTAACAGAGGTGCTGGAGGCAGCTCGTCTTTTGTCTTTCCCTTTGACGAGTTTGAATTGTTTTTTTTTGTGTGTGTGTGGTCGTGTGTGTGTGTGTGTGTGTGTGTGTTTGGTGTGATGTTTCTGGCTGAGGCTCATAGGAAGAGGAGACACTGTTTTTGTTTATTGTTTTTGCTTCAGCAGAGGGAACGTGGAGGAGCAGGGGCTGCTTGTGAGCAATCTACCTTCTCAGGGGCCCCAGGTTACAGAGAGCAGGCATCACACCCTCTGTCTCTGATTCCAGAACCAGAAGGAAGTGACTGTATCATTCTCCCACATTTATCAGCTCAGGGAAGCCATTCATGTGTTCTGAGAGGATCCTATCTTTTACTCTCATAAAAGCACTGTCCTATTTTACTTTCTTATCACTGCCTGAGATTAGCCAATTACATTATTGTGTACATCTTTTCCTCTTTCCTCTACCAGAATGTAAGGTCCATGATATCGGGAACCCTGACTTTCCTTGTCGCTGTGTACCACTCATGTATAGAACAGTTCCTGGTAAACAGTTGGTAACCAGCAAATGACTACTGAATTAGTTAGTTCCCCTTTCCATAAAATCCCAGGTTTTTCTTCCTCTAGGAAGAATTCCAGGGTTGTCCTAGTACAGGTTAATTTTACCTACTCCATGATTGGTGGGAATGTAAATTAGTTCAACCATTGTGGAAAGTAGTATCTTGATTTCTCAAAAAGCTAAAAGAAGAACAGCCATTCAACCCAGCAATCACATTACTTCATTTATAACCAGAAGAAGATAAATCATTCTACCATAAAAACATGTGTACGTGAATGTTCATCGCAGCACTATTCATAATAGCAAAGACATTAGGAATCAACCTAAATGCCCATCAATGACAGATTGGATAAAGAAAATGTGGTACATCTACACCATGGAATACTATGCAGCCATAAAAAAGGATGAGTTCATGTCTTTTGTGGGAACATAGATGGAGCCAGAGGCCATTATCCTCAGCAAACTAACACAGGAACAGAAAACCAAATACCATGTGTTCTCACTTATAAGTGGGAGCTAAATGAGAACACTAGACACAAAGAAGGGAACAACAGACACTGGGGTGTACTTGAGGGTGGAGGGTGGGAGGAGGGAGAGGAGCAGAAAAAATAACTATTGGATACTGGACTTAATACTTGAATGATAAAATAATCTGGACAACAAATCCCTGTGACACAAGTTCACCTATGTAACAAACCTTCACATATACCCCTAAACCTAAAATAAAAGTTTCTTTAAAAATTAACAATGAGGCCAGGTGCGGTGGCCCGTGCCTGTAATCCCAGCACTTTGGGAGGCCAAGGCAGGCGGATCACCTGAGGTCAGGAGTTCAAGACCGGCCTGGCCAGCATAGTGAAACCCTGTCTCTACTAAAAATATAAAAAATTAGCCGGGCCTGGCGGCGGTCGCCTGTAATCCCAGCTACTTGAGAGGCTGAGGCAGGAGAATCGCTTAAACCCAGGAGGCAGAGGTTGTAGTGAGTCGACAGCGTGCCACCGCACTCCAGCCTAGACAACAAGAGCTAACCTCCATCTCAAAAAAAAAAAAAGAAAAAATTAACAATGACTCGGAACCTGCATCGGTTTTCTGTCTAATTCCATCACATGGGATGATCTGAGATGGTTTTATCTTCCTCTCCTTTATATTGGGATGGGCATGAAGGAGGTTCTCAGAGATGTCTACTTAACTGAGAGAAATCTCTTTGTTCAATACGG
This sequence comes from Rhinopithecus bieti, assembly GCF_001698545.2. Lineage (NCBI taxonomy): Eukaryota > Metazoa > Chordata > Mammalia > Primates > Cercopithecidae > Rhinopithecus > Rhinopithecus bieti. Next base: position 940,519 of record NW_016805992.1, on the reverse strand, counting down.
CTGGAAATAAGAAACAAAGAGCCCCGGAAACTCTAGAAGACCAAGGGAAAAGGGAGGATGGCCAGGGTGGGTTTCCCACGTTCATGCTTTGGGGCTTTTATTTCTGGGCAAATCATGAGTTAAGACCTAATGATGTCCTTGTATCTTTTAGACTGGTAAAATCTGGAATGGTACCCAGAGGTAGCACAAACTCCAACTCCTTCCATTTTTAGATAAGAAAACATGAAAGATCAAGGGAAATGAAACATTTGAGAAACGTACCAAAATTATTAAATGCTTGCGTTACAGGTTATTTTCTTTTACATTGTCCCATTTAATCCTCAGAGCACGTCAACAAGGTTGGTGTTGCTATTCCCATTTTACAGATGCAACAACTGAGGCTCAGAGGGGCTAAGCAACTGGCTTAATAACATGTAGCTAGCAAAAGCCATCACTACGACTTGGACCCTGGTCTTCTATGCCTTTTTGTCTACCATATTTAGGGCTTTAGAATAACGCTTCCACTTTCGTCAATGAAGTCTCTATCTCTCAAACCTGAATCTCTAATAACCCACCTAGATATGGTGGTTGGTGCAGGCGATATCTTTTTAGTTTTTCCGGGCTGGGTGCTAAAATTCAGAGGAGGCATCTCAAGTTCCCTTGGAGCTCTCTGGCAAAATCTGTCATTATGAGCTTAAAATAATATTCTTGTGTGATGGACTACTGGGAGCAGGGCTTTGTGAGGTTCCTGGACTTGCACCACTTTCTTTCCTGAGCCTGTGTGAAAAAGCACATGTGAGTGCTTGCAGCAATGGCATCTTTGAGCAATTAAAACTTTCAAAAGTCTCTTTTTTTCTTTCCCCTTCCTAGCTTCGTGCAGAAAACAATGGCAAATGAGGAGAATTTAAAGTGTGATGGAGGCCGGGCTCAGTGGCTCACGTCTGTAATCCCAGCACTTTGGGAAGCCAAGGTCAGGAGTTCAAGACCAGCATGGCCAACATGGTGAAACTCTGTCTCTACTGAAAATACAAGCATTAGCTGGGTGTGGTGACGGGTGCCTGTAATCCCAGCTACTTGGGGGGCTGAGGAAGGAGAATCACTTGAACCCGGGAGGCGGAGGTTGCAGTGAGCCAAGATCATAGCACTGCACTGTTGTCTGGGTGACAGAGCAAGACTCTGTAACCCCAAAATAAAAATAAATAAAATGAGATGAGCAGAGTTTTAACTCACCCAACCCTGGCTGCCAAAGTATCCTGGAGATGATATTAAGTGTACCCCTCCCAGAAGCAGTGCCTGAGAAGCCTGGTGACTGTATTCAAGGAAGGGCAATGCCTGAGTGACAGAATAGATGATCAAAGACAGTAGGAGAAAGCACGGTGCAGCAGAAATGCTCTAAGAGGTGCTTCTTCTTTTTCTTTCCTTCCTTCCTTCCTTCCTTCCTTCCTTCCTTCCTTCCTTCCTTCCTTCCTTCCTTCCTT
>NW_016805992.1:930279-935358 GCF_001698545.2 Rhinopithecus bieti | reverse complement strand
TCCTTCCTTCCTTCCTTCCTTCCTTCCTTCCTTCCTTCCTTCCTTCCTTCCTTCCTTCCTTCCTTTCTCTCTCTCTCTCTCTTTCTTCTTTTCTTTTCTTTCTTTCCTTTCTTTCTTTCTTTCTTTTTTTGACAGAGTCTCACTCTGTGACCAGGCTGGAGTGCAGTGGCACGATCTCGACTCACTGCAACCTCTGCCTCCCACGTTCAAGTGATTCTCCTGCCTCAGCCTCCTGAGTAGCTGGGATTACAGGCACCCACCACCACGCCCAGCTAATTTTTGTATTTTTAGTAGAGACGGGGTTTCACTGTGTTAGCCAGGATGGTGTCAATCTCCTAACCCCGTGTTCCACCCACCTCAGCCTCCCAAAGTGCTGGGATTACAGGTGTGAGCCACCGCTCCCGGCCAAGAGGTGCTCTTTCTGTAAGATGCAGCTATGACACCCCATTCCACGAGGTTATTGTGAACATTCATGAGAGAAGGCATGCAAAATGCCCAGTGCTGGGCTGGTACATAGTAAATGCTCAGTAAGTGATTTTATTTATGATACTTAGTGTTATTGATTGCTTCAAATATGCAAGACACTGTGCGAAGCCAAATAAGCTAATAGAATCCTTGTATCAACCCTCTAAGGTATATATAATTATTGAAGTGCACTGAGTGGTGGTCCTGAAGATAAAACCACCCGGTGCTGGGGAATGTGAATTTATTTGAAAAAAAGGGTCTTTGCAGATGTAAGTAAGGTAAAGATCTGCAGGCCAGGCATGTTGTCTTACGCCTGTAAGCCCAGCACTTTGGGAGGCCAAGGCAGGTGGATCCCTTGAGGTCAGGAGTTTGAGACCAGCCTGGCCAACATGGTGAAACCCCATCTCTACTAAAATACAAAATTAGCCTGGTGTGGTGGCACGTGCCTGTAATCCCAGCTACTCAGGAGGCTGAGGCAGGAGAATCACTTGAACCCAGGAGGTGGAGGTAGCAGTGAGCCAAGATGGTGCCACTGCACTCTGGCCTGGGCAACAGAGCAAGACTCCATCTCCAAAAAAAAAAAAAAAAAATGAGGCTGTCCTGGATTCTCTGGCTGGGCCCTAAATCCAATGGCAGGTGTCCTTATAGAAGAGGTGAAGACATAGATGGAAGAGATACACAGAAAAGGCCAGATGGAGTGAAGATGGAGGCAGAGAGTGCAACCATGAAGCCCCTGGAGCCAAGGAATGCCTTGAACCACCAGAAACTGGAAGAGGCCAGGAAGGATTCTCTCTAAGAGCTTTTGGAGGGAGTACCACCCTGCCAAAATCATGGTTTCAGATTCTCGGCCTCCAGAACTGTAAAAGAATTAGTTTCTGTTGTTTTAAGCCACCTAGTTTGTGACAATTTGTTATGGCTGCCCTTGGAAATGAGTACCATTATCATCGTCCCAATCTTACTGATGGACAAATTAAAGCAAAGACAGGTTATGTAATTTTCAGTCACACATCTGAAAAGCAGTAAAACTGGTGAATGAAACCAGGCAGCCTGACTCACAGAGATAACATGATGATTAGGAGCCAGGGAAACTAAAGGTGCAAACATGAGGTGACACTTTATCCAGGTCCCTTACCCTCTCTGGCATCTGATTATGTCATGCATGCATGGTGATTGATTGATTGACTACTGGAGGTAGGACTCTAAGCTGGGGTTTTATAAAACTATGGCCTATGGGCAAAGAATGGTTTTTATATTTTTAATTGGTTGTATTTAATAGTATTTATTTTGCTTTTGCTTCACAAAGTTTACATTGTTTACTACCTGACCCTTTGTAAAACCCTTTTGTAAAAGTTTGCCAACCCTGCTGTAAAGAATGAGAGATAATTGAACCTTCCATTTAAAAAATGGAGTTCAACGCACTTTCACTCACCAGTTCATCAAATACCTATTGGGTGCCTACTAAAATATCAAGAACTCTTGAAGAAGATGGCAAAACAGAGATGGCAGTCCAGTAGGGGAGACCATCACATAAGCAAGTCTACCATAATGTGGCAGTGCAGTATCAACATGGGTGCAGAATACCGTGATGGGGAGAAAGAACAGAGGCCTGAGAGTGGGAGCTTTCAAGGAAAGGGATTGCACTCACTCTTTTTTTTTTAAACCATCATTGCAGCCCTTGCTCCAAGATAGCACAGACTTCTATCCATGATATGAGTGCTGCGAACTTGTTAAACAAACAAAGAAGGAACTTTACTTTCAGGACTCAGAGAAGCCTCTGCCTGAAGAGTCAAATTCTGAACTGAGTCTTAAAGGATGAGAGAGATAGTTAGAAGACAAGGGTGAGAGCATGCTCCTACCCCAAGGAACATTGTTTTCAAAGACTTAAATGCAAAAGAGAGCATGAAACATTTGAGGACCTTTATATAACTTGGTTTGACTCTACGGGATACCAGTAGGACGAGATGAAAGGATAATGGACTAAAGCCAGATCCTAAAAGGCCTTCTAAACTATGTCAAAGACTTATAACAGAATTCTAGAGGAAGTGTGGGGCCACCAGGGAATTTGGCCTCTGCATTCTCCTTCACACCCCTTTATGCCACCCCCTACCCTGTCTTCTTACTCTTTCCACTCGAGAGTTCTCAGGTGGGCTTTCGCGAATGACCTTGCTCCTAGTCCTGGGTACTTTTCATATATTTTTCTCTATCTGAAATCTCTGCCCCATATATATTTTTAGTTGACTTACATTCTCCTTTATATTTTGCCTCTATTGTGCTTTTTTCAGGGAAGCCATTTCTGACTTCGTCTCTAGACCAGAGCTTGTCTTCCTGATATACCTATCTATATCCCTATCTTAATTTTTGTCCCTATCTATCTATCTATCTATCTATCTATCTATCTATCTATAGAGAGAGAGAGAAGAGAGAGAGAGAGGGGGTAGAGAGAGAGAGAGAGAGAGAGTCTTGCTCTGTCGCCCAGGCTGGAGTGCAGTGGTGCAATCTCCTGCCTCAGACTCCCAAGTAGCTGGGACTACAGAGGCCTGCTACGATGTCCAGCTGATTTTTTGAATTTTCAGTAGAGATGGGGTTTCACTGTGTTAGTCAGGATGGTCTCGATCTCCTGACCTCATGATCCACCTGCTTCGGCCTCCCAAAGTGCTGGGATTACAGGCGTGAGCCACCGTGTTGGGCCTATATCCATATTTTTATATTGATATCACTGTCTAGATCTGTATCCATATCTATATGCATATCTCAACCTGTATATAAATTTCTAATCAATATCACTATATCTGTATCCATATCTATATCTATGTCTACCTCTATATCTGTAGCTTACCATTTACAGTCCTCCAAAGCACTCAACACCCTTGTATTTACTTTTACACTTAGATTTTATTCATTTATTTATTTTTGAGACAGGTTCTTGCTCTGTCACCCAGTCTGGAGTGCAGTGGCGCTATCTTGGCTCACTGCAACCTCCGTCTCCTGGGCTCAAACGATCCTCCTACCTTAGCCTCCCACGTAGCTGGAACTATGGGTGTGTGCCACCACACTTCGCTAATTTCTGTATTTTTATTGTAGAGATTGGGTTTCACCATGCTTCCCAGATTGGTCTCAAACTCCTAGGCTCAAGTGATCCACCCGCCTTGGCTTCTCAAAGTGCTGGGATTTACAGGTATGAGCCACTGTGCCCAGCCTTGCATTTAGGTTTATAGTAAATTTGACTAATTCCTTTCTCCCACACTAAACCTTGAGCTCTGTGAGACTGTGTACTAGTTTGCCATGGCTGCCATAACAAAGTACCGTGGACTTGGCAGCTTAAACAACAGAATTCTGTTTTCTAGCAGTTCTAGAGGCTGGAGGTATGAGATCAAGGGTTGGTTCCTTCTGAGGACTCTCTCCTTGATTTGTCGATAGCTGTCCCCGCCTGTGTCTTCACATCACCTTCTTTCTATGAGTATCTGTGTCTAAGGACGCTAGTCATACTGTCTTAGGGCCCATTCCTATGACCTCATTTTACTGTAATTACCTAAGGACCCTGTCTCTAAACATGGTTATATTCTGAGGCACTGGGGGTTTGGCCCTCAACGTGCAAATTTGGTGTGGTGGGAGGGGCATAACGCAGCCCACAATAGACAGCGTCTGTCTTTTATTTCCATTTCTTCTTCCAATGCCAAGCACAGGGCCTGGCACATAATAGGTGCTCAATAAATATTTGAGGAAAACAAGATGCTATTGCAGCAGCTCTGGGGAAATGGCCTTGAAGTGTGTTGTGGGGGAGGACAGATGCAGGCAGACAGTGGGAAAGAATTCCAGTTCTTGGGATGAGAGGTGACAATGGAACTTCTTGAGGCAATGGCAGTGGGGAGGATGGAACAAATGTGGGTTTTGGAGAGAATATGGGGGCAGAGTGAACTGAACTTGGAGATTGGATTGCCGAGGGTGAGAGAAATGGGGACTCAGAATCGATTCAGCTTACTTGTCACCATATGTAATCAACCGTGAGTGCTTGCTGCACCCACACCTATAGAAAGGAGAAGCTGAGATGCATGATCTGCCTACTAGGTCTGAATTCACAAGCAGTGCCCTGCTTTCACCTTTTACAATTCCAGCAAGGCAGAATTCTCCTGCTCAACTATTCTCCCCTTCCCCTTCTCCCAGCCTCCCTTTCTTAAAAGGATAGACTATTACCAGCTGGTAGTTCATCTTAAGCCACAAAGGGTGAAGCTGTTGGGCTCCAGAGCATTTTATTCCAGGAGAACAGGAGAAGAGATGAGTGCTGGGGAACAGGAGTTCATGGGATTTCAGTAAGAATGAACTAGATCCTAAAACTGACATCACAGAGCAGAGAGGCAGGGAATCCGAACTTGAGGCTGTCACAGCCAATCTAAGACTTTCAGTCATATCTTGTTGGGCCTCATCTGACTTTCGCTGATCACATTGGCATCTGCACACGCTGACTCAGAAATGTGGCTACTGCAAGCTGAAGATTAGGAGAAGGGCTGAATGGTATATTCACCTTTCACAAGCTTTGCTGCTCCAGACGCTTATAAAATAATTTTCTCCTTTATCTAGAGGCAGAAGGGCTTTTCTCCCCTCAGCTAGTCTTCTCCT
>NW_016805992.1:898172-927355 GCF_001698545.2 Rhinopithecus bieti | reverse complement strand
TTTTTTTTTTTTTTTTTTTTTCTCTTTTCCTCCTAATAAAACCCTCTGTGCGGTACTTGCCTGTGTAATCAGAACTGTGCAGACTGATCTCAGAGCTCGTTTCCCAGGCTGCAGTGCAGAAGCACAGAAAAGGAAGGGATAAACTTTGGGAAGTAATGATGTCTCAGACGCCAGCTGGCTCCCGGAGTTCATACCCTGACTGAGCTCCTTCTGCCCTCCCTGCACCCCCAGAAAAGAAATCTGGCTTATTTACTATTTTAGAAAGTTAGACCTTTTCAAAGAGATGCCCCAGGCAAACATCCTTCCTTTCCCATCTCTCTGAAACTAATGACTCTTCTCGGAAAGTTTTGACAGTGAGAGTTGTTCCGACAGCTGAGGGAGTTTGCTGGGAGCCAGGTTGGCTCACAGCCCACAGAAATAGCTGGTCTGTGTGCAGCTGGCTCGGGGATGCCTGATTCTACAATGCAACAAGTTTGACTTTTTGGAATGAAAATAGGAATGTAGGAAAAGTGCTCTGAGCTGGGGAAGTCTCCGGGCTGGGGTTTTGCTCCAGGAGTCAGATGATGGTTGGGGGGTTTCATTTTTAAGCTCCTGAAATATTTGAATTATTGCAACAATAATAGCAGAGGTGATTAAAGTCTGAGATTTAGAAGGAGATGAAAGACATGACTTCCACAGTCAGTATTTCATTGAATGACGGAAGTGATGACAATAAGGAAATTATTTAGTATTTATTTTTAACGTTGAGGATAAAGGAAGGCCAGAGAGAACAATGTGGACAAGACTATGCAGCTTGTGTCTCACCTGGGAGTCAAACTCTGGTCTTTATAACTTTAGGTGCAACATGACGACTATCATGACTTGTGAGGACACTGGATGGTGGTAATGGGTTCTCAGGCTGGACAAACAGAGAATGCAATGCCAACAAAATCTGTGACCCTCTCCTATGGGCAAAGCAATGCCTACACGTCCTCTTAGGACAGAGACAATAATGAAATTCCAATTCCAACCCTAGTAACTTGCTCCACATTCATTATTTCCCTAGGCTGCACACACATTCCATGAGCTGTCAAGGCCAGTGATTCTCATTTTTGAAGATGAGGGGTCTGAAGTGTAGAGAGCTCTTGAAACTCAAGTAAGATTGCAATGCTGTTAAGTAATGAAGCTGCCCAATGCCCAGTAACCTGTTGCAACAGAAAACTGGGGATGCTATTAGGTTAGTGCAAAAGTAAGTGCAGTGTTTGCCATGACTTTCAATGGCAAATGGCTTTTGTACTTTCAATGGCAAAAATTGCCATGACTTTTGCACCAACCTAATATGTTGCAAATCCTTAATCTCTCTGTTCTGCTGGGGATCCCCACGTGTCTCATGAAGTCAATCTCTGGTATTCAGGGCTGTTAGAACCAAGATAGTGGACAGTTCCCTAGCACTGGTTGCTCACCACCTTCTCTCTCGACATCCCATTACCAGGAGGTCACAAGTGGCTTCAAAGTGAAGATGCTTCTTCACTCATAGGCTTTCAGCCAATCAGCCAGAGTGCTCTGTGGTCTAATAGAAACCAATCTTCAGGCATATTTGAAAAATCATGTTTGCTCTGGATTTTCTCTATTCTCCCTTTACTCAAACTACGATGCTTGACTCTTTCTATTGAAACAGCATTTTTCATTCTCTAACTTGATTCCCTCATCTTCTTTTCACTACAGAAGGCACCTTGCTTCCATATTGTGGCTTTCTGCCTCAATGAGTTAGCGTTAGTGATGTAAAGCAGCACACATATGCATTCTTTCAGTTTTTGTGGTTCAGGAGTCTTGGAAGAACTTAGACGTATCTCTTGCTTAGGTTTTCTGAAGGTTGCAGTCAAGATGTCTATGGGACTGTATTCTCATCTGGAGGCTCAAAAGGGGAAGAATCTGCTTGCATGCTTATTCATGTTGCTGACAGAATTATTTCCCTTGCAGCTGTATGACTGAGTCTTCTTACTGGCTGTTGACTGAAGGTCACTCTCAAGTCTTAGAGGCTGATTGCAGTGCCTTGCCATATGTCATTCTCCAGGCCGTTCATAAAGTGTCTGTTTCTTCAGTGCTACCAGGAGAGTATCTTTCTGTTATCTCTTAAGTTAGAGTCTTATGTGATAAAATATAATCACAAGGATGACATCCCATCTCCTTTGCCTTGGAAGGTAACCTCATCAAGTCACATTCTATTGGCTAGAAGCAAGCAACAGGGATTATACAAGGGCATGGATCAGTGGGGGTTATAGGTATGTCTGCTATACCTCTTTGCTTCATTAAACCTGGTCTTGCCTCAGTCACCCAGAATTTTCTAATTGATAGTGATGATAATCATTTTTCTATCATTTATTGAGGGCCAACTAAGTGCCAAGCACTGTGTACACTGTAGGCTATGGAATCTATGGAAACTGCTAAGATATAGATATTGTTCCCCTCTTCCCTATGTAACAGATGGGGCATCTGAAACTTCAAGAGATGGTTGTCAAACCCAGGCAATCTGACTTCAGAGTGTACTTTTAACCAGTATTCTAGGCTGTCTGCACTTCTAATTTACCCTTCTATGTGTTTGACCTCGAGTGTTTTATTCTACATGAAGCCTTTTTCCACTGGCTTTCTAAAGCTATCTTTCATATTTCTTCTCCTACTTCTTTGGTTGTTCTTCTGAGTCTTATCTTGTCCCACTTTCCCACTTAATGTCATCCCATTTTCCACAAGGCTTCATCAATAGCCCTTCTCTCCCTCACCCCTTAGGATTCACATTCACGTCCTATGACTGTAACACCATGCTTAGGACTCCCCAATCTTCATTTCTAAATTCTTGCCCTAAGATGACGCCCAAACTTATATTTCTAACTACTTGTTTATCAACTTTACCAGGCACATGCCTCATATTAAAAATGAACAAAGTTGAACTTTCTTTTAGCCACTAGAGTTAGAAATTCTATATGCCTTCCTGTCTCTTCCCTCTCATTCACCTCCTCCATTCACCCCCACCCTGGCAGTGCAGCTTCTGCCATTGATATGCACAAAGCATTGTACTGGATGCTCCAGGGGGTAAAGAGGTGAGTAACGTATGGTTTTTACCCTGGGCCATGCACCAGACAAGCAACATAGGTGAGTTTCTCAAGGGCAGAAAAGTATTTAACCATGCACATCTTTAGTGCATGACTCGAAGTCTGGGCCCCGGAGGTGCTCAGGAAATATTTGTTGGATGAAAAATAATAGAAATAATAGCATTTGTTGCATAGATTGAAGTATTTAATTATATAAATGTCTTACCTCCCACCACCCAAGATGGTGAGCTCTTCCAAACAAAGATAACTTTTCATTTAGTTCTCTTGGTACCTACCAGGGTACCTGATACCTTAGATGTGCTTTGTCAATCTTGATATACTTGAGTGAATAAAAAATATTCCCCCATTAGCACAGACTGTGACTGTTGAAAAATAAACTCAAGCCTTCTGCTTCTTCCAGGGAATGAAAGACTTTAATGATAAGGAGACCACAATTTGCAAATGTGAACATGAGTATATTATTGCAGTAAGAGGATTCACCTCCTGTAGAGAAATATTCTCATTGCCCCTCAGCGTCCCTAGGTCTAGGCTGTTTCCCAGAGGGAAAGATTGTTATCAGTTTCATGAATACCATTCCAGAATTTGTCTTTTTGTTTAAATACAGGATATATGTGTATACACATATGTGTTTATACATATATATAAAATCAAAAGCATATACTAGTTTACAAGTTGCTTTTTCCCTCAACAATATATCTGAGGCATGTTTTCACGTCAGTTCATGTAGTATTGAAACTATTCGTGTTTATTTAACTTGCCCCTCTGACACACATGTAGGTTTTAGGTTGTTTCCATTTTTTTGTGGGGGTGGGGTGGGGGTGGGGTAATGGATTATTCTTTTTTTTTTTTTATTTTTTTGAGGCGGGGTCTTNTGTATACACATATGTGTTTATACATATATATAAAATCAAAAGCATATACTAGTTTACAAGTTGCTTTTTCCCTCAACAATATATCTGAGGCATGTTTTCACGTCAGTTCATGTAGTATTGAAACTATTCGTGTTTATTTAACTTGCCCCTCTGACACACATGTAGGTTTTAGGTTGTTTCCATTTTTTTGTGGGGGTGGGGTGGGGGTGGGGTAATGGATTATTCTTTTTTTTTTTTTATTTTTTTGAGGCGGGGTCTTGCTCTGTCGCCCGGACTGGAGTGCAGTGGCCGGATCTCAGTTCACTGCAAGCTCCGCCTCCCGGGTTCCCGCCATTCTCCTGCCTCAGCCTCCCGAGTAGCTGGGACTACAGGCGCCCGCCACCTCGTCCGGCTAGTTTTTGTATTTTTAGTAGAGACGGGGTTTCACCGTGTTAGCCAGGATGGTCTCGATCTCCTGACCTCGTGATCCGCCCGTCTCGGCCTCCCAAAGTGCTGGGATTACAGGCTTGAGCCACCGCGCCCGGCCCCTGGTAATGGATTATTCTTAAAAGTGCTCCTTTTTTTGCACTTATGTAAGTTTCTTTCTAGGTAAAATCTAGAAGCGAATTTGCTGGGTCACAGGTATCTAGGTATTAAGGTATTTATACGTAATCTGAAATCTCCCCTTATGTTTGTGCTTCCGAAGCACCTGAGGAGCTCAACACCGACAATCACAGCAAGAACTTTCTATTTACAGGAACTGAGCCAGACAAAGAGAATCAAAATCTCAGAGATGAGTCAAAGGAATATGGGCTTTTTAAATTCCCATGTGATGCTGACGCGGCTAGTTCGTGAACTGCAGATTCGAGACCTCCTGATAGATGTGAAAGTGCTATGCTGGTTACGGCACGTTATAGGCAATGCATAAAGCAGGGAAACTTTGCAGCCAGGAATACCTGAGTTCAATTCCCTGGTTAGCCTCTGCCCTGGTTGGTGACCCTGGACAAGACTTTTTACCTCTCTGAATCTCTACTGTTTGTCTCAATAGTTGTGAGATGTCAACTGGGAAACACTTCTTTATATGCAGTCATCCAAATTAGAATAGAGTCAAAACAGGACAGACCATGCACGTTTCACCTGTTTCCATGGTATTTCCACTCCAAACAGAGGCTCTGGTAAGTTTCCTTCACTGTCCTTGCACCATCTGAGAAATCTGAACCAGAATGCAAAAGCACTCAGGTGTCCGAGTAGCAGACATAGATTCAGCTCTGCTAAGTTGAGAGGTGAGTGGCAGTGGGAGACAGCAAGGAGCAGGTGAAGGTGGGGATGCAACCCCACATGCAGCCTGATGGTTAATAGACAGGACTTGGTGTCTGACAGGCCAAGGATGAAACTCCTTATCAACGCTGACTTGACATTTCTGAACCTTAATTTCTCCATCTGTTAGATGAGGTGCGCCAGAGTGTGGTCATTAGGATTCAAGTAGATAATTCATATAAAGCACAGTATCTGGCATGCACTTATTTTTAAAATGTGTTGTAATTATTATGATAACATGAGAATTGAGTCTTGACAACTTCCTGGGACTAAATTGAACGAGAATAGGAAAACAGCACATTAAGGTGGGCTGGCCAAGTTTTGGGGAGAGGGTCATAACTACATTGACAGCAAGTTTGGAAAAAGACTGTATTAGTCTCTTGTTACCACTGTAACAAGTTGTCACAAACTCAGGGATGAAGGCTGTTTCTTCTGGAGGCTTTAGGGAAGAATGTGTTTTCCTGTCTTTTGCAGCTTCTAGGGGGCATCTGCATTATTTGAGCAGTGGTGAGAAATGGCCCCTTTTTCCATGCTCAAAGCCAGCAGTGCAATAAATATCACCTCCAAAAGTTTCCTCTTGCTCTATTTTTAACCCTGATTGTGGTTATGATTTCATGAGTGTATGCATTTGTCTAAACTCATCAAAATGTACACTCGTCAAAACATACAGTGCATTAAATATATGCAGTTTTTGTGTATCAATTATACCTCAATGAAACTGTTATATAAAAATGCCACAAGGAGAGCATCTTCCCGTCTCTTTTTGACTATGACTCTCCTATATCCCCCTCTCTCACATATAAATATGCTTGGAATTATATTTGATGTACCTGGCTAATTCAGGATAATATCCCCATCCTAATATTCTTTATTTTATTATTATTATTATTATTTTTTAGACAGAGTCTGGGGCTGTCACTTAGGCTGGAGTGTAGTGGCATGATCTTGGCTCACTGCAACCTCCACCTCTGGGTTCAAGCGATTCTCCTGCCTCAGCCTCCCGAGTAGCTGGGATTACAGGTGCGTGCCACCATGCCCAGCTAATTTTTTATATCTAGTAGAGATGGGGTTTCACTATGTTGGCCAGGTTGGTCTCGAACTCCTGACCTCGTGATCTGCCTGCCTCGGCCTCTCAAAGTGCTGGGATTACAGGCGTGAGCCACTGCGCCGGGCCTGTCTTAGTATTCTTAACTTGGTCACATTGACAAAATCCACTTTGCCATATAAGGTAACATATTAACAGGTTCTAGGGGTTAGAATGTCGACACGTTGGGGGGGCCATTATTCTGCTTACCATAAGAACCAAGAATAGAAACTTGAGTTCTAGGAAATGCCAAAAATATGTACAAGAGTATGAGGAAAAAAGTTGTTCATTTCTTGTAATTTGAACATGTATACATTTATTGACATCCTAAAATCAAAACATGGTTATAAAAGTTGAGTAAAACGAGATACTTTCTCATTTTCTTTTGTTTTTATTTTATTCATTTATTCAACAAATATTTTTTAAGTTCCTACTATGGTCTGGACATGGAACTGTGCACCAGGAACCTCACAGGTCAGCAGGAACAACAGGTGGGACCAATGTTGGCACAATAGTGGGAACTCTTATAAGGACATTTTATACACGCCATGAGAACAGGATTGTTTATTCGGAGTGAGTTGGGGTTTGACAAAGCTTTTCTAGCAGAGATAAAATTTTTGCTAAGGCTTAACAGATCACAAGGTTAGGGAAAACAAAAGAAAAAAAACAGAACCTTTCACCTCCCAGAAAACCACCAAGTCTATTTACTCACCCCATTACTGCCTGCACACATGCTCATCAGGCAAAGAAGATGTACACAGCTCCCAAAGTGTAAAATCAGGCCTTCTCCTAGCTCAGAAACCTTTTCTCCTGCTGCAAACTTGATCCAACAAATACCTGTTGAGTCCTAGGCTTGGAGATTGTATTTGCCAGGGTTCCCCAGAAAGAACCATAGGATATAGATATAGAATGTACAGGGTATGGATATCTATAGCCTATTATTAGATTGTTATCTATCTATCTATCTATCTATCTATCTATCTATCTATCTTCTTACATAGATCATATATAGATGACATGTAGATAATACATATCTACATAGATGATAGATGGATAGATAGACAAATGGATGAGAAAGGATTCATTAGGGGAATTGGCTCCCATGACAATGAAGACTCAGAAGTCCCACAGTAGCCTGGTCTGCAAACTGGAGAACTAGGGAGGCCAGTAGGAGGGTTCAGTCCAAGTCCAGGGGACTGAGAACTAGGGAAGCTGATGATGTAACTCTCAGTCCCAGGCTGTAGGCCTGAGAACCTAGGGGAGAGGGGTGAGGGAAGGGTGCTCTGGCAAGTACTAGAGTTCACAGGCTGGAGTACCTGCAGTTCTGATGTTCAAGGGCAGGGAAAGAAGGGCGCCCCAGCTCCAGGAGAATGAGAGACAGAGAGAAAGAGACAGACAGAAGGAGGGAGAGACAGAGAGAGGGAGGGAAAGAGAGAGAGAGAGAACGAATTCACCTTTCTTCTGCCTTTTTGTTCTATCTAGGCCCCCAGTGGACTAGATGGTGCCTATACACATTAAGGGTAGATCTTCCCCATTCAGTCCACCAGCTCACATGCCAGTCTCCTCTGGGAACACCCTCACAGACACAGCTGGAAATAATGCTTTACCTGCCATCTAGGCATCCCTTCATCCAGCAAAGTTGATGCCTAAAATTAACCAACACAGAGAACCACCTCAAAAGAGTCCATTGCAATCTCCCATCAGAGATGGAAAAATAAACACAATGAGGATGGTTTGCGAGCCTTTCTACTTCTTAAATGACAGACGCTCAAAGGCAGAAGCTATGTAGCTGTGTTTCATTTTTCTATAACCCCAGTCAAGAGACATTTCAGTATTTATAATGCCTTATAATTACAGGCAATCTGTGTTTAAATCCCCAGTCTGCTGCTTCATAATTGTGTTTTTCTGGGCACCTTGCTTAACCACTGCTTCCATTTTCTTTCCTCTAAAGTGAGGACTAGGGTGACATGCTCACGACCGGATTGTTGATGGGGATTCGATGCATTCAACCATGTAAATCAGAATCATGTGCCTGAAATGTAATAAGACAATACTTGCTGGTCATCATTGCTGTCCACCATTTCTGGCAGAAAGTAGGCGTTCAGTAAATGTTTAATGATGGAAGGCTGCATGCAGTGTTTGATCATAGAGAAGTCCCCAAATGATGTGCAGTTATTCTTCTTCTGCATTTTACAGATGTGGAAATAGACTCAAAGAGGTTAAGACACTCATCTGAGATCACAGAATAAATGAATCCCGTTTGACCCCACAGCTAGAATCTACATGTCTGGATTTTCGTCCAAAATGATCTGGGCTAGAAGAGACTAAAGGGAAGATATTGGGGTGTTGTTGAGGGGTTGGGGGTGGCATTCTGGGGTGCATGGAGTCCTCTCTCTGCCCATCTCCATGTGCATGTCATAGTGTACAGCACGATAATCCACTGAATTTTTACTACTGAAGCCACAGGAACCTAGAATCTCAACCTCCTATGACCTCGAGAAGTCAGGCAAGGTTCTTACCTAGGAAACTTGGCCTTAAGGAAAAACACTTGAAACTGAGTCAGCCTCCTTTTTTTGTGCCCCAGATGGCTTGAAGGAAAAAGAAAAAAGAAAATTTATAAAAGTGACAAGCAGCCCTTGGAATCTGGCCATGTGGCAGGGTAGAGCATAAATGTCTTTTCTTCTCTTGGCAGAGGGAGAGAAGGAAAGCTTGTGATTTACTCAGGATAGGACGCAGGTAAAGGTGACCTACCCGTCCTTTCCCAACTTTGAGAGTGATTTGAATCGAAACACAGTCTCCTAAAATCTGGGGACTAGAGAAGAGTGTATCCCCGCTCCCTAAGTCATAGCAACAGAAAACCTCTTAGAAGTAGAATTTTCTAAGGTCAGAGAGCCAGCCTTGAATCCCCGTGGAAAAGGCCTTCAAAAGAGTAAACGAAAAATCACAGTTCAGGCATGTTTTCGTTTTAGATTCCAGACGGGCCCTGAGCTGTCTATTGTTTTTCCCATATTTTGTTTCTTGCCTGATTCAACCATGGTATCCTGAGCTGTCAGAGACTTTAAAAGTTTTATTCTGCCACCAAATACTTACTATACTCCTTAACATGGTTTGGTGGCTCTGTGTGCTACTCCAATCTTACCTGCACAGCGGAGAGCGCATGACCTGGACTTGGCCACTAAGATATCTTGGGGACTCCAGGCCACAAAAAAAAAAAAAAAAACGTGCTGGAATTACAAGGCTTGTCACCTAAGCAGAGCAAACAGAGTTCTGCCGTGGGTAAGATATACAGACACTGAAAACATACATCTGGGAAAAATTTCTGCTGGGATGGATAAACTGGGAGAATAAGGATTTGGAGAGCCTGGAGGACTCTCCCCTGCTGCTTGGACAAAGGTCTTTTGAAGAATGAAGTAAGCAAAGATGGATGGGGAGAAAGTGCCTTGGGAACTCTGAGTCATCATTTGGGCCTTTGGAGCCATGGTTCTAAAGCTATTTCTTCCAGTTTTGTAGCTACCTTACTATTGTTGCAAGCTAGGTAAATACATGACTTCCCTGGTTTGCCTTAGAGTTTAGTTTTTGTCATAGGAACCAGAATACTCCTGGCCAATAATCATGGTTTGTAAGACCTGGCATAATGAGGTTTCTGCTAATCTTTGCATTCTCATATCCTCCACTTTTTAAAAGCTCCTTAAACATGCCTTGGCCCTTCCCTTGATCTGACAAAGTCCAGCTCAACCTTCAATTGTCACTTTGCTATTATCTTTTCTGAGGTGCTTTCTCTGATCTTCCAGTGTGGAAGGAGTCCTATCTCTGTCCGTCCACAGCATGGTATCCTGTCTCTAATGCTAACAATGACCTATCTGTCTCCTTTGCTCTGTCCTGCACTGAACTGCAAAGACCTTGAAGACAGGAAGTGTACCGGGTTCACCACTGCATCCCTAGTATTCAGTGTGACTCATGGCATAGAAGGGAGGCCAATGGAGTGGAATAAATGGAGGATAGAGTATCTTCGAAGTACAGAAGGGAGTGAGTGAGCACTGGGCAAAGATAGGAAGGAATGAACATTGACAGAGCATCTGCCGTGTGTCTGCAATAACGGTAGATACTCAGCAACGGCTCATTTCTCTTTTTGCTCTTACTATGTGTGTCACTTTATTAAACAAAACAATATGGGATTAACACCTCCATTTTTTTTTTTTTTTAACGGAGTCTTGCTCTGTCACCCAGGCAGTGGTGTGGTCTCGGCTCACAGCAACCTCTGCCTCTAAGGTTCAAGTGATTCTCCTGCTTCAGCCTCCTGAGTAGCTGGAATTATAGATGCTTGCCATCATGCCTGGCTAATTTTTGTATTTTTAGTGGAGACGGGGTTTCGCCACATTGTCCAGACTGGTCTTGAACTCCTGACCTCAGGCGATCCACCCACCTCGGCCTCACAAAATGCTGGGATTACAGGTGTGAGCCACCACGCTCTGCCTAATGCCTCCATTTTATACACACAAAAGGAGACCCAAATAAATAAAATCCTTTTCTGAGAGGTATAGCTACCATGTTTGAGCTCATACCTGTGAATTCATTTGTGTGAGGTTCCATAGCTCAAGTTTTTTTTTTTTTTTAAACCACTTATAGGACAACAGATTAAGACACGGAGCTCAAAGTTTGCTAGAAGAAGCACGCATGACAACACAAACAAGGTAGCATAATATGAGATGACACAAGGGAACTAAATCAACGAGGTTTAAGCACAGTGAGAGAAAGACACAAAGCTGAGAGGCATTTGATCTCACTCTAAGATCTCTTCTGTTGCTCCAGTGAGAAGCAATCTTTTTTTTTTTCTTTTGAGAGAGAGTCTTGCTCTGTCGCCCAGGCTGGAGTGCGGTGGTGCGATCTCGGCTCACTGCAGCCTCCGCCTGGGATTACAGGTGCCCGCCACCATGCTTGGCTAATTTTGTATTTTTAGTAGAGACGGCGTTTCACTATGTTGGCCATGCTGGTCTTCAACTTCTGACCTCAGGTGTTCCACCCACCTCGGCCTACCAAAGTGCTGGAATTACAGGCATGAGCCACCGTGCCTGGATGAGAAGCAAATTTTAGGTATTGTCAAGAATGGCTTACAGGCAATATATGAAGACCCTGTCTCCACAGACATTTTAAAAATTAGCAGGGCGTGGTGGCATCCACCTATGGTCCCAGTTACTCAGGAGACTGAGGTGGTAGGATCACTTAAGCCCAAGAAGTCGAGGTTGCAGTGAGCCAAGATCATACCACTGCACTCTAACCTGGGCAGGAGAGCAAGACCCTGTCCCACACAAACAGACAAAGCCCCCAAAACCAAAACCCCCAAAACCCATTGCCTAATGAATAGAAATGCCTAAAGCTGGAATGAGCAATCTGAACTTGAGGGCTTTCGTCTTCAAGAATAGACTGAACTTCCCATTCGGTAGAGAGGCTGAAGAAAGAATTTAAGGGCTCTCCCAACTCGAATATCAGTGATAGATTAACTGTGCTTGTTTGAGGCACTTCCTGGACCCTGGGCCAAAAAATCAGGGATTCAGGTTCCAGATATAGGCAAAGAGGTGCATGAACCTTTTTTTGTGTTCACTCTGGGCAACCCAGACAGTCCTGGTTTAGTATCCTGGAGGGTATGGTGGGGCCAGCAGGTGAGCAGTGTGTGGCCTTGTGCTGGCTGCTAGAGTTACCTGGTGGGAGAAGGCGCTTGTACTCCGAGTAGAAGTCTTGTAAGGAGACACATCCTGGAACTTTGGGGGATGTGGTGGCCTGTTAACATGCATTGCAGATCTGTGCAAGGAGCACCCATTTGCTGCTGATGGCTTGGTGCTTAGGGTACACTTAAGTTTCCTGGAGCTAATTTAGCATGCCTGGCTACTAGTGTGTGTGTGTGTGTGTGTGTGTGTGTGTGTGTAGAAGCATGAATGGCAGAGACAGGGAGACACAAGTTGGCCAAGAGCCCCATTTGAGTGGAGGAGAGGGTGCCCATCTATGGAAAACAAAGCCCATCGGCTGGCTAAAGAGCTGCCTTTTGAAAATTCCACAGCCGAAGCGGGAAAGTTTAGCTCCATGCAATATGCTTTGTGTTTTATCCTGTTTAATCTGCTATCAGCATTAGCCAGCATCATTTTTTATTTTACAGACGAGGAAACTGCAACTTAAAGAGACCAAGAAATGCACTTTAGAAAAATAGCAAGAGACAAGATTGGGTGAATCCATTCAAGAATGTTTGAGCCAATTAAAGATTTTGGATTTCCTGTTAAATGCAAGGGGAGACCGTTGAAGAGTTAAGAGCAGTGGGTTGACAAAGTGTGACTTTGGCTGCTGCGTCGTAGTGAATCGTAGCGGGGGAAAGAGTAGAAGCAGAGACCAGTTAAAGAGCTATTTAGCACTGCACATGAGGCAAGAGAGTGCCTAGGATAATTAGCACAGTGGTGGTGAAGGAGTTTGGGATGTATTTTGGAGGTAGACTGCTAATGGAAGTTTCCACCCAGTTGAAGAATACTCCGGAATTATTCACTGGGCAAATAAAGTTGAGCACATGAGAAGGGTCAGGCTTCAGTTGCTGAGTGAGAGTCATGGCTGTACTGTGGACACACCCTGAGTCTCCTGTGCAGATGACACGTGGTCTTCCAAACCCGCTGGAGATGCCTCTCTACAAGGAATCCTCCCAACTTACAAAGAGCATAAAACTTCAAGGTTGGTAATTGGTCACATTTGAATGTCAGATCTCTTCTTGAGTACCCTACCGACCCCAAACCCTTTCTAGAGCTGTAGGAATAAGATGAGAAGAGGTCAGGAGGGTTTGGGAGACTAGTGGTGGAAAATCAACATTGGCTGGGCTCCTACTGCATACCACATACTGAGCTGGACATGTACATACAGCTTCTCATTTAACTCTCCACACTCTGGGATTACGTGGACCAGGAAGGTTAGGCTCAGGGATTCTAAGTGGCAGAGCTGAGATTTAAATCTGCATCTGTGTCCAAAGTGCAGATTGTTATTATCACAGCATATAGTGATATACCCGAGGCTAAGGGCTCTAACATGCTGATGTGTGTGGGTGCTGGTGGAGCGAGGCCTTGGGGATCATTAGGAACCATGCCAGCCCCCATCTCCACTGCAAGTGGCCCAGGTTTCGGTGATATTACTAAGACCAATGGTAGACCAGAGCATGAACACGAATGTGCATTGATATGGACAGAACAACTTTGAAGTCCTACTGGGGGATATATTAAAGAAAAAAGAAAAGGCCAGGCATGGTGGTTTACACCTGTAATCCCAGCACTTTGGGAGGCCGAGGCCGGTGGATTATGAGCTCAGGAGTTCGAGACCAGCCTGGCCAACATGGTGAAACCCTGTCTCTACTAAAAATACAAAAATTAGCCAGGTGTGCTGGTCGTGGACGCTTGTAATTCCAGATACTCAGGAGGCTGAGGCAGAAGAATTACTTGAACCTGGGAGGCAGAGGTTACAGTGAGCCAAGGTTGTGCCACTGCACTCCAGCCTGGGTGACAGAGCAAGACTCCTTCTAAAATAATGATGATGATAATAATAATAATAATAATAATAATATAATAATAATAATTTTATCCCAAGAGTTATCTTGATCTTGATTTAGATTTTTTTTTTTTTTTTTTTTTGAGACGGAGTCTGGCTCCTGTCCCCACACCAGGCTGGAGTGCAGTGGCCGGATATCAGCTCAACCTGCAAGCTCCACCTCCCGGGTTTACGCCAATTCTCCTGCCTCAGCCTGCCGAGTAGCTGGGACTTACAGACGCCCGCCACCTCGCCCGCCTAGTTTTTTGTATTTTTTAGTAGACACGGGGTTTCACCGTGTTCGCCAGGATGGTCTCAATCTCCTGACCTTGTGATCCGCCCGTCTCGGCCTCCCAAAGTGCTGGGATTACAGGCTTGAGCCACCGCGCCCGGCCGATTTCAGAATTTCTTAGCAATAGTATTTGCTGAGGTTTGAGGTCTTCTCTGGGCCAACAGCAGCACTGGGGTTCCACTGGGCCACAGAAGGGGGTGAAAGAATGATGCTCAGAGCAGGTGTTACAAGAGGAGAGATCTGCATTGGCCTGGGAACAGAGCTCTTGCTTATCTCCAGCTAGATGTCCGCTGGGCACTGCTTGCAACCCGTCTCTCTGGAATTACAGGTAATAAGGTAGGGCTGATGTTAATGGTTTATGACACGAATTCATTTTGAGAACTATATGCTTCACCCATCGCTTTTATTTTTCAATTTAGATCTGTTGGGTATTAATAGCTTTGGGGCTGTGTTTTCCATTTTAATCTTGCTTTTTCTCATTTCCAAGTAGATTCCTTCTTTCAATTTACACAAACATTAAACCTCCATTTCCTGCAGCCCCACACTCCCCTGCAAAATTCTCTCTGCTGACCTTGTGAGAAAACTTTTCTTTAAAGTGTGAACTTTCCTTATACCCAGCCTAACCTCACCAGCTACAACCACCTTAGTTTTTAGCCACCCTCTGCTGGTTGTAGTTTCTCACTGACACGGCACGTTTTGGGCTGCAAGGAAGCGATGAGTCAGACCAACAGAGGCTTTGAGTACACAGATCTTCGATATCTCACATAATGAAATGTCCAGAGGTAAAGAGTTCTAGATATGTTAACTGGGAGGCACTACAATTTCAACAAGGACACAGATGCTTTACATCTTTCTAGTCTACCATTCTTAGGGTATATTTCCCCTTTCCCCCACCCTGCCCAGTATGTCTCTCCATCATAAGAAGCCTGGACAGTTTCAGGCATCCTGCCGTTCATAGCCATGTCTACAGGAAGGAAGGAGACGTTTTTCCTGGCTTGTTTCTTTTTATGGGCAGAAGACTTTCCCAGAATCCCCCCATTGATCAAAATGGAAATGCTTCCTTTCCCTTGATCCCGACTGGCCCACATGCCCAAACCCATCACTGTATGGCATGACTTCGATTGGTCTGCACAAATCATAATTCATTTCCCAGGGCTGGGACTGTCTTCTCAGAGTACCTTGTTGGCTGATACTGAAACAAAATCTAAGAGGAGTACAGATATTGTAGCAGCAGAAGCTGTTGCAGCTGATAGCTGTTTTTCATCTATGTGGCTTTGCTCATGCTGTATGCTTTTCTGTCCCATCTTGTCCTGTTGCCCCGTGACCTCAAACACAGGGAATACCTGAATTACCTGGTCAGACTTTAAGAAGCAGCACAGCTGCTACCTTCTCCAGATTGTCCCCTTTTCGCTGCTTCTCACCTACAGTCTCATACTGCCCCAGGCATATGTCAAGCACTGCATTTGTAACGCTATCTTTATAATAATTTAGTTTTCCCACTAGATTGTGAACTCTTTGAGGGGAGAGGCTGAGTCTTACTTGCCTGTCTCACCTCAGAGCCTGGCATCCTAGAACAAATGTTGAGTAAAACTGCTAAAGGGATGAAGGATGAGTGCCTCTGAGGAAGGGGAGGTTGAGATATGCCCTCAGCTTGTTCCTGCCTTGAAATGTGTCCTCTAGAACATCAGGCATCAGCAACATAGAGGTACTTGTAGTTCCCCAAATAAGCCATGCTCTTTTGTGACCCTGTGTCTTAGAATATTTTGTGTCTACCACCTGCATACTCTCACCTGGGTTCCCACTCCACCGCTCAACAATTGTCTTGGGCACTCCCTTCCATTATTTAAAAAAAGCCATCTCCAACATGAAGAGGCCTTTTCTGGAAATCTCCCTAAAATCTAAACACTCTTTTCTTCGTGCCCCTATTGCACTTAGCATGTACTTCTATTGTCTAGGGAAAATTTAAAAGTCTTTCTATGCATTGGTTTCCTTATCTGATAAAAGAAATGATGCCTTAGTCAGTTTGGGCTGCTATCATAGAATACCATAGACTGGGGCACTTAAACAGTGAACATCTATTTCTTATAGTTCTGGAGGCTGGAAAGTCTGAGATCAGGGCACCAATATGGCTGGATTCTGATAAAGGCTGTCTTCCTGATTGCCACACAGCTGTGTGCTCATATGGTGGAGGGAGACAGAGAGACAGAGAGAGAGTAAAAGAGAGAGAGAGCAACTGCACGCTCCAGTCCCTTTATACCTTTCTAAGGTCACCAATCCCAGTATGGAGTTTTCACCCTCATGATCTCATCCTACCCCAATTATGTCCCAAGGCCCCACCTCTAAATATCATCACATTGGGGATTAAGGCTTCCATATATACATTTTAGGGGGACACAAACTTTCAGTCCATAGCAAATTATAAACTGCTTGTTTCTAGTCTTGAGGAGTAAATGGGGTTAATGGATTCATCTCTCTTAGGAGAGAGAGCACTTGATACACATGAGGCATTCAATGCATGTTGTTGTTGATGGTGGTGGTTGCAGCATGCATTCCCTTGTAGTGAACATACCTGCTGGCTGTTTTTTCTTTTCCAATGTGCTGTGGGAATTTTGCAAGTAAAGACCATATCTTGCCCATCACTGACTTACCAGCTCCCAGCAGATGAGGCACAAAGATAGTGCTCAGATAGTTTGCTGAGGACTGAGTGAGTGAAGATGAAAGCTTTCTTCTTGGAAGAATGGCACCAGCCACCCTTTATACCTCTGGAAAGAGCAAAGAGGAAGAAGAAGATGCAGTGGGAAGCTTGCAGATTGCACAGTAGGAAGTGATTCCAAGACCTTCCAACCCCTTCCCTCAAGCAACAGCACCAACACACACCAATAAACATCTTTGCTAAGGACATCTCTCTGCATGTTTGGGGTGGATTGAAAATTAGGAGAAGAGAAACCGGTAAATCACTGGATCCAGGGTCTAGTCCTTCTTTTTCCATAGACTCTGCAGAGGCCATTGAAAACAATATGCTAAGAATAGATAGGGCTCAAGGACAGTATCTCCAGTTGAACTTTTAATGAACTCCAGTAGGCGCCAAGAAGGCGGACAAATAAGGAAGAGCCTAGAGACAAGGAACTAAGCAGAAGGTTACATCTGGGTAGAGAAAGTTTGTTTTGCATTGTGTTCTTTCTGCTGACGTGAGATTTATGGAGTATAAATAAAGTGAGGCGGAGGCTCTGGGCGCGGCCGCCATGTTCTCTGTTTGTCTTTGTCTCTTGTGTCTGTTCATTCTCCACCATCCCCGGTGCGGTCCTCAACAGACTCTATAAATGGCCTTGGGTGAGCTTTCACTTCTTAGTTCATAAAATTCAGGAAGATGAGATGAGTGATATCTCAGGTTCTCAGCATCTCAGGCATTTAAAAAAAATAAAATACAGAATAAAAATGAGACACGCTCTGGTTCTAAGGACTTCATAATCTTCCTTGAAACCCATAGAGGGGATTGGACAATCATGAAAGGTTGCAATTAATCTCGAGAAGGACGGGACTGATCTCGGGACTGGGGGCTTCCTAGACCTAAGACAAGTGGGGAGAATAGGGCACAGATCCAGGGATCCCTGGTGTCTGGCCTCATTCTGTCACCTGAGAACCATGAGCCCTTTGCCAAGCTATTGAAATGCTCTAGGCCTCCATGTCTCATCTGTAAAATGAGGAGATAGAACCTACTTTACAGGGTAGTTATAAGAGTGATGTATGGACCTGGTACATGGTAGGTCCCCACTCCTCCACTATGGCTATTAATGGAGAGAAGAGTCCCTGATGATTACAGTCATCAGGGGGTGGAATTTGAGATGGAGCTTGAAAGATGACTACTAACCAACTAGGCACAGAGAGGTGAGGGACGAGACGTATCCAAGCCTAGGAAATAGTGATGATGTAAAGGTAGTGGTGGTTTAAATGTGCATCACGCATCATTTGATTCTCAAATCAACTGTATGAAGCCAGTGCTATGATTTGTCTCATTTTAAATGTGAGATGCCATGGTTTAAAGAAGTTAAGTAACTTGCCCAAAGTTACACAACTCGTATGTGGCTGAGCTGAGACTGGAATCCACGTAATCCTGCTGCAGAGCTCATATTCTTAACCACTATGTTCTTCTATGTTTATAAGAGTCTGAGAAGAGCTTGGACTATCAGGCTAAAATCTTTGCACAGTTAGCTGGCATGATTTGGTGGCCTTTGAAGAAGAGCAGAGGTCAGGTGTGGTGCCTCACACCTGTAATCCCAGCACTTTGGAAGGCGAAGCGGGTGAATCATTTGAGGTCAGGAGTTTGAGACCAGCCTGACCAATATGTTGAAACCCTGTCTCCACTGAAAATGCAAGATTAGCCAGGCATGGTGGTATACGCCTGTAAGCCCAGCTACTTGGGAGGCTGAGGCAGGAAAATCACTTGAACCCATGAGGCGGAGGTTGCAGTGAGCCAAGATCGTGCCACTGCACTCCAGCCTGGACAACAAGAGCGAAACTCCATCTCAAAAAAAAAAAAAAAAAAGAACAGCAGAGGCCAGGTCATCTAGAGCCGGGCTCCAGTTCCCTTGCTGCAGAGGAGGAAGAGCATCAGCCCTCTTTACTCTGAGAAGCCTCCACAATGCCCAGGTTACCTGATGGCTGAGTCACAGCTCTCATGATCCTGCCTGGCAAATTGGAGACACCCTTAATTGGATACTGAAAAAACTCTGCCTGCTGCACAATGGCTCCAATGGAAGAGTTATAGCTGTTTACTGTAACACACAGACAGTCCTATTAACAAGAATGATGGGAGGCTGCTCTGTGGTATTACTCTTAGCAAAAGACTTGACAAATATGCTTTGTAAATGAAGGCACTCCAACAGAGAAAACATCTAACACTCCCTCTCCCCACCCCCACCCACCCCGCCTCTTCCTGGGGAGATTTTGCATGTGGAATCCTTTACACATTATTCAAGGCTCCATATTCTGACGACGTTCATCAATAGTGGTGCCTATGGCAGGGAGAAGCTTGTATCAACTGACAAATGTAGACAAGGCAGGCTGCTTAACCCAGGAACAGTGGGTCAGAGCACAAACAGGGAAACTGATGGTGCCATCCATATTTCTGCGGGATTGGAGGCGTAAATGAACACCATACGTCACAGCTTATCACATACGGTAGGAGGGAATTGTGAATGGTGCAGCGTGGCCTACTTAGGAATGCTGATGGATCATTCCCAGCCAGCTTTCATTCCAGGCTGGGGTTTGTCTTGTCTACAAAGAGTCTGGGGCATCTTCAGGGTGACAGCCATAGGGTGCGTGCTTCCCCAGCTCCAGGCATTGGCAGTGGCCTCTGCTGAGGGGAGAGGGATGGAGCTGTCCAAGTCACCATGACCAGCGGTTGCAGGGCTGAATGTACCATTGCACTTGCTAGACTCATGGATCCCCATAGGGATATAGGTTATGCAGCTCCTAAGAGGAAAGAGGATGCCAGGGCTTTGGCATCAGTTATAATAGGTACAAGTTATAATCATTTATTAGCTTGTGGGGACAAAATAGTGACTGGAGTCTCCAGTACCTCACCTGGTAAGTGGGAACATAACAATACCTCCCTCACAAGATCAAAATCAGGATTGATGGAGTTAATATGCAGGGAGCTTTTCAAAGAAAGTGTGGCAGCCAGCAAACACCCAATACATGCTAACTGGAGTCCAGGGGCATAATGTTGGCTCACTGCAACCTCTGCCTCCTGAGTTCCAGTGATTCTCGTGCCTCAACCTTCTGAGTAGCTGGAATTACAGGCATGCACCACCACACCCGGCAAATTTTTGTATTTTTAGTAGAGATGGGGTTTTGCCACGTTGGCCAGGCTGGTCTTGGACTCCTGGCCTCAAGCAATCTGCCCACCTCGGCCTCCTAAAATGCTGGGATTACAGGCACGAGCCTCCGCACCCAGCCTAAGAATGGGATGTTTAAAATGCTTACTTTGGAGTCCCAGTTCTGGTAACGAGTTAGTTATTCATGGGATCTTGGCAAGTCACATGATCCCTGAGACTTAGTTTCCCCTTCTGTCAAATGGGGAAATTAATAGATAATATCCATAAAGAGCAGGACAGAGTATCCTATTCATAGAAAGCCATCAGAGACAGGTGATCTTTGATATTTACTGAATGAAAAGTGACAGCCTGGGGCAGAGACCTCCACGTTGTCTGCAGCTCTGAATATCCATGATGCCATGGGGAGGAATAATATTAATTCTCTGGGGAATTATGTTAGCTCTCTCTGGATTGGTCAGAGATGAGTCTAACTTTCCTCTCAACAGAGAGGAAAGGGAGACGATAATGCTAAAATAAAATAAAAATAAAGTGTATTGAGTATTTCCTGTTCATTAGGCACCTTTGAGCATCTCATTGAAAACTCACAAGAACCCTGTCAGTTGTATTATTATCCCCATTTTGCTGACTGCCATAGACACTAAAAGCTCTTGAGCACAAAAAGGAGAGGAGACTGTGCAGGGGATTCTGAATCCATGGCAAAGTCACCGTGGAGGGTCCACGTCGCCCATCCCTGCTTCCATCCCTGTTAGAGAGGCATCAGGAAGCCTCTCTGGGAAAGTTTTTCCTCTTGTATCAGCTAGTTCAGAATAGCCATTCTTTTATTTATTTGGATTTTTGATTTTTGTGGATACATAGTAGGTGTATATATTTATGGGATATATGAGACGCTCTGATACAGGCATGCAATGTGTAATACTTGCATCATGGAAAATGTGGTATCTATCCCCTCAAGCATTCATCCCTACTGTTAACAATCCAGTTATACTCTTTTAGTTATGTTAGAATGTACAATTAAGTTATGATTTACTATAGTCACCCTATTGTGCTATCAAATACTAGGTCTTAATTCATTCTTTCTAACTATCTATTCTGTACCCATTAACCATCCCCACCTCCTCCCCACCCCCTCACTACCCTTCCCAGCTTCTGGTACCCATCCTTCTACCTTCTATCTCCATGACAGAAGGCCACTTTCAAGCAAGGCTGGAGAAGTTCATTTTGTTCCCAGCCAGACACCCATGTAGCCATGAAACCGCCCAAGTTTCTGATGAGGAAAATTGGCCTTTGTCTTTTTCAATGAGCTCACATCGAGAAAGAGCTACAGCAGCCGAGAAAGGCTGTAACAGCATCAGGAGTGAGGCTGCGTGAGTCAGCTCAGGGGTTTTCCTGGCAGGAGCCTGTGCTGGGGAAGACAGAGGGAAAAGACACACACACGTGTGGTCTGAGGGGGAGATGGGTTGGCAGCCAAGGAAGACCAGCAAGTGACTTCAGATAAGCCTTGGAGTCTCCAGAAGGGAGGGGTGCATCACAGCCGTGAGGGCCATCACCACCTCCACTCTTTATTTCATTATGATACTGTAGGAGAGACGGAGTCCTTAATGCAAACACATTTTCTCATGCATTCCTTTATTTATTTATTTTTTAAAATTATTAGGTCAAAATTGCCTATATTTATAGCGTAAACTGCGATGTTTTGATATATGTCTACACTGGGGAATGGCTAAATCATATTATTTAACATATGCATGGTCCCACATACTTACCACTTTTTTGTTTTGAGAACGCTTAGCAATTTTCAAGGATACAGTATATTGTTATGAACTATAGTGCCCACGACGCACCACAGATCTCTTGAACTTATTCCTCCTGTCTAATTTTTTTTTTTTTTTTTTTGCATCCTATGACTAACACCTCCCCAATTCCCCCCACCCTCCAGCTTCTGGTAATCACCATTTTACTCTGTTTCTATTGGTTCAAGTTTTAAAAATTCTACGTATGAGTGAGATCAGGAGGTATTTGTTTTTCTGTGTCTGGCTTCTTTACTTAACGTAACCTCCAGGCTCATCTATGCTGTTGCAAATGATAGAATTTTCTTCTTTTGTAAGGCTGCATAGCATTCCATTGTGTAATATATATTACATTTCCTTTATCTGTTCATCTGTTCATGGACACTTAGGTTTGCTTCCATGTCTTGGTTATTGTGAATAATGGTGCAGAGAACACAGAAGTGCAGATATCTCTTCGATATACTAATTTCATTTCCTTTGGATATATACCCAGTAGTGGGATTGCAGGATCATATGGTAGTTCTAATTTTAATTTTTTGAGGAACCTCCATACTGTTTCACATAATGGCTGTACTAATTTACATTCCCACCAACAGTGTGCAAGGATTCCCCTTTCTCTACACCCTCGCCAACGCTTGTTATCATTTGTCTTTTTGGTAAAAGCCATTCTAACAGGTGTCTCACACATTCCTTCCCTGCTTTTCACTGCCAAAGCATGCTCACTCTGAACCTCCCAAGTTCACACAGCCAATAAGTGGCAGAGCCAGAATGAACACTTTCTGTTTCTCTAAGACGTCAAGCCTTTGCACTTGCTTTTTTTTCTGACTGGAGCAACACCATCTGGTGAAAGTATAACACATCCATCCCACCAATGCGTGCCACGGAGGCAATCTTAAATTTTGGAGTAGCCATATTTAAAAAAATGAATTTTCACAATGTATTTTATTTAACCCAGTTATCCAAAATATTGTCATCTCAACATTGGATTAGTATTCAACATTATTCATGAGATATTTTACATTATTTCCTTCATATCAGGTTTTAAAATTCAGCATGGGTTCTACACTGATGGCAACCCCAATTCAGATTGGCCATATTTGAAGTGCCCAGTGGCCACATGTGGCTCGCTGTGGATGTGTTAGACAGGGCGGGTCTGGAGGCAACCTCCCACCTCACAAGTCACCCCCTAGAAAGCCTTCCCTGACACCCTAACCAGAGCAGCAAACCCATTCCCCTCCATGCCTTCTATATCACATCATATATCATCATGTGCATATCACTGCCTATTCCTCTTGTTATTATTGTTATTTTTATTTTTATCATCTGTCTCTCCTAACAAAATGTAGGTTCCCAAAGGAATTTACTGCTCTGTCCTTTACACGTAGAACAGTGCCTGGTGCACAGAAGGAGCTCAGTAAACATAAGTATGTTTTGAACAGATGAATGAATGGATTTCTGCATAAAGGGATGTCTGAATGCACAGCTAATAATAAGGCTTATGTCAAGGACATAGGGGTACAGGAAATCTCTTACTGAGGATTTCCTTGGCTCACACCCGCAGGCATCGTCTCCCCACTGCAGTAATTTGTAAACTGGAAGATTCCCCCTCCAGCCACTTTCTATGTATTCCAGGAGTTGGTGGTGTGCCTTCTTTTCTAAGTTCTTACAGAGCAGGTACTTAAAGAAAAAAGAAAGATCCAGAATCTGTGTGTATCTATTCATCATCTATGCTAATTTGCATTTAGTTCTTACGTAATTTGTAAGGTGGCAAAGCCATGACATACTATTGCAGCCTGGGAAGCCAGGGCTGTTTATCAGCTCCTGCCTGCTGCAGCCATTGAATAATTCTGGGTCACCTGTAAACAACAATCTACCTGATTCATTAAATTTGATGTTTATAGCCATTCTCCCTACAGATGACTTTGGTACAGCATTCTGGGAGGCAGGATCTCAAACATCTGGAACTCCTGGAGCTGTTCTTTGCCCCTCGGTCCATAACAAAGGGATGGATCAACTTCCTTAGGGGAATGATAACTTTTGCTAGTCAAAGCGTGACTTAGAGAATCACTGAGCAATGTCCTGTTGTTATTCCAAGGAGGCTAGTGTGTTGGTGTTTATGCAATATATATACCCCTCTGTGCTTTCCTGTAGCCTAGAGGCTTGTATTGGATTGTCTGTCTTCTACATTGGACACCGAGCTCATTGTGGGATGGAAACATGTCTTGTTCATCTTTGTACAAGGTCCTAGTCCAGGGTCTAACATGTAATCTTTGTTTTTGTGGAAAAAATAAAAGAACCAGGTGAGTCTACAAAGCATTCATTCAGAGTTCTTTACTGAGCATCTATTATGTGCTGAACCAAGTTCTAACACCTGAGACAAGTCAATAAACATCTATGAGGCAAAAATCTATGCCCTCATGGTGATGACCCACCAGCAGAGAGTTGAATTAATTTTTTGAATATTTTCTTCTTCCAAAGAACGCCAAAAACTTACTATTTTTCCTGTTATTATTGCAAATTCCCTTGTAAGAGTGTTAAGAACCTTTGGGGTTCTTTCTCTGCCAATTACCATCTTGTGTGTTTTCCTATCTGTAAAGGAAGATAATGAGTCTCTAAAGGGTGTTGGAGGAATTGAATGAGGCAGCGTGTGTAACTGAAGAATGCGGTGCCTATCCCAGACATTATAAGCATGTGGTGGGTGTTTTTGGTACTAGAGAGTCCTCTGTTCAGTAGGGAAGGAGGTCGAAGAGTGAGTTGGGGTCTGAGCCAAAGAAATAATGGGCTGGTCCAGATGGGATATTTCCAGAGACGAGAATCTCTGTATAGGTCTTGGATGGCAGTGGGAAGGGGTCAGGGAAGCCTATGAGGTGCCTGGTAATGACCACAGGATTTCTGGTGTTACACACTTAAAACTTGGATGCTGTGGAGATGCAGAATTGCAAAGAACCAGGCAGCAGGTCCCTGTGAGCAAAGAAAGCCATAGGAAGAGCCACTGTCTCCATTTTCCCCAGGACGGTTGTCAGATGCTGGTACAAAAGGAGGAGAGTGGGACACTCTACCCCATAGCTTGGTGCCTCCCCAAAAGTGTGGATTTCTGGAACTCTGGTGGGGCTTGGAGGGCTCCCTGGGATGACAGGAAGAGCAAGGGTCTCTGAGTGAGGATGCAACACAGCTTGGAATATTTCAGAGCATTCTGGATCCTTCAGAGCCTGTGCACTGGAGTCAGATGATCCAGGTTTGACTCCTGGCTCTGTCACTGATGGCTGGGTGACCTTGGCACATCACTTAACTTCAATTACCTCAGTTTCCCCATCTGTAAAATGGAAGTGTACTCATTTGTTCTCATCTCATGGTGTTTTTGAGAGGTTAAAATGCGATAATTTGTATAAAGCACTTAGGACACTGTATGTTGCATAAAAATTCCCAATAATTCCTCTACAGAAGTCCCTTTCCCTCTTTTCCATTCTCTCCACCCGTCCAGGGTCCCCTTACTTTATCCTGTTGCCACACCTTGAATTCATGCCAATGCTGTCAGATCTTCAGAGTTTCTTCAGAGAGGTGTAAATATAAGATGAATGACTATCTCACTAATATTGATAATTGCTCATAGCTTTACCTCACTGTGTTACTGGGCTATAAGCTCCCTCTTCCCTACCACCCTCCTCCAGATGGAAAAGGAGGCCCAAGGAGATGAAAGAAAAATCGAGAAAAAAATTAGAAAAACGGATCCCCTATCTCAAATATACATAAGTATGTATGAGTGAAACATTTCCAGGAAAGAAGTTCAACTGAAAGGAGTAAACTGATGATTTATTTTAATTAAGTGAAAACAGTAAAGAAATGTTTAAAAAGTTAACCTGGCACCTTAAAATAAAACAGGATGATAAGCTCTTTGCTGGCAAAGTTGCAATTTCTCTGTTGGATTTTGGATCTGGCTTTTATTATTAAGGCTGGTGCTGAAAGCTGGCATTTTGACAGGAACATGGAGCGTTTGTCACTATCTGGGAAAGAGATAGATGTTGAATGACATTTTGGAAGAAATGTATACATTTTGGGTCTAAGTGCTATTTCTCCTTACCGGGAAAATTCCACTAGCAAATAACTGATTGGTTATCTTGAGTTCCCAATTCTCCTGGCTATTTAAATGAAAGCAGAATTAGATTTTTTTTTTCTTTAACCTTTGGGGAGAATGGAAAGAGGTTTTCTCCCTGGGCTGTGTCTTCTCCGGAAAAGGGCGACATTCTTGGCTAGAAAAACCTAATGGGGCCTTCTTTGTCCCTGGGGGAGAGGTAACTGGAGGAACACAGAATGCACACTTGCAGAGCTGCTGAAGTCCAACATGAGGCAGAAGATCATTTCTGCCTCTGAGCCTCACTTATTAATGCAAGTAACTCAAGGGAGGAATGTGGGAAAGATGCAGAAGGAGCTCAGGAATGCCTCCCAGGAGACCTGAGTTTCTGTCTCCCTCTGGCTCTGCCATTCACTCACTGTGTGACCCAGAGCAAGTCACCCTGTGACTTGGTTTCTTCAATAAAAATAGGCATCAGGAGGTAGACATTCCCCCTTTTGCCATGAGGATCACGTGCGATGAAATGCTGAGAAAACCCTAGACTGTGCCTCAACTGCATGCTACCGTAATCACAAAACTGAGTTTACGACTCTAAGGGAGCAGAGGAAAGAGGCTGCAATTAGGGGGAGAGAGAAGCAACAGGATAAGGAAGGCCAACCAGGAAATGCAGGTTGATCGACGCCCACTTTCTGGCAAGTGAGGGGTGGCTGGTGCCTGTTGATATGGTTTGGCTGTGTCCCCACTCAAATCTCACCTTGAATTGCAATAATCCCCACGTGTTGAGGGTGAGATAACTGAATCATGGGGGCAGTTTCCCCCATACTGTTCTTGTGGTAGTGAGTAACTCTCACAAGATATGATGGTTGTATAAATGGGACTACCCCTGCACAAGCTCTCTTGCCTGCCACCGTGTAAGACATGACTTTGCTTCTCCTTCACCTTCTGCCATGATTGTGAGACCTCCCTGGCCACGTGGAACTGTGAGTCAATTAAACCTCTTCCCTTTATAAATTACCCAGTCTTGGATATGTCTTTATTAGCAGCATGAGAATGGATGAATACACCTATTATGCCAAGTTAGGTTGGGGTTTAGTTTCTTTCCTTGAATTTTACTCTGCCAATTGTTCAGACACTGCCCTCCTTGTCTAGGTTGTTAAATAGTGACAAGGGGCTACTGACCTGCTGTAAACAAGAGGTCAAGCTCTCAACTTAGTCAGAGTCCAAGGTGTTCAAACCGCACCAGCCCTCTGCCATTTTGCAGACCCTGGTCAAAGAGAAACAGTCCATGGGGGTTCAGACTGTAAGGAACATCCTGCCCAAACACCTGATTTTCTTATCATACCCTGCTGGGCAGAGGTCTACCTGAAGGAACATCCTTATCATATCCTGCTGGGCAAAGGTCCAAAAAACAGCTGATCACATCCCACCAAAAGCAGGGCCAAACCGCCTCATCACAGGACTATCTTATCAATATTCAGCTGGGTAGCAAACCAGACTGCCCAGACCCCTCCCGCCCATACCTGTAAGTACCCCAGCCTGTAAGCAGTGGTGGGCACTGGCACTAAGTTTGTCCCCCACCTCTGCAGGTTTATGCTGGACATAAATGCCTGCAATTGCTGTTGAGCCACCCTCTCTCTGTGTGTCTTTCTTTAACCCTCATCTCCGCTTCCAAACCTAACACAAACCTGTGGCAGGCCAACTTCAGAAAGTGTTTTGCACTGTGGGCACTCTTGACTCTTCATATGTGGTTTCTCTTTCATGACCCTGCGTTTCTTTCCCTTGGTCGTCTACAGCTCCCAGTTGGACTTTGGAGCTATTGCGACTTGCGGAGCTTTTGTTATCCTTACCAAGACAAGAGTCTGCAGGGGAAGAAATCAGGTGATAATTTGAACTCTCCTCCAGGCTCAGGTCTATCTGGATCACAGAAACTGCTTCCCCACAATGAGCAGTAGGGCTTTGGATGTCGATACGACAATATTTTCTGGGCTGAATATCCATGGCAAAATTCTCCTGAATATTCTTTGTTACCATTTCTAACTTTGTGCGGCTAATTCCTGTATCCTGTTTGTGAAGCTCCTGACAGTGCTGAATTTCACCTGAACCCTGTATTCCCTGAAAAAACAGTTATTGTTTAAAAAAATACCCCCACTCTTTCATTTTCCAGGGAAATGACTAACCATAAAGAAACACTTTGCACTTGCATATTCCAGGATAAGACCACCTCCACTTCTCCTCAATAATTCCCATAAGACTGGCTATCCCCTTTCATGATTCCCTTAGATTTGTGAATGACTTCCTTGCCTCTGTAAAACCCCAGGCCCCCTTCCTTTCCATTGAGGCATTCCCATTCATGAATGTTCTCCCTATTGCCAAAGCTGAATAAAATCATCTCCTGAATCGTCTGGTGCATTTCGTCCTTGATAATCCCAAATTGAATAATTTTTTCCAGACCAGAAAGAAATTCAGGTCCTCGTCAAGGCCATAAAGGACTTAAAGCAAGAAGGTTACCGGGGAATCAGCAGGAATGTCTTAAATTAGCTAGAGCTAGACAAAGGAAGGAACAAAAGGAAAATTTGTATGCAAATGAATGGGCATTCAAAGCATTCTGCTTTAAGGCAAGCACCACATTTCTGGTAAAGAGGAAAGGTGTCCGGGTAATACAAGATGTCCTTATTGGCCCATAAGTTTTTTCTATTTATTATCATCTTGAATCCTATAATATATGTCAATATTCTGGGGACCCTGGACTCCAATATGAACACATGCAAAGGCTAGGACAAGATCACCAGACTGGGAATTGGGGAATGTCTCTAACTTTTTTTGACTTTCACAGAATGCCCTTGAGTGCTGGAGTTTCCAGGATTCCATTCTGAAAGCTGGAAGCGTCTGGCAGTTTCACTCTTCACCTCAACTGCTGCTGCCAATGAATGACTGGTGGGAAGGTACAAAAGTCTAGTGCCTTGTTTCACAGCCTGACTGACCAGGGATAATTCCTGGTCCATGGGATCAAGTTGAATTTGGAACGTCACCTGCAACTGCCCCGTGGTTAGCTTCTTGTCCTTCCCTATTGTAATTTCTCCACTCCCTCACTGACTTCTCCTGGACCTCTTCCTTAGCGAATTACTTGCACCCACATCCTTGGTTCAGGGTCTGCTTCTGAGAGACCAGATTTAAGACATTCTATTGACCTTTTCTGATAAAGGAAGGAAAAAAGAGAGGGAGGATGGAATGAAGGAAAGAAGGAAGAAATTAAGGAAAAAAAAGGAAGGAAGGGAGGGAGGGAGGAAGGAAGGGAGGGAGGGAGGGAAGGAGGGA
>NW_016805992.1:862420-897941 GCF_001698545.2 Rhinopithecus bieti | reverse complement strand
GAAGGAAGAAAAGAAGGGAGGGAGGGAGGGAGGGAGGGATGGAGGGAGGAAGGAAGGAAGGGTAAATGCTTTCCCTGTAGCAATTCAACTGAGGGACGATGGAAACATACTTGATCTGTGATCAATAGCTCTGCATTTGCATTCCAGCTCTGTCCTCTTCGAGCTCTTTAAACGTGAACACTGCTACTTGCACAACTTGAGTCTCAACTTCTTTCTCAGTAAAGACTGTCACTGACTCAAAATTGTTGCAATAATTAAGTAAGGTAATGCTTTTGAGGGCACTCAGCACACTGCCAGCTCATTCAGACACACCATGATTTTTCAAGTGAAGAAAACCTTGAAAAGTGAAGAAAACCTGTCTTCTGTAGTGTGAGTTGATCCCAGCATTTCCTACATTGTTATGAAAAGAAGTATTTTCCTACATCCTCTTCCTTTCTCAACTATTGTCTACAGATTCAGGTGGTGTATGATAAAGTAGGGAGAAATAGTGTGGTCTTAGTTCAGTAGATTTCAAATCCTCAAGGGCACAAAAATCACCTGGGGACTTTGTTTAAAATATAGATTTCCAGATTCTCCCAAGAGATTCTGGTTCAGTGGATGTGGAATAGCCTAGAAAGCACAGTTTTAAAAATATTATTTATTTTTAACAAGCTCTGTGAGCCTAAGGCTGGTAATCCACAGATGATATTTTTGGAGGCATTGCCCTTGGTTCAGAGGCTAACGCTGGTTGCCAGTGGTGTTCTCACTCTCTGATGCTTTGCCCTTTGTTTGTCTCTGTGCATTACAGGACACCTAATGCCATTCCCTAAACTCCACTGCTTAGCTGAGCTCTCAAATCCAAAGGCCTCTTGGTCTACCTTGCACCATTGGATTGACATTTAGCCCCACACATCGATGAATTCATTCATGGATGTCAATGAGCACGTGCCCATTTAGTGCAAAACAAATGTGCTGATGTTGCTGTGAAATCCTGAGATGACACTGATCATCAATCACAGCACTCTGAGGGTCCACCTAGCCCTGGAAGGCAGCAGATCCATTATGGCCATTTAAGACCCAGAATGACAAGGTGCCAAGGCTCTGCCGCATCTGCAGCTCCTGAAACAAGACAGTGTTCGGCCTGTGACTTTGACAGAAGATGTTGTCACTGCTGGTCATCACTTTCATGTTTCTAGTCACTTATGCCTCAATCAATGTATTGGCTCATGAATATCATTCAATACTAACTGCAGCTTGGTCCATGATGCCTCTACAGACCTGTCCAGCAGCTCCCAGCACCCCCTGACACCTTCAGTTTCTGAAGAATCCAAAACAGGCCTCTTTCTTCCCTATATTATCCTGGGAGACACAGGATGCAGTTTTGGTTATAAGACTTTCCTGTTTTCATGCTATCTCTTTCGTCTCTTGAGAAACACTGACATCTAGCCCAGGCATCAGCAAATCTTTTGTCTCAAGGCCAGATAATAAATATTTAAGCCATTGCAGTCCAGATGTTTTTGGTAGCAATGAGTCACCTCCACTATTGTAGCAAGAAAGCAACCACAGACAATAGGTTAAAAAAAAAAAAAAAAAAAAAAAAAAAAAAAAAAAAAAAAAAAAAAAAAAAGTGGGTGTGGCTATGTTCTAACAAACTTTATTCACAAAAACAGATTTGGTCCATGGGCTGTAGTTTGCAACACCTGGTCTACTCCATCTTTATCCATGCATTAATTCAACACATATTTCTTGATCATCCTCATGTGCCTGTACCTGCTCTCATGGAGCCTATAGTTTAATAATGGGGAATAGATAGTAAAGAACTGATGATGCAATTAAGTGCCTAGTTGCTACTGTTAGAAGTGCTCTGAAGGAGAAAAGCAAGGTGTGATGGAAGCAAGTAACAGGGAAACGGGAGCTTACAGAAGTGAAGGTGGAGAGATGGAAGAAGAGTATGGGCCTTTGAGCAGAAGGGGCAACATGGAGGGGTGCTATTGAGTGGAAAGGAACTTGGCAACTCAAGATTCAGGTACCATCATCTAGAGAGGAAGGGTGAGAGAAATGTCAGATCCAGAGACTGATGCTTCTAGGGATGTTAAACTTCCCTTGAGAGGTAGTGGAAAGTCTCTGCAGTTTTAAAGCAGGAGAGCAACACTGGTAGATTTAGGTTTCAACAATCTCTCTGGCTACAATTTGGAGAAGACACAGGAGGGCAGTAATAAATCCAAGTAGACTAGACAGAAGGTTCCAGCAGAGCTTTATTAATGTTTTTGTAACACAAACTCTCACTCTATCTCTCTTTTTTGCCAGCCTCACCCATAAAGTCAGGGATTTGGTTAAATGTTCATGGCTGAGGTCACCATGTTAAGGCCAAGGCTGCTCACTTGAGTGAATCCACATCATTGGGGATGTTTCTGTTCTCAGGAAACAGTATTGCAACGTGCTGGAGCACAGAGTTCACCTGGGGAGAGATGAATGAGGAACCTGGAAAGCTGGGTTGGTATCAGATTGTGTGCAGAGTCAGTTAACGATAAAGGCATACTGTACTCCAGCCTGGGCAGCAGAGCAAGACCCTGTCGCAAAAAATAAATAAATAAGGGACATAGATGTCTGGAAACCATAGCCCTTCCCTCCTGCCGCTATGAGGTTCTGCATTTCAAGGCCACCTGGAACTTTTGAAGCTTTGCTTATAGCCAATTCAAGTAGTGATCATTTTGCTGAAACATTTTGAAGATGCTATAACATTGCAGAGTGTCTGCATATTCTGAGGGATTTAATATCTCCACTTGGAATGCATTGATATGTAGGTCATTAAGCAGAACAGACCTTCTCGGTGAAAGGAGTAATAATTGCGGTTTTCAAATGCCATTTTCATTGCTATTTGGCAGGAATACCACAGTCACGATCTTCCTGTTTCTATTAACCACAAGGGCTGGGACAAAGTCATCCTACCTTTCTGCAGGCGAGCCTTCATTTCAGACTGTCAGCAAAGTGGTAATTCAGGCAATAAGGAGAAATACACAACCGGTCCTTGAGATGGTCTGCAGGGATTGCACCTCAGGTATTCACACCCTTAAGAAATCCCCTCCCACATTAAGCCAGGGATGATCTGTGCGACCAATAGCATGTGGCAGAAGGGCTGGCATGTCATTTCCAAGATCAGGTTATAAAAGATACTGCAGCTTCCGTCTTGGTCACCTCTCCCTCATGGATCACTCAGGAAGAAACTGGCTTCTATGTCGTGAGCAACTCTATGGAGAGGCCCATATGACAAGGAACTGGAGCCTCTTGCCAACAACCATGTGAATGGGGCTTGGACATGGGTTCCAACCTCAGACAAACCTTCAGATGTTTGCAACTCCATTCAGCAGTTTAAGGGCAAATGCATGAGAAATCGTAAACTACAGGCAGCCAGACAAGCTGCACCTGGATTCCTGACCCTCAGAAATTGCGAGATAATAAATATTTGTAAGGGACATAGTTTAGATGTTGTCCCCTCTAAAGCTCATGTTTAATTAAAATTCCTAATATTGGGGGCGGGGTCTGGTGGGAGGTGGTTGGATCATGGAGACAGTTTTCTCATGAAAGGCTTAGCTCCATCCTCTTGGTGCTGTCCTCACAATAGTGAGTGAGTTCTTGCAAGACCTGGTTGTTTAAAAGTGTGTGGCATCTCCCTGCCACTCTCTCTCTCTCTCTTGCTCTGGCTCTCTCCATGTAAGATGCCAGCTCGTTGAGGCCTCACCAGAAACAGATGTTGGCACCATGCTTGCTGTACAGCCTGCAGAACTGTGAGCCAATTAAACCTATTTTCTTTATAAATTACCTAGTCTCAGGTATTTATTTATAGCATTGCAAGAATGGTCTAACCCAGTTGACTTCAGTTCTAAGT
The DNA here is from genome assembly GCF_001698545.2 of Rhinopithecus bieti. Taxonomy (NCBI): domain Eukaryota; kingdom Metazoa; phylum Chordata; class Mammalia; order Primates; family Cercopithecidae; genus Rhinopithecus; species Rhinopithecus bieti. The sequence goes on along the minus strand of NW_016805992.1, from coordinate 894,076 downwards.
GTTGGGGTAACTTATTACACAGCAATAGATAACAGACACAGCAGAGGAAAAGTGTTAAGTAATTCAAATAGTTTAGCTTTGTATGAATGTCCATAACAAGTATGACAAGAAGGGCTCATTATCTGGAGGGTAGAGACTGAGGCAGGATGTGTCTAGGACTCGAAACTCCTTATTGAGGTCACCAACAAGTTTTGTGGACTAGGGAAAGTCACTTTCCCTTTTGGACTTTATTTTCCCTTGCTATAAAAGCACAAGGTTGGTCTAAAGAAATGTAAGTACCCAGAGTCCCTTCCCTGTTGCTTGGGTGTTTGTTGGTGGATACGTGAAAGGAAAATAAATCTTGGGGCCCCCAAATCACTAAGCTAAAGGGAAAAGTCAAGCTGAGAACTGCTTAGAGCCAACTTGCCTCCCATTCTATTCAAAGTCACCCCTTTGCTCGCTGAGATAAATGCATATCTGATTGCCTCACTTGGAGAGGCTAATCACAAACTCAAAAGAATGCTACCATTTGTCTCTTATCTACCTATGACCTGGAAGCCCCCTCCCCATTTGAAGTTGTCCTGTCTTCACCTCAAGTGGCCCCACCTTTTCAGACTGAACCAATGTCCATCTTACACATACTGATTGATGTCTCATGTCTCCCTAAAATGTATAAAACAAAGCTGTGCCCCTACCACCTTGGGCACAGGTCCTCAGGACCTGCTGAGGCTGTGTCATGGGCATGCATCCTCAACCTTGGCAAAATAAACTTTCTAAATGAACTGAAACCTGTCACAGATATTCAGGGTTCACAGATGTAACAAACACTTATTATCCCACATAGGCACACATACGTGTGTGTGCACACGTAGCCACCCACACTTAAAATGTGGAGTCCAGTTAGCAATGAAAGGGTGTTGAACTAAAGACCAGGCACTGAATCACACAAGAATTATCAATTAATCCTCACAGCAGCCAATATAAGTAGGTGGCTCTACTACCACTATTTACTAGATGAGAAAATGCAGGCTCAAAAAACGTAATATTGCTCAGGGATATCCTATTAGTTTTCTGTTGCTCTATAACAAATTACCACATGTTTAGTGGCTTAAGACAACTCACATTTATTATTTCACAGTTCCTGTGGATCAGGAGTCCAGGAGAAACTTGGCCGGGTGTTTTGCACAGGGTTTTACAAGGTTACAATCAAAATATTGTCCCGGTTGCATTCTCCCCTGTGACTCAGGGGTGTCTTCTAAGCTCCTTCAAGTTGGTGGTAAAATCCGGTTCTTTGCAGTTGTAGGACTGAGGCCCTTAACTCTTAAAGGTAGCCCCTCCCCATCAGCAGTTTACACAATGGTTCTTGGATTCTTCATAGCCAGCAAAAGAGCCCCTCTCTCTCTTGAAAAGGCTCCATCCCTCTCTTAAGAGCTTTCATTTGATTAGGTCAAGCTGGCCAAAATAATATCCCTTTTGAATAGTTCAAAATCAACTAACTTAGGACCTTAATTATGCATTCAAAATCCCTTCACTCTTGCCATATAAGGTAACCTAATCATGGGGGTGACATCCCATCATATTCACAGGTACTGCCCCCACTCCAGGGGTGGGGACAACACTCAGTAGTCTGCATGTGGAGGGGGATTTGGGGTCATTTTGGAATTCTATCTACCAGAGACACACAATAGGAGACAGTGAAACTGGAGTTGAAATTCAGGTCTGTTTGAGTCCAGTGGCTTTAAACCACTTGCCATAAATCCTCCACCAAGAGAGCTTTGAGGGCAAGGATCAAGCTACTTGTCTTGGTCTCCCCAGCGTGTAACACTTAATAATTGCTCTAATATTTATCATAGTATTGATCAAGATGCCTTTGATTGTTGGCTGGAGAAATCTAACTCCAACTGATTTAAGAAAGCAAGAGAACTTGACTTTTAACTGGGCATCTGGGGCTGGATACAGGCGTTGAAGTAATATTCTCTATTTGTCTCATTTCAGTGCCCTGGGCTTTATTCCTACGCCTCTCCTCATATGGTGGTAAGAAAGGCCACTGGAAACTGTAAGCTTACTTCCTCATGGCTCAAAGTCCAAAAGGAAAGGAAAACCCTTCTCTCCCAGTATCTATATATTAAAATTTAAAAAAGACTCTGTCCTGAGTCGTGTCTTTTCTGGATCCAAACTCACTCTGGATTTGATTGGTCAGCCTAGGTCACATGACCACATTACAGTGGGGGAGTGGGGGTGGGTAGTGAAGGACACCATGATTAACTGCTGCTGTAGGATAACATGGAATACTCAAAATGTGGCTCCTGAAAGAATAATTGGGCACTGTTACCAAAAGAAGAAAGTGATGTTGAATTGAAAAAAAAAAAAAACCTTGGCTAAACACAAAGTCCAAAGATAAAGTTCTTCAAACCTCTGCATTGGGCAACATAGTTGTATAAATACCTTTGAGCATGTAAGGAGACATACCTTTCAATTGTGCAGAACTGAGAAAATTTCTACACATTCCTCATTCTGTCTTTCAATTCTCAAGCATCCAAGTTACTGCGGGGGGAGGGGCTGGAGTCAACACATTGAATGAACAAATGATGTCCTTCCCAGAACTAATTATTTCTGAAACTTAGGAGGTGAGTTCATTGCTGAGATTTAGATTCGTTAACCTTATCTTAGCCCAGGGAACTTTCTCCACGGTATTTCAGATTTTAAATGAGCTTAACTTCAGGCGAGTCACATTAGCATACATTCTTCCTGCTATGGTGGCCTAACCCCAAGGAGCTAATACAACTTAATGGTATGGTTTGGAAAAGGTAGAAGATATCCTTAGGATGGGACTAACCTTTATTTTATGAGCATTTCAATAAAGCAATGGAGAAATCCATTGAAGAGGGCTGATGGCAGGGTCAGAGTACTAAATTCTCTCCTCACTGGGGGAGACTTCCCTCTGGAAAGTATCTGCCCCTAATTTCTGGAAAACATTTAATTTCTGTCTCTTCTTTTATGTGTCTCTGTGTGTGTCTTTATTTCCACTTTCTACAGATCTCTTGGATATTTTATCACTTTACCCTCCAACCTCGTTTCGGCTGCTTTTAAGGCCTTGCATTTTGGAATAGCTCTAAAGAAAGGACTCAGGCTCCTCTAAAACCTTGTTTAAAAATTATTCAACAGTTGTGACATGTTGGGGATCTTTCCATCTTTTGCTACCATAAGGAGAGGGAAGTGTAACCATGGGCAGCTTTCTATTAAATTTAATTTTCCAAGGTGGTGACTCTGTCTTGCAGCTAAGCATGGAGAAAGTATGCAGTGTGAAATGCCAAGGTGATGATATAAGGGGCTCACTCGCTCACTGGTCTCCCTTACTTCTTGCTATGCACATTCTCCCAGTCCTATCTCACCCACCCCACCCCCAAATCATAGGAAATGAGCATAGGTGGATAAAAAAATCAAATACCCAATTAAAATGGGAAGATGTAGAAGAATGAACTTCCTCCTGTTAATAGATTACTCCACGGGTTTGATGAAGTAACAAATGCCTTTACATATTTACTGGAATAGTGGCAGGCAACCATTAGGTTATTCCCTGGTGATCTCCACCTCCCCATATTCATGTCTTTATGGAATTTCCTCCCCTGAGTGTTGGCTCAGCCTACTGTCTCATCTCTAGCTAGTAAAATACTGGTTCTACAGTGATGGAAAGTTATTTGTAGGAATAGGTTACAGAGAGACTGCTCCTCCCCTCTTGTGTACCCTTTCTTAGCCTCTTGCTTGTCCATGTTGATAGAGGCAACCAGGTGATGAGCTGCCCTATAGAGAGGCCCATATGACTAGCAACTGAAGGCAGGCTCTGCTAACAGCCAATGGGGGCCCTGACAGCCTCAGGTCCAACAGGCTGTTAAGGACTGAATCCTGGCAACAGTCATTTTAGAGACCCTGGAAGTGGATCCTCCCTCTGTTGAGCCTTCAGATGAGACCATAGCCCAAGCCAATACACTGAAACCTTATGAGAGGTCTGGAGGCAGAAGCACCCAACAAAATGGCATTGAGAAACTGAGAGTGCAAATGTTTGTTGTTTTTAGCCACATTTTGGGATTATTTGCTATGTGAAAATTGATAGCATCTATCTGTTTATCTAGTTTCCTATCCTCTATCAAGTGATATCTTTTTCAGATAGAGATGCTTTCCATCTCACAAAAACTGAGGCTCAGAGAAGCTAAATAACTTGCTCAATATCACAAAGCAGGCAGGACTGTTTTTGGCCGAAATGCTAATATTTGCCTGATACTCTATTTTATGCCCTTGTTAAATCTTCATCTCATCCCCGTGAAGTAGACATTTTTATCCTCCATTTAAACGTGAGGAAACTGGAGATAATAGAGGTTAAGGAGCCTTCCTACAGCTACACAATTAGTAAATAGAAGAGTTAAGATCTACCATCTTTATTTACTTATTTTTTTGGTGGAGGGAGAGGTGTTGTCCCAATTTTAATGCTTTGTATATACTGACTCATTGACCATTTCTTTTCAGTGTTTTGTCCACTTCATATTGTGAGCCAGAATTGGGAAGCATACAAATCTCTCATTTCAGAAAGTGCCACTTAGAGTCTCAAATCAGGAGTCCCTAACCCCTGGAGCGCAGACAGTTACCGGTCCGTGGCCTGTTAGGAATCAGGCCCACAAAGCAGGAAGTAAGTGGCAGTTGAGCGACCAATACCACCTGAGCTCCACCTCCTGTCAGATCAGCAGCGGCATTAAAATTCTTACAGGAACGTGAACCCTATTGTGAACTACGTATGTGAGGGATCTAGGTTGCACACTCCTTATGAGAATCTAATGCCTGATGATCTGAGGTAGAACAATTTCACCTTGAAACCATCCCCTCCCCACCCCATTCATGCAAAAATTGTCTTTCATGAAATTGGTCCTTGGTGTCAAAAGGGCTGGGGACTACTGTCTTGAATTACAACTGGCATCCTCTCCGCTAAGAAGAAATGAAACTAGAATCTGGACACTTACTGTATGCTAGGTACTATGGTCATTTCCAACTTATAGATGAGAAAACTGAGGCTCAGAAATTCACTTGTTCCATATTCTATAGTTAGTAAGTGGCAAACTCAGAATCTAAGCCATGCTCCAGAACCACTGTGCTAGGCAGCCTCTTTTCTCCTTCTCCTCCCTTCTCCTAGCATGCTGCTCCAGGTGTCCAAAGATGGGTGTCACTCTCAAGGAAGTTGCTCAGTATTTACCCCATCCCCTTGGTATGAATAAAAACTTGACCTGTGGCGGATATCTTTGTTCAGGCAAGGACTTTGAGGCATATCATTTAAAGAGTTCCTGTGAGGAATAATCCCCTGAGAGAGTATGGTTTCTTATGAAGACCTTTATCCTATGAAAAGGAACTTCCAAGAGGAACTCCAGGCTGAAATGTCACAGATAGAAGCCAAGTAATAACTACAAAAAGCCAAAGTTTTAGCACGCCAACCCAGAACCAATTACAGTTGACTAGACATGTGTGAACATGGCACCTCTAAGTAATTGGTAAGATTTGGCTCTGTGTCCCCACCCAAATCTCATCTTGAATTGTAATCCCCATGTGTCAAGGGAAGGGCCTAGTGGGAGGTGACTGGATCATGGGGGCAGTTTCCCCCAGGCTGTTCTCATGATAGTGAGTGACTTCTCAGGAGAGTTGACGGTTTTAACATGTGGCACTTCCTTGCATGCTCTCTCTCTCTCCTGCCGCCTTGTGAAGAGGGTGCTTGCTTCTCCTTCACCTTCTGCCATGATTGTAAGTTTCCTGAGGCCTCTCCAGCCATGTGGAACAGTGAGTCAATTAAACCTCCTTCCTCTATAAACTAGCCAGTCTCAGGTATTTCTTTATAGCAGCATGAAAACAAACTAATACACTAGTTTATTTCCAAATCTCAATATACATTGGGTGGGTGCCTGCTCTGTACATGTCACTGGGGTAGATATGAGGGTATGGACTGTGAGTTGAGCTCTCCTTTCTGGTAGAGGCTGGCCAGCAGTGGCATATATTAGCAATTGAACACAACACATTTAATAAATTGATAAGCTGGAGCAATAAAGTTACATATATTTAGACTAATTCTCTTTCTCAAACACATCTCCCTTCTTGTTTTCCCCATGTGGGTAACTGGAACAATGCCTACCTCATTGCTGTCAATAGGAACCTAGAAGATTCTTGTTTAAGTGGTTGTTCACCTACGAACTTGAGTTGCTTTCTCCTTTTTTCCTGGTTTTAATTTTTCTGGTTTCCCTAGGTGGTGCCAAAACTTGCAGGTAATAGCCTGCATCACAGCTACAGTGTGGCAGTAGTAAGTGCTAAGTCTCTTTATAAGTTTGACTACACCGAATTATGGAAAGAGCCTCACTGCTAGTAGAGTCTCCTAACAAAAAGAGAAACCTTGGGTGGAATGAAGAAGAAATAGGAGGTGTAAAAATTTCTAAAATAAATCTATATTCTCCAGGCTTTTAAAGTGACTAGCTCATGGCTCTTTAGCAAAGATTCTGCGTATATATCAGCCACCTTGAAAAGAACCATTCCTAGGGCTGAATCTGGGGAATAAATGTCGGTATGATAAATGCTATCCTGGAGGTAAGCAGAAGGTTCAGTGGAAAGACAGACTAGGGACATGTAAGCCAGCTGAGGGGTTAGCTACACTACTGGAGGGGCAGGTGATGCTGAGTCAGGTCTGGAAGTAAAGACTTCTGTAAGACTTCTATAGGAGACCTGGAGGGGTGTTTGGGGAAGATGGAACAGTGTTTACGGAAGCTCAAGAGTTGTGTCTTTAGACAGGCAAGGGGAAGCCATCTGCTGGTTTAAAGCAACGAGTGTCCATGATCAGGTCTCGCATTGCAGAAAAATCATTATGTTGGTTATTCAGGGACTAGGGTGGGAGAAGACTGGAGAGGGCGGGGAGAGGAGTCCAAAGATAATCTATTATAGGTGAGAGATGGTATCAGCAAGAGTAAAGACAGTGGGGATAGGAAAGATGAGGGGACTTGAGACAAATTTTGCTGCTTAAAATGAACAAGATTTGGCTGGGCATGGTGACTCACGCCTGTAATCCCAGCACTTTGGGAGATCGAGGCAGGTGGATCACTTGAGGTCAAGAGTTCGAGACCAGCCTGGCCTACATGGTGAAACCACGTCTCTACTAAAAATACAAAAAATAGCCGGATGTGGTGGTACATGCCTCTCTTCCCAGCCATTCGGGAGGCTGAGGCAGGAGAATTGCTTGAACCCAGGAGGCAGAAGTTGCAGTGAGCCGAGATCATGGCATTGCACTCCAGGCTGGGCAATAGAGTGAAACTATGTCTTACAAACACACACACACACACACTTAAAAAACTTGATGGACATCATAAGGCAAGGGGCTATGGCTGTCTTGCTAATGACTATATTTCTTTTCTGTATCTGGTAAGAGTGCAACACATATGTAGTAAATCCGTGAATGAATAAATGTTGAGGCCACAAGTAGGCAGATTTTAGATTGGAGGTGAAAGTGTCAAGCTGTCATAGTTCAGTAACACAAAGAATTAAGATGACTTTTAAAAATCTGCCCATCTTCCCTCTTCAATTCAATATTTATTAAATAGATTTCTGATTTGTTATTTTACTTTCCAATCAGCATTCAGTGCTGGGGTATGGAAAGTTTTATTCCTCATTACACATGAACACACCGACGTCTGGTTTCTACATCACACCCCAAAGAGTCTGGTCATTCGCAGATGAGGCATCTTTGGGTCTCACAGATGAGTTTTTGGACCTAAAAATATTAGGTTGGTGCAAAAGCAGTTGTGGTTCTTGCCATTGAAAAGTAACAGATATAGGTTACAATGAAGAGACTGCCTAACTAGTCAGTTAGATACCAGGTGCTATCTAATTGACTAGTTAGGTGGTCTTTGCACAGTAACCTGTATCTGTTACTACCGTAAGATTCAAATAGAACCAACGATAATAGACACATTTGTGGCTCTGAAGCAAAGATTACATCAACCAACCAGCCCACTGGGGGCCCATGAAAGACAGCGTTAAGAAATGGCAGTAATAACATAGAGGGAAACAGCACACACTGGGGCCCATTGGAGGGTGGAGGGGGAAGGAGGGAGAGGAACAGGAAAAATGAAAATAACTAATGGGCACTAGGCTTAATATCTGGGTGATGAAATAATCTGTACAACAAACCCCCCATGACGTAAGTTTACCTACATAAGAAGCCTGCACATGTACCCTTGAACTTAAAGTAAATGTTAAAAAATTATAAGCAATCCAAATTTCCATTAACAAAGAATAGATATTATGTAGCCTTTCAAAAGAAAGAGAGAAAGAAAAAGAAAAAGAAAGAAAAAAGAAAGACAAGAAAGAAAGAAAAGAAAGACAAGAAAGAAAGAAAAGAAAAGAAAGAAAGAAAGAAAAGAAAGACAAGAAAGAAAGAAAAGAAAAGAAAAAGAAAAAGAAAAGAAAGTAACAAAGAAAGAAAGAAAGAAAGAAAGAGAAAGAAAGAAAGAAGGAAAGAAAGAAAGGAAGGAAGGAAGGAAGGAAGGAAGGAAGGAAGGAAGAAAGAGAAAGAAAGAGAAACAGTGGTCAGAGTAAAGGGACGTACCCTAGGGGGTGCTCTGATCTGTCCCAGTGTTTTTCAACTGGAGGCTATTTTGCCCTCCCTAAGGAACATTTGGCAAAGTCTGCAGGTATTTTTAGTCGTCGCAGCTGGGGTGACAGTGCTTCTGGCATCTATTGGGTAGAGATCATGAATGCTGCTAAACATTCTACAATGCGCAGGGCAGCCCCCGACCACACAGTATTTCTGGCCCCAAATGTCAGTAGTGCTGAGTTTGAGAAACCCTGGTCTAAAGATACATCTGAGAAAGAGGGGGTGGTATATCAAAGAAGTATGTCTCAAGACGGGATTCTAGTCCAGTTCTGACATTTTCTTGCAGTGTGATTTTGGCTAAGTCACTGAACTTCGGTGGACCTTGGGGTTCTCACCTGTCACAAGACTGGAGCTAGAAGATCTCCAATGCTCTTTCTGTTCAAAATGTAATGAATTTGTAACTGCCCCCAAGGTCTTATCATCATCTTCTTCTCATCATCTCTAGAAATCTGTTTTCAGTTTTGCTTGTAGACTGTTTGAGGGAGAGATCATGACAGGTACCTCACTTACAGATGACTTGAACCTAAAAAGTTATTTTGAAAAGTTTTTTATCCTGCAGAAGAACTTTGAGTGCACAGGTTATAAATTCTTTCTTTGGAGAAAGCATTGCTTCACATTTTTTTTCTTCTAAAATTCAATAGCCTGAACTCTACCTCACTACCCAGGAGAAAATGAGGAAGAGAAAGTAGAAGCTGGAATTAAAATCTGAAAATCAAGGTTCAGGGACCCAAGGATTCTTCAATTCCTGTTTTTATGCAAAATGGGGAACGTAACATCTACTCTTTCTACCACCACTCCAACTTGCTATTAAGATAAAATGAGATGTCACTCACATAGTTTAATTCAAGTCATTTTAACAAATATTTATTGATTGAGTGTCATGTCCCAGGCACGAACTCACTGAGAAACATTTTGATTAGCACAAAATATTGTATAAATATAGTAATCATTATGAGTGACTCTTGATATTACGTGCAAGGTGGAAGAGGAAATGCCAGCTTATGGGCAAATTAGTTAGAGTGCAATTTACAAAGTCTTTTCTTGTTCTCCTGGGGTCACTTCACACTGGGATGTATGATCATTAAATACGACCCTCAGAGGCACTGCGTCTAGAGCAGGGGAAATTACTCAATTTTAAGACAAGATTTTAAACAAGGGCCCAACTGTTTTATCTACTTGAATTTGGGCCACTAATTATACCCACTGATCTTCAAGTAATGAATCTAACCACGACCTCATAAATTGTACAATGACAATGAGTATCCTCTCTGTCCTTTTTTTGTCATAAAATGAGACTGATACTTCTTTTAATCAGTGGTAGCAATTAGGTGTCTATCAAAGAAATGAGACAAAGAAGGGGAAAGCAATGGTGTGCTATGAGGGAGACTTGAAGGAGGTTCTGTTATGCTAATGCTATGTGTCCTTAAGCCTGTGTTTCTCCCTCTCTGATCCTGTATCCTCATTTGAAAAAAGTATGATGCATCAGAAATTTTTTTTTTCAAGTATTTTCCTACTTTCAAATTCCAGGATTCTAAGTAAAATTCATTTGTGACACTGAAGAAAAGACTATTAAATGATCAAACCTTACATTTCTCACAAGGCAGATTATTTTTTATATGTTCTGAAATAAGGTGATACATTTGAATTTCCTCTAATTTGTAATCATAATAGATAATAAAACAGGCTTAAATAACAGCATGGGAAATTTGGGCTAGAGAAGAAAGATTGTCTTGTTGGCAGTTTTAAAGGGGTTAAGCCATTGAATACCTTCCCAAAATATGTTGTGTGGTTTTTACTGCTTGAAGTCATTAAAGGGAAGCTAGAAACTTTCTTTTCCTTTTTTCTTGAGACGGGGTCTCGCTCTGTCACCTAGGCTGGAGTGCAGTGGTGTGATTATGGCTCACTGCTGCCTTGACCTCCAGGTAGCTGATTCTATAGGTGCACATGATCATGCCTGGCTGATTTTTTATTTTTTTAGTTTTTGTAGAGATGAGGTTTCACTATGTTGCCAGGATGGTCTTGAACTCCTGGCCTCAAGTCATCCTTCAATGTCGGCCTCCCAAAGAGTGGGGGTTAAGGATCTGAGCCATCATGCCTGGTTAGAAACTTTTTATTATATATTTGACTAAGTGTATTCCTTTCTAGAATGAAGAAGGTTGACCATAGAATAGAATGTGAGATGTTTTCAGTGGTGCAGTCCAGCCTGAGGACTGTTAAATTGGCTCTTAAGAAACTTTACTGCACTCGACACCTACATCAAAAATCTGAAAGATCACAAATTGACAACCAAATATCATACCTCAAGGAACTAGAGAAACAAGAACAAACCAAACCCAAGGCTAGAAGAAGAAAAGAAATAACTAAGATCAGAGCAAAACTAACCAAAACTGAAACAAACAAGCAAACAAATACAAAAGATCAATGAAACAAAAAGCTGGTTCTTTGAAAAGACAAACAAAATTGATAGATCACTAGCTAGAGTAACCAAAAAAAGAAAAGAGAAGGTTTAAATAAGTTCACTTAGAAATGAAAATAAAGACATTAAAACAGACACCACAGAAATACAAAAGATCATTTAAGACTACTACGAACACCTCTATGCATACAAACTGGAAAATCTAGAGTAAATGGAAAAATTCCTGGAAACATACAACTCCTCTAGCATGAATCAGGAAGAAATAGAAATCCTGAACAGACCAATAACAAGTCATGAGATTGAATCAGTAATCGTAATAATAAAACCCTGCTAACACAAAAGTTTAGGGCCAGACAGATTCACAGATGAATTCTACCAAACATCCAAAGAAGAATTAGTACCAATTCTACTGAAACTATTCAAAAAAAAAAAAAAAAAAAAAAAAAAAAAAAAAAAAAAAAAAAAAAAAAAACGAGGAAGAGGGAATCCTCTCTAACTCATTCTACAAAGCCAGTATCACTGTGGTAACAAAGCCAGGAAAGGACGTAACAACAACAACAAGAAACCCCAGAAAACTACAGAATGATATCCCTGATGAATATAGACGTGAAAATCCTCAACAAAATACTAGCAGACTGAATCCAACAGCACATAAAAATAATAATTCACTATGATCCACTGAGTTTCATTTCAGTGATTCATGGATGGTTCGACATACACAAGTCAATACATTTAACTCATCAAATCAACAGAATTCACAACAAAAACCTCTCAGTAGAGGGCAGAAAAACATTTGATAAAATCCAGCATCCTTTTATGATTAAAACCCTTAACAAGCTAGGCATAAAAGAATACACCTAAAAATAATAAAAGCCATATATGACACATGCACAGCCAACATCCTACTGAACAGGGAAAAGTTGAAAATATTGCCTCTGAGAACTGAAACAAAACAAGGATGCCCACTTTTGCCACTTCTATTCACCATAGTGTTGGGAGCCCTAGCCAGAGTAATCAGACAAGAGAAAGAAATAAAGGGCATCCAAATCGGTAAAGGGAAAGTCAAACTGTTGCTGTTTGTTGATGATATAATGGTGATATGGTTTGGCTGTGTCCCTACCCAAATCTCATCTTGAATTGTAGCTTCCGTAATTCCCACATGTCATAGTAGGGACCCAGTGGGAGGTAATGGAATCATGGGGGTGGGTCTTCCCCATGCTGTTGTTGTAATAATGAATAAGTCTCACAAGATCTGATAGTTTTATAAAGGGGAGTTTGCCTGCACATGTTCTCTTGCCTGCCACCATGTAAGATGTGACTTTGCTCCTCCTTTACCTTCTGCCATGATTGTGAGGTCTCCCCAGCCATGTGGGACTGTGAGTCAGTTAAACCTCTTTCCTTTGTAAATTGCCCAATCTCGTGAATGTCTTTATTAGCAGCATGAGAATAGCAAAACTCCATCTCTACTAAAAGAATACAAAAATTAGCTGGGCTTGATGGCAGGTGCCTGAAATCCCAGCTATTTGGGAGGCTGAGGCAGGGAGAATTGCTTGAACCTGGTTGGTAGAGGTTGCAGTGAGCTGAGATTGCGCACTCCAGCCTGGATGACAGAGTGAGACTCTGTCTAAAAAACAAAACAAAACAAAAAACAAAATCAGTAACACTGCTATCCCCCAACAATGACCAAATTGAGAATCAAATCAATACTCAATTCCTTTCACAATAGCTCCAAAACTAATAAAATACCTAGAATATACTTAACTAAGGAATTTAAGATCTCTATAAAAACAACTACAGAACACTGCTAAAAGAAATCATAGATGACACAAACAAATGGCAATACATCCCATGCTCATGGATTGGAAGAATCAATATGAAAATGACCATACTGCCTAAAGCAATCCACAGATTCAGTCCAATTCCTATCAAAATACCAACAATATTTTTCCACAGAATTAGAAAAAAACAATTCATATGGAACCAAAAGCCCAAATAGCCAAAGCAACTGTAAGCAAAAAGAATAAATCTGAAGGGTTAACATTACCCGACTTCAAATTATACTACAAGGCTATAGTAACCAAAACAGCATGGTACTGGTATAAAAGTAGATACATAGATCAATGGAACAGAATAGGTAGCCCGGAAATAAAGCCAAATACTTACAACAAACTGATATTTGACAAAGCATACAAAAACCTAAATTGGGGAAAAGACAACGTATTCAATAAGTGGAGCTGGAAAAACTGGATAATCTATGTAGAAGAATGAAACTGGATTCCTATCACCAACCATATACAAAACTTAAGGTGGATTAAAGACCTAAATCTAAGATGTGAGAAACTGTAAAAATTCTTTGAGAAAATCTAGGAAAAACTCTTCTGGGTATTGGCCTACAGAAAGAATTTATGACTAAGACCTCAAAAGCAAATGCAACAAAAAATAAAAATAAATAATGTGATACCACCTTCCCCTACAAGAATGGCCATAATTTAAAATCAAAAAAAAAAAAATAATAAATATTGGCATACATGTGGTGAAAAGGGAACATTGTTACACTGCTTATTGGAATGTAAAGTAGTACAATCACTATGGAAAGCAGTATGGAGATTCCTTGAAGAGCTAAAAGTAGATCCGCCATTTGATCCAGCAATACCACTACTGGGCATCTACTTAGAGGAAAAGAAGTCATCATATGAAAAAAGACACTTGCATATGTATGTTTACAGCAGAACAATTTGCAATTGCAAAAATATGGAAACACCCCAAATGCCCGCCAATCAACGAATGGATAAAGACAATGTGATACATATATACCATGGAATACTACTCAGTCATAAAACAGAACAAAATAATGGCATTTGCAGCAACTTGGATGGAATTGGAGTCCATTATTCTAAGTGAAGTAACTCAGAAATGGAAAACCAAACATCATATGTTCCCACTTGTAAGTGGGAGTTAAGCTATGAGGATGCAAACAAATGGCAATACATCCCATGCTCATGGATTGGAATAATCAATATGAAAATGACCATACCGCCTAAAGCAATCCACAGATTCAGTCCAATTCCTATCAAAATACCAACAATATTTTTCCACAGAATTAGAAAAAAACAATTCATATGGAACCAAAAGCCCAAATAGCCAAAGCAATTATGCACTTGGGGGACTCTGGGGAAGGGTGGGAGGAGGTGAGGCATAAGAGACTACACATTTAGTACAGTGTACACTGCAGTGTACACTGTTCAGGTGATGGGGGCACCAACATCTCAGGAATCACTACTAAATAATTCATCCATGTAACCAAACACCAGCTGTTCCCTAAAAACTATTGAAATAATAATAATTTTAAAATGGTCAAAGCCAGTCCAGAGAACTTCATTTTCATTTTTGATATAAAATAAAATAAATAAAACAAAACAAATAAATGGGATATAATTAAACTAAAACGCTTATGCTTAGCAAAAGAAATAACCATCAGAATAAACAGACAACCTATAGAATATTTGCAAACTATGCAGCTGACAAGGGACTAATATCCAGAATCTACAAGGAACTCAAACAAATCAAATCAGTAAGAAAAAACAAATAATCCCATTAAAAAGTGGGCAAAGGACATGAATAGACCTTTCTCCGAAGAAGATATACAAATGGCCAACAAATATATGAAAAAAAAATGTCTGTTACTGTATTAGTCCATTCTCACACTGCTATAAGGAACTACCTAAGACTGCGTAACTTATAATGAAAAGAGGTTTAATCAACTTACAGTTTTGCAGGCTGTACAGGAGGCATGGCTGGGAGGCCTCAGGAAACTTACAATCATGGCAAAAGGCGAAGGGGAAGCAAGCACATCTTCACATCGTGGAGCAGGAGACAGAGAGAGCAAAGGGGAAGTGCTTCCCACTTTCAAACAACCAGAACCGCTGAGAACTCACTCACTATCATGAGAACAGCAAGGAGGAACTGTAAAATTTCTGAGAAACTGTAAAAATTCCTATCAAAATACCAACAATATTTTTCCACAGAATTAGAAAAAAACAATTCATGTGCAATGATAAATGAATTCAGTAACGTCTCAGGTTACAAAATCGATATACACAAATCAGGGCCAGGCACGGTGGCTCACGCCTGTAATCCCAGCACTTTCAGAGGCTAAAGTGAGCGGATCACCTGATCCCGTATCCCCGTGATCCAATCCTCGTGATCCAATCACCTCCCACCAGGGCCCTCCTCCAACACTGGGAATTACAATTTGACAGGTGATTTGAGTGAGGGCACAAAGCCAAACCGTATCAGTCACTAATCATCAGGGAAATGCAAATTAAAACCGCAATAAGATACCACCTTACCTCAGCCAGAACAACCATTATTGTCAAAGAACAATCGATATTGACATGGATGTTGTGAAAAGGAAACAATTATACACAGCTGGTAGCAATGTAAATTAGTACAACCTCTGTGGAAAACAGTATGGAAATTTCCCAAAGAACTAAAAGTAGATTTACCATTTGATCCAGCAATCCCACTACTGGGAATCTACCTCCCCCCAAAAAGAAGTCACTATACAAAAAAGACACCTGGACTCATATATTTACTGCAGTGCAATCCACAGTTGCAAAGATATGGAACCAACCTAAGTGCCTATTCACTAATTAGTGGATAAAGAAAATGTTGTATATAATGGAATACTACTCAGCCATTAAAATAAAGAACAAGATAATGTCTTTTGCAGCAACTTGGATGGAACAGAAAGCCATTATTTTAAGTGAAGTAACTCAGGAATGAAAAACCAGATACTGCATGTTCTCACTCATAAATCAGTAGCTAAGCTATGGGTACCCAAAGGCACACAGAGTGGTATAATGGACATTGGGGACTCAGAAGGGGGAAGGGTGGGAAGGGGGTGAGGGATGAAAATGTACCTACTTGGTACGATGTACATGACTCGGGTGACAGGTGCAATAAAATCTTAGACTTCACCACCGTACAATTCATTTACGTAAACAAAACCACTTGTATCCCTAAAGCTATGGAAACTAAAAATATTTTTTGAAAAAGAGTAAAAAAATTAAAAATAAGTTGGCTAAGTGAAGCCAAGTTGTATTTGAGAACCAGACCCTGTTTGATCCAGCATGATTTTATTTTCTCCAAAAACTTGATCTGTAATGTCAACATCTATTCCTAGCTTCTGCCTTCTCTAGACTTGCTCTTTGTGGAACTGAGAGCTTACATTTCCATAACTTATGAATCCTAGTTCTTTTTACGTCTTTAATCTCTGGCATAGCGAGTGGAATTGCTGAGCCAGCCATGGTTTCTGGACTCCCCTCTATGAGGCCACAGAGCAAAGAGAAGGGCGCATATGCAGCTCAGAACCATCCTGGAATAAAGGAAGGAGCTGTGTGCCACAAAGTTGCCCGTGATTAGAAACCCCTCTTTTATAAAAGTTTTCAACTTTGGCTTTTGAAGGTTTCTCCATCTCCGTTTGGGAATTTCTCTTCAATTTCTTAGTGGAAGTTGATGAGACAATGGATTTACCCAAAGATAAATTTCTGGGAACACAATAATTCTGAAAAGCAAGATAAAAAAAATTCTACAGTTGGATGTTTTTAGTCGGTAAAAATACTTAAAATTGTACACTAGTTATACAATTGTATACTAGTATACTAGTTATACTAGTTTATTGAAAGGTAAGCATAAAACTGAACTGCCCAACATAGTGGTATGTTTCTTTGTGGATAACATGGTTAAATAGGGTACACGGAGTTAAATAGGGTTAACTATTTAATTGTTAATAAACCATATACCTATTTAACTTAACCCTTAATAGGGTTAAGTTAACTTAAGGGTTAACTTAAGGGTTAAGTTAAATAGTGTTCATGAAGAAGGAACAAAAGATGCAGGTGAGAAGCTGCATTTTATTTTATTTTAATTTTTAAAAATTAAGTTATTTTTATGGATTTAGGGGTACAGTTCAGTTGCTTTACATGGCTATACTGCACAGTGGTGAAGTCTCGCTTTTAGTGTATCCATGATCTGAATAGTGTACATTGTACCCAATAGGTAGGAGATACACTTTAAAATTATTTTGCTAACTCCACCGTTTCTCACCTCTCCTCCTCTCTTCTGCTCTTCCCTCTCCTCCACTCCCCTCCCACTTCTTCTTCTCTTCTCTCAGTTTATTCTGACTCCATGATGAGGAACTAATTAGAGGGGCAAGTAGGGAGAACAATTAGGAGCCTATGAAAGAGATTCAGGTGAAAGATGGTGGCAGCTTGGACGGGGGAGGTAGCTGTGGAGTTGAAGAGAAGTGGATGGATTTGAGCCATTTTAAGATTATATTGGGAGCACTTGGTGATGGTTTAGATCTGGAAAGAGGGAAGTAAGAGAGAGAAAGGTGTGCTAAAGTCAAACTGCTGTTGCCCATCCCAGAGGCCAAGGTGAGCTTTCACTGCTAGGGACCCAGGACCTTTGAGGAGTCTCAGGAGCCCCCTCCACTTCCACCTCTATGCTGGCAACTCTGTGGAATCCAGTCCCTGCTGAGGGATCCTCTGTAGCATGGGGCTACCTTGGGAACTACCTTCCGTTTCTCCCCTGTTTTGAGAATGGTTACCTCATTTCAAGAGGTCAGACAACTAGTTCTGAAAGGCAGAGGGGGAGAAAATTAACGGAAAGGCAGAAAAGAAAGGAAGGGAGGAAATAATTCAATCAATTATGAAACACACATATACACACATAGGAATTACCTCAGAGAACAACCTGCTTAAAACCTTTTAATGGTACGACACATCTTCCCTGTAGGAGTTCATAGCCCAATAGTGTGGATAGATGTGTAAGTGATTAATTTATTCTGGAGAACAAGGCTTGTACATAAAGACTTATAAGATATTAAGATAGCTAAACAGTAGTAGTAGTTAATTCTGCCAATGGCATAGCAGTGGAGAAATCAAGGGGGGTTGTGTAGAGGAGGTGACATCTGAGTGGGTGTCAGAATTTAATAGAAATTTTTGTGTCAATCAATACTGAGGCATAGTATGCCCTTTAAAAAAAAGTGTTATTTTATTTATTTATTTATTTTGAGACAGAGTCTCGCTCTGTTGCTCAGGCTGGAGAGCAGTGTCACAATCTCGGCTCACAGTAGGCTTTGCCCCCTGGGTTCACACGCCATTCTCCTGCCTCAGCCTCCCGAGTAGCTGGGACTACAGTTGCCTTGCCACCTCGCCTGGCTAATTTTTTGTATTTTGTGTGTGTGTGTGTGTGTGTGTGTGTGTGTGTAGAGATGGGGTTTCACTGTGTTAGCCAGGATGGTCTCGATCTCCTGACCTCATGATCTGCCTGCCTCGGCCTCCCAAAGTGCTGGGATTACAGGCGGGAGCCACCACGCCCAGCCAAAAAAGTGTTATTTTTTAAAAAAAGTTTCACTTCTTGACTCTGAAATGTATTTAGGGGTTTTCCTGAATGAAATAAAAATGCGCAAGTGTGCAAACAGTTGTTCAAAGACATTCTTTGCGATGTTGTTTATAATGAGAAATTAGAAAAAAATGTAAAGTGTCCATAAGAAGGGACAGGAATATGTATATATTACAGTATGCACATAAATCAAATACCTACATTAAAATAAATGTATCTCTATTGTGATGAAAAGGTATCCCTGACCAATTTTGGCTGAAAATAAGCAAATCAACAACAACAACAACAACAACAAAGCCCAACTAATAGAACATGAATGATATGAATGAAGCCTTTATATAATGCTTTGGGCATTGCTTTAATGTTTTATAGTACTAAGGGTGACGTCTGAGGAGACGATGGCTTTCTCTGCAGTACTGCTGGCTTTCCAAGGGCTCCTGCGTTCCTAAAGGTAGAGGATTAATGCCCCTTGCACATTGGGGAAATTTAAGATAAAAGGATAGCAAATAGATTACAAAAGTGTATGCAATAGAAGACAATTAACTGATTCTGGTCGATTTTCAAGCCTGGAGCGGCCCCAGAAAATACAACCTGGATTGTCTCAGCACTTAATCCCAGATGAAGTCCTTCAAAGTGGAAAATTTCACTGTGATTTATTTATTTGTTCCAAATGTAAATATACAGCAATAATGCAGTTATAAAACTGGCATTGTATTAAACCATAAATTATATTTGACACATAATAATGTTGAATTACCATGGAAGTCCATCAATGTGCAGTGGCATTACCAACAAACAGGTCACTGCTGCTTGCACCAGCCCTGTGACTTGAACTGCAATGAATAAACTTGCGGGATCTTTGCTGTGAGGGTCAAAATGGAATAAGCTCTATCTGAGAAGAGATACATCAGAGTCAAGCTAAGATGGCGAGGGCCCCAGAACACACTGATTCATTCCTTTGCTTAGTCATTCAATAAATATTTACTGAAGACTTAACTTTGTGCAGTGCTAGGCTATGATGGTGGATAAGAGAGACCTGGTGTCTGCCCTCAAGCAGATAACACAAGGATTTAAGAATTTCATGTACACATTGCTATTTAATTACAGTGAATTCATACACTGATTTCTTGAAGATATGGTCTCTTCTCACTGTTTATCAAGGTCAATGGTAAAGTCAGATTTCAAAGGCTAGCCTATATGAAGTGGGGAAATTAATTCCCCAGAGTGGATTAACCAAGGATTCAAGCACTGGAAACTTGTCTACAGAGCCTCATATAGGGTCAGGTTAAAGAATCTGAATTGGTCAATAGGTTTAAGGGGTCAAGATGAGACTAGTTAAGAGATGCCTCTAGACCAAGGACTTTAAACCAGCTCATAACAGCAGGCGAGTCCATCTGTCAACACTTTTGCTTTTTGTAAAGTTGCTGATTCCCTATCATCAATGTCAATGCCTTGCTTGGCGTAAGCACTCCATAAGTAATAAATAGCTATTGAAAGGATAAATGAACTAAAAGTGCAATAACTTGGAAGTGTGGAGTGTTACTATCATGAGAATCACTGTGGGGGCTTAATGTGCATGGTGAGATTACCTGGACAAGTCATTCAGAGCCCTGTTTATGTAAGACTCTCACAGGGCCTCTTGGAGGAAGGGGTACAGAAATTTTGGAGCCAACATCTAGATTTCCTAAATGGCTAATTAACACCAGTCTGGAAAAGAGAAGCAAAGGCCCCCAAACTCCTGGGGATGAGTTCAGAGAAGGGATGAACATTCATCCTGGGGTTGAAGAAGAGTGGAAGAAGTCTGACACGTTTTGTGGTCAGTGAAGAGGCAGAGGGTGCATTTATTTTATTTTATTTTGAGATGGAGTCTTGCTCTGTCACCCAGGCTGGAGTGCAATGGCGCGATCTCAGCTCACTGCAATCTCTGGCTTCCAGGTTCCAGCTATTCTCCTGCCTCAGCCTCCTAAGTAGCTGGGATTATAGGTGCATGCTACCACGCCCAGCTAATTTTTATATTTTTAGGAGATGGGGTTTCACCATGTTGGTCAGGTTGGTCTTGAACTTGACCTCGTGATCCACCGGCCTCAGCCTCCCAAAGTGTTGGGATTACAGGCATGAGCCACTGTGCCTGATCGAGGGTGCATTTTTAAGAGTTTTTCCTTCCTAGGGAACACAGTCCATGTTTCTTCTCAGAAAGAAAACTGTGACATAGTAGGACCTAGGCTGCCTTTTGGAGGAGAAAATGCATAGAAGTAATTTGAGAGGAGACTTTCTTCCTCTTGGCCATCTCTTTAAAAGTGGAGGGTTTTTCCTGCGTTAGCTTGCTAAAGATAGTGTGCTCACTTTTAAGTGGGAGCTAAATGATGAGAACACATGGACACATTGAGGGGAACAACACATATTGGGGCCTATTGGAGGGTGGAGGGTGGGAAGAAGGAGAGGATCAGAAAAAATAACTAATGGATACTAGGCTTAGTACCTGGGTGATGAAATAATCTGTTCAACACAGCACCATGACACAAGTTTACCTCTATAACAAACCTGCACATGTACCTCTGAACTTAAAAGTTAAATAAATAAATAAATAAATAAATAAATAAATAAATAAAAAACAAACACATAGTCAGCTAGAGCACACTACAGAACCATTTCACCATTCTGTGCACCGTGTTTTCACAATCTCCCATCTCATTTCATTCCATGAGTTTGGAAATCTTGTCTCCCTCCCTACATTTCAAACAGCTCCTTGTCATGCCAGCTTATTTTACAAAGAAGAAAATTAAAGCACACCATCTGTAAGAACACAGTTCTATGAAACAAAGAAAATGGTGTTGTTTGTGTTTGAAAAGAAAGTGGAAAACTGAAGTAGCAACTAAGGAACCTTAGCCCCAAAGTCCTTGAGAGAAGTACTGCAGAGGCACGGGTGGACTTGAAGGCTTTGGTGGAAACTCTGCACATCAACACTGTACAAAGTGCTGGGGAAACAGAACTGGATGAGGCACAGTGGTCCTTGCTCTCTGCTGTGGCCCTGTTATTGAGAGAGGAGAGTTGCCTTGACCCCTTTATGGCACTTGTGACAGGGATGTGGCTCACTTACTCAGCTGCTGCCACTGCCATGCTCAAATTTCTTGCAGAAATGCAAGCATGCAGGTGAGCAGGTGTTGGACCAGGGTGAGTGCTTTTGGGCTCCAGCCCCATGGCAGCGTCTAGGGGTGTGTTACAATTAATGCTCTTTTAGCAGTTTCTGCCCCCGCATAGCTAAGTGTTAACCAGCTCAGTGGAAAGTCAGGGTGACAACATTTTACACCCTGCCTTCTTGTTTGGCATCCAGGAAGAATCAGGTCACACAAATATTTGAAAGGTGATGAATGCAAAGGATTTTATTAAGCAGTAGAAGTGGCTCTCAGCAGAAGGGGAGCTGGAAAGGGGATGGTATGGGAAGAAAGTGATCTTTCCCTGAAGCCCGGCCTTCTGCTCTCTGAAGTCACGCTGTCTGAAGTTAAGCCGTGTATCTGTAGTCTCCAATGCTCAGTTGCTCCGTCTTCTGTTGACGTTCGGTCACTTGCTAGTTGAGGTCTGGGGTTTATATGGGCACAGGGTAGGTGGGAGGGGTGGGCCATAAAAGGCAACATTTGGGAAGGAAAACAGGGATAACTGTTCAATAGGGATAACTGTTCTCATTTAGGGCTGTGGTTTCCAGGCTTGAGAGTGGCACTTTTGCCAGGGAACCACCTTTTTCTATCCAGTATTTCCCTGCCTCCTGTCCGGGTTGGTATCATCAGGCTGTGCTCAGAGTGTTGTGGAATGAGAGGTCCCTAGTTCGACATGGTGGGTGGGCTGCAGGAGGAACCTTCTGAAACAGGTGATGGCCAGGAATGAAGTAATAAGCAGGTGCTATCTGAAAAGGAGACACTTCAAGCAGGAAGTTTTGATTTTTTTTTTTAAGACAGTTCTCACAGCAGCATCATTCATGATAGCTAAAATGTGGAATCAATCTAAGTGTCCACTGAAAGATGAATGGATTAGCAATATGTTGTTTATCCCTACGATGGAATGTAATTCAGCTTTAAAAAGGAAGGAAATTCTGACACGTTACAACATGGATGAACCTTGAGGTCATTGTGCTAAGGGAAATAAGTGACACGTACTGTATGATTCCACTTACACAGGGATACTTAGAATAGTCAAAGTCATAGAGGCAGAGAGTAGAATGAAGGTTGCCAGGAGCTGGGGGGACTGGGGAAAGGGAAGTTACTGCTTAGTAGATATAGAGTTTCAGTGTTACAAGATGAGAAGAGTTCAGAGTTCTGGAGTTCGGTTGCCCAACAATGTGAATGTATTTAATACCACTGAACTGCATCCTTACAAAAGGCTAAGATGGTGCATTTTATATTACGTGTATTTTAACACAATAAAAATTTGGGAAAAAACATGAAAAAGGAGGAGTAGGTGAGAATCAGTATGGTTTGTGGGAGGAATGGTAAGCAGGTGTTGTTGCTAAGAATAAACTGAGAAGTAGAAAGAGAGAGAGGTAAGACTGAGGAGAGAACAGAGACCAGGTTTATTCAGTCTGGAGATATTCATTTGGGCCATGCGCTGTTCTGAAAAATGGAGATATTATGGAACTTAAAATCCAAAGAGATTTGACCCCGGTGTTTAGGTGTTTGGGTCTTCTCATTGAGGCAAGAAGGAGCCATTGATGGTTTAAGCAGGAAAGCAGCAAGATCCGATTTGCATTTAAAATTATTCCTCAGGCTGCTGAATGCAAATGAGTTTGGAGGGGGTGGCATGGAAGAGGGAGGCAGAGTCACCAGTAACGAAAAAAGAGATGAGGGCCTGAACCGGGAGGAAGGTCTCTGCATACCCCTAATTTCCCAAGGTGAGCTGGATCTGGGATGCAGAGTGGTTGAGGGCGCTGTGGGTGGAGGGCTGAAGTCCCATCCTTTGGTTCTGCAGGAGCAATAATCAGGTGTGCTGTGGAAAAGGGAAAACATTTATCTGCCCCATCTCCTCGGTGGTGCTTTCTTGCAGCGAAAATTGTGAAGTCGATAAGTGGGAGGTGTGATTGATTTCATCTGGTACTCCCCAAACTGAGGGTGGTCAAGGCAGCTCTGCAGACCACAAGCTGGCTACGAGAGATGAGAACACCAACCCCAATTTGGGAGGCAGGCCATTCCTAATTGAACTGTTGAGGGAATTTTGATAAATGACCTCACCAAAGCAGTGAAATTAATAAATCATGCTTGAGGCTGAAAGACTGTTTCCTGAGGGACAGCAGCAGTTCTCAAATCCTGGTGCTTTGGAAGCGGCTGGAGCAGGAGGCAGAAAATTCATGGTATTTCTGGACTTTGTGGATGGGCTGGAGGAGCCATAACCCCAGTTAGTGTGGCCACCATTCCGTTCTTTTCAAAAACAGAGTAAAGTTGTATTCCATGCGGGAGGACACAGCACCAAGCTACTTCCTAAAACTGAAGGTTAAAGACATCTTTTTCAGACTTAGCAATGGGTGACTGGGTTCTGATAGAGAAGATGGCAGTCTGCATCATTGCTCAAATCATGAGCTGGAGGGGAAATGAGGAGCAGGGCACTTTGCTGTCTGCCATGGTTTCTTTTTCTTTTAAGGGTTAGCACCATGAAGATCGTTGTCTTTTCAAATATCCTCCCCCCAGGTTCCTGCGCTCTGCGTTGGTGCGCCCTGTCCCATTGAGTCAAACACTACTGGTTGTGTTTTTACTAGAGAACTGTGATTAAAACAAGTGACAAATTATGTATAATGAAGGTTCTAATAATTAGAAAGAATGAATAAGGCTTACTACTTGATAGCAGAACAGGATGACTATAGTCAATAATAACTGTAATAACTTTAAAAGTGTAATCGGATTATTTGTCACACAAAGGATCGATATTTGAGGGGGTAGATGTGGATACCCCATTCTCCATAATGTGCTTATTTCACATTGCGTGTCTGTACTAAAACATCTCATGTATCCCATAAATATAGACACCTACTATGTACAAAAATTAAAATTTAAAATTCAATGAGGAGTCTTACCCCTTCTGGAAGTAAAGGTCAGAAGAGGCTTTCTGATGACTGGACTTTTAGCCAAAATGAAGTGAATGAGTAAGAATTAGGTGAGGGGAAACAGGGCTGGGGAGAGGTGATACATGCAAAAGAAGCCCAGATGTAGTGTGCAGAGGAAAAATGGTCATTCTAGGAACTTTGAACACAAACACAGAAACATATAGCTTACCTTTCAGCCCACGTTCAACTCCTCCCATTCTACAAATGAGGTTCTATGTAAGGACAGATACACTGGTGTTCAAGATAGAGGAGGATGTCTTCCATCAATTAGCTCCTCCATGCTTAAGGGTAACAAGATGTAAGATAATTTAGTGTAATTGTGAAGGCTAAAGCCAGTGTGTGTGTATGTGTGTGTGTGTGCACACACACGCATGTGTATTAAGCCTATAAGTATATTTTCATGACTTACACTTTCAGAATTATCTATAGCCTTGGAAAGGAATAAATATACTACATGAACAGTATATTATCATATTTAAGACCTAGTGAGTATTTTGGTTCCAATTTCTTTTGCTTGGGTAGGAATATTTAATTCTCAAATGGGCACTGGGATGAAATAATAACTTGTTGGTAACATCCCTGTAACAGCTCTCAAAGCATTCTCTTGTAAGATGTTTCTGACAGTCTAGTGAGGTAAGTAGTTCATTAATGCACACGTTCATTCACTTACTCATTTGACAAGTACTCTTTGAGTGCTTACTACATGCCAGGCATATTTTTAAGTTCTGATATTAGGGTACATATAACACAAAGGTCCTTATCCTTGTGGAACTAAAATTCTAGGTGGAGCAGACAATGAAAACAAACAAGCAAGTAAATGAGGTAACTCAAGAGGTAACAACGTTGATGGTATGAGGTGATTGCTGGCCAGCGGAGAAGTAGATGATTGCGGGGAGGCAGTGAGGGCCTCTCTGAGGAGGTAAAATTTGAGCTGATACTTGAAAGTGAGGAAGACCCAGCCACGGGAGGCTAGAAAGACTTTGATTGATTCAGGCAGAGACAACGCAGATGGGAACTCTCAGAGAGGTTGAGTGACTCATCCATGGTCACACAGCAGAGCGAAGGGTCTGCCGGAGATTCTACACTGAACCTTTGACTCTAAGTCAGGGACACCTTCCATATCTTGTCTTCCCAGTGCTTGTTTCCCAATGCTGTCTGGATAAATCCTGATATTGTGGGATTATAGGGTACCATCACTTGTATTCCGTCTTTTATTATTGAAACTTCAGTGGTCGTTACTTCATGTAGAGCGATGAATAGACCACATAGAGTTTCCTGAATGGTAAAGTATGGGAACTCATGGAGATGAGATGTCGAGAAGAAGATAACAGTTTCTCTTCAGGGGGTGTTACAGATTCCCAAGACCCTTAAGAGTTTTCTTCAGGGCACTCTGGCAGCATGAGAACCCCCCTCTTCCGTTCTCAGTTTACTTTTATTCTTCTTCCCCCTCCATACAAGTTTTTGGATATTCTGGATACCTTTCTGTTGTAAATATCTAATGCAACAAGGTCCCCACACATTCTGGAGTGTTTGCTGGGAGATCAGGGGATGCAAAGGCAATTTTTCTCATAGCACCTTTCATCACTGCTCAGTAAACTTTCTGCAAAGGGCTAAATCTAAAATATTTCCAGCTTCGCATCCCATTTGGTCTTTGTAGCAACTACTCAGCCTTGACATTGTAGTGGGAAAGGAGCCATAGACAACTTATAAGTGGATGGGTGTGGCTGTGTTCCAACAAAATTTCATTTACGAAACAGGTGGCAGGCTGGATTTGGCCTTTGGGCTATACCTTTTGTTTTGACCTCTGCCCTTAGTAATAATCATAGCAACCCCAAGGGACAGGCATGGATGAGGACACTGAGTAGTTAGGATCCTGAAACGTGCATGTAAGATTTGATCATTTGTGATAATACTAGAAAAAGTGTTGAATTAGGAATCAGGAGACCGGCTTCCAGAGTCTTCTCTGCCATTAATTTATTTCATGGCCTTCACCTCTCTGGTTCAGTCTGCTCCAATGGCACCAGGGGAATTGTATTAGCTGAATTCTAGTGATTGCAGTTAACAAAACTTTATTGCATGCTTGAAATTTGAAAAAAGGGTAGATCTTAAGGGTGTGTGTGTGTGTGTAAGACATTCACATGGAAATAGTAACTATTTGAGGTGACAAAGAAGTTATTTAGCTTGTATATGCATATCAAATCATCAAATTGTATGTTAAATATACACAATTTTTAATTGCCAAATATACCTTAATAAAATTTTAAAAGTCTATCCCTAGCTACAGTATCCTTTTGCCCATTTCAAGCTGAAGGCTTTGGTGTCATGGAAACATTTCCCTGAATTCATCTGCAGCCATTACAGTGAAGATTTGGCTCCGGCAAACATGCCACGTGGATAGGTGTATGCAGATGTTGCCATGATTAGCAAAATGCAAAGTCGTTTACACGTGTTCAGAATTCATAGTAGCTTTCTGGGACTGTGCATCTTCTGGACTGATAGACACTAAATGCGCAACTACTACTACATGACAGTCTGCCTAGTTTTTAATGTGAAAGAGGGTGCTCCCACTCCAGGCATTGTAAGAGAGTTAGTGCACTGGAAGTCAGGCAAACCTGGATTGGAGATCCAGCACTTTCTTAGCTCTGTGACCTGTGATTAAGTTATCCACCTTCTTTCACCCTCCATTTTCCATCAGAGAAATAGGAGCAGTTCCTAATTTTATTTTGAGAACTCAACAAGAGACTATGGACAAAGCAGTCAACGCAGTGCTTGACACATAGGAAGCACATGTTAATGTTCACTATTATTTTTGAGATTATTAATACTAATAGTACTATAATAGCAGCAATAATAGTAGGAATGGTAATAAATACTGACAATAGCAACAGTTACTCAAAGTAATGAGAGTAGCAATGTGTCATTGGTGACTTTCCTGACAATTGGTGACTTGAATGAAACACCACCAATCTACTGTAACTTTTCTAAATATCCTCTTCTCTTGAAATGAACAGAGAACCCTAGTGTCATGAGATGTTTCTCAAAGCCCTCAACTATTATTCTGAAATCTGTGATTTGGAGAACAGTCAAGTATAATTCATACATGTAATTCTACTGTAACTTTTCTAAAGATCCTCTTCTCTTGAACATTTGAACACAAACCGTAGTCTCACGGGATGTTTCTCAAAGTCTTTACCCATTATTCTGAAATCTGTGATTTGGAGAAGGACAGTCAAGTATAATTCCACTCCTTTTGCAGCATTGCATTGCTAGAAGAAAGCCACAAGCACGATGAGTTTTAAATCAAATATGAATATGTTGATTCATAGCACAACATGGAGATCAGGAAGGGATCCCAAAGACTGCCAGTTGACTTTCTGGGAGTACAAAGAAAATAAATCATGAACTGTGGTCCTAAGTGAGTAGCAGAGAGGACATGCAGTCTGCCTGCACGACCTGGACGGGTCTATGCGTGGATATTCTGGGAGAGGACGTGGCTGAGAGCAACTCACATGTCGACTAGAAGAGTGGACTCTGGTCTTGGAAAATTCCATTCATTAGGTTCTTTTTTTGGTCTGTATAAAATGAAGGTCATATAATTTTTTAAAATTGTTTTCTTTTTTCAGCATTTACATTAGGGCATAAAAAGGTCATATGACTTTATTATATGTTTTAAATAAAACATCTGATTGAACAAGGGTTAGAGTGGACAGGTGCTTTAATTTATTAGAATTCTAGAGTGTCTTGTATTTACTGTGTGTCTGTGTGCTAAGCACCTCTTTTTATTCAGTTTTATATAATCTTTCCAACAGTCCTTTGAGCCACATCCATATCCCCACCTTGCAGATAAGGAACTGAGCAGGAGTCATTGGGTTACAGGGATGATGACTGTCAGAGTCAAAGTTTGACCAGTCTCCAAGCTCTCAACCTTTCCAGCACTTCTATGTTTATTTTTGTTTAATTTTATTTTACTGTGGTAAGAACACTTAACAGGAGATCTACTTTTTTAGATTTTTAAGTATTCCTTGTTAAGTATTAAGGTTTATAGATAGAACGTTGTTCAACAGATTTTAGAGC
This sequence comes from Rhinopithecus bieti, assembly GCF_001698545.2. NCBI lineage: Eukaryota > Metazoa > Chordata > Mammalia > Primates > Cercopithecidae > Rhinopithecus > Rhinopithecus bieti. The sequence continues at coordinate 865,450 of NW_016805992.1, read as the reverse complement.
TTTTCCTCTGGCTTGACTGAATCTTTGTGTCTGTTGATTAATAATCTCCCATTTATTCCTCTTTCCAGCCCTATAACTACCATTTCACTCTTGATTCTATGAATTGTACTATTTTAGATAACTCGTAAGTGAAATCATGAACCTTTGTTGTTCTGTCACCGGCTATTTCACTCAGTGATTGTATCTTCTGGGTTTGTCCATGTTGTCACATATGGCAGAATTTCCTTTTTTAAGGCTGCGTAATATTCTGTTATAAGTATATATTACATTTTATCTATCCATTCATCCCTCAATGGGCATTTAGATTGTTTCTTCAACTTAGCTACAGCGAACAGTGCTGCAATGAATACGAGAGGTTTGATTTCACTTCTTTTGGAGAAATACCCAGAAGTGGAATGGCTGGATCCACGTGACGGTCCTGCTTTCAATTTTTTGAAGAAGCTTTATGCTGTTTTCCGTAGCAGTTGTACCATTTTGAATTCAACCAACAGTGTGCAAGAAGAACTCCAGCTTCTCTATATTATCGCCAACACTTAACTTTTTGTTTATAATAGTCATCCTGATAGGTGTGAGGTTTCTCACTGTGGATTTGATGTGCATTTTCCTAACAATTAGTCACATTGAACCTCCGTTCATATACCTGTTGGCTATTTGTATGTCTGTCTTTGGATAAATGTCTATTCAAGTCCTTAATTCTAAAATCTGGTTATTAGTTTTTGTTTTTGTTTTTTCCTATTGAGTTGTAGGAGGTTCTTATATTTTCTTTAGATTAACCCTTTATGAAACATATAGTTTGCAATTAAAAAAAAATTTGTAGGTTGCCTTTTTATTTTGTTTATTTTGTGTTTCTCAACGTTTTATTTGGTGACCACTTGTACAAATCCCCTGGATTGCTAGTAAAAATGCAGAATAACACACACTACAGTAGATTTATTCATTAAGGATGTCTAACAGCAACCTACATTTCTAGTAAACTCCTTGGAAGATTCTTTTACACAGAAATGTTTAATAATTACTGCACGACACTTTCTTATCTGTTGGGATGTCTTTTACCCAGTATTCCAACTCTGTGCTTACATCTCTAGGAAGTGGAATAATTCCTTAGGCTTTTCAGTTATTGTTTATCTTCCTCTAACTCTAGAAAATGGAAAACAGGAACATATTTTCTTTTTTTCTACACTGGAGGCTTATTAATAATATAATATTAGTGGCTCTATTACACAATGTCTGAAAAACCTCTAAATATTCATTGCATGTGGTGCTACAGGAAATCTATAAATCACTGAAAATACTATAACTTGAAGGTAAATTTCAAAAGAATAGAGAGTTCTTTAGGACTGGTTTGAAGCAAAATTGTTTCACACTGTGAACTCTGTTGCTTAAGCAGACAAAAGAGTGGGATCCCAACTAAGAGTGACTTCAAAATTTATTCGAGGATTCTGCTTTCAGTTCTGCCTCTCTTCCTATCTTTCCCTCCTTGAGTAGTCTTATCTCAATCTCTTAGTTTGGTCTATCTTTTCTTCTGTTTCTTGGTATCTGTTATGGAATAAATTTTGTTCTCCAAAATTCGTATGCTGAAGTTCTAACCTTCAGTACCCCAGAATGTGACTGTATTTGGAGACAGGGTTTTTAGAGTTAATGAAATTAAAATGAGGTCACTGGGATGGGCTCTAATCCAGTACTGAGCTAGTACTATAGGGTCTGGAGGCAGAGAACCTAAGGCCAATTCACATTGACTTCCTAGAACTAAATAGAAAAGAAAACCCCAACTTTCCATGCCCAAGTAAGGAAGAGACAGAGGCTACTCCCTTTGCACCACCTGACTCCACCTTCTGCATTGCAGATGAGAAATGGAAGGTACCTCTGATTGGTCCCCTCCTGCAACCAATCACTTGTCACAGGCCTAGTCGTCATTTGCATAGAGGTATAAATTTGTTACTTCACTTCTGCCTCTGATTGGGTTGCCTTTTACTACATCATTTGTGGGCCACCTCTTCATTTACAGAGGGTATAAAGCAAGTAACCAATGGGAAACTTCTAGCGGGTATTTAAACCCCAGAAAATTCTGTAACCGCTGCTCGCTCAAGCCTGCTCCCATTCTGTAGAGTGTACTTTCGTTTCAATAAATCTGTCCTTTCATTGCTTTGTTTATGCGTTTTGTCCAATTCTTTGTTCAAAATGCCAAGAACCTGAATGACTTGAAGTCAAGACCCTCCACGGTTAATAGATAACTGATATCCTGATGAGGAGAAAATTTGGACACAGACATATACAAGGGGAAGAACATGTGAGAGGCAAGGAGAATATGGCTATTTACGAACCAAGGAGACAGGCTTCAGAAGAAACCAACCCTGCCAACACCTTCTAGCTTCCAGAACTGTGAGGAAATGAATTGCTGTTGTTTAAGCCACCTAGTTTGTGAATCTTTATTATGGCAGACCTAGCAAATGAATTCAGTATTTAACTTTTTCTCTGTGTCTCTGTAGTTCTCAGTTTCTCTCTGTATCTCTCTGGGTATCTCTGTGCATTTTTCTGACTCTGTAACTTTGTTTTCTCTCTGTGTCTGTCCCATTCTTTGTCTATATCTGTCATATACTATCTTTCTATCTCCATTTTTCCTCATCTCTGTCTCTTTCTTTGTCATTTTAGTCTCTTTTTCTTATAATTCTCTTGCTTCCTTGGATAAAACTTGATAACCTATATAAAATGTTTAGAACTGTGCCTGTAATTTCTATTACATAAACATTATTCAAAAAAGCTAATTCCCCTGTTTTTTTTCTCTCCTTTTTTTCTTTCCTTCTTCACTGTTTCCCTTCCTTTCTCTTTCACTCACTCCCTAACTGAACATAAAATAAAACTGGAATTTATTTTTCAGGATTTATTGTCTCTACCGAATAAAATTTTATGACCCCCAATCCTAATTTTAAAGCAACTCACTTGACTGTTTTACATTTCTTAAAGGGGGAGAGAAGGAGAGACTAAATTGAATTGCCTTTTGTAAGTGACCTTTCTTAGATTTTGTTATTTCTT
>NW_016805992.1:767693-861661 GCF_001698545.2 Rhinopithecus bieti | reverse complement strand
AAAAAAAAAAAAAAAAAAAAAAAAAAAAAGAATAAAACCAAGCTTCGTTTCCAGAAGAAGTTTTAAAATATTCTCTCTGAACATCACGGTTGTGGTGGTGGGGTCCCCTCCCCTTTTTTCCTGAAGCCTCTAATAGGCTGAGCAGGGAGCTGACATTCATTTTCAAACAATTTAGGTAGGTGGGAAGGAAGAGCAGGACTTGCAAAATTAACAGTCATAGATTTACTTCGTTGGCACCTGTTTTGATTATTGAATTAAGAAAGTTCTGGCAGCTACAACGGGCTCTGCCAGATGTTGAAGAGCACATTTCAGGGAGAATGTAAAAGGATGTCAGAAGATGTAAGGATCATTCATTTAAAGAATAAACTGTCCGGATCATGTTCTGTTTAGGCTGTCAGAACTGATGGCGAGTGTAATGAAACCTCAAGAACAAAGGGTGAGCAGACATTGATAAAGCTCAAACACATTGTGAAATATAAAAATCTGCTGATTTTTAAGTCAACACCCCTGAGTGTCAGCTTATCAGTTTGTGGAAACCACCGCATGGGAAGAGGAGACCATTTTTCCCGCAGTTTGGTGCAGATTCATCCATTGCTTTCATGGAGGCTGTGAAAAATGTTCTCAGGGGACTTATCTGTCAGCATCAGGACAAAGAGACGGCCACAGCCCCTGAGAGAGTGATGGGAAGAAAGGCAGGCACCGTGTTAGTGATGGAACCACTCAACGTTGATCTGGAATAACTGGACATCTGCTAAGCCTGTGCACCTGTTACAAATGCACACGCATGTGGATACACAAACAGAAACACTACACACATACACATGAATACACACATGTATAAACCATGCTCATATATGCACTGACATAAATGCACATGGATATATACCACGTGCCCACACATTCCTCCACTGAACATGGCAAACAAAATTACACATTTGCACACACAGCCACATTCATGAACGATATCAGATACAGCATTGATCAAACACCTTTCCCAGTACTGGCCCAGCCTGCTGCTGATATGTGGAAGACTGGCATTACCCAAGGTGGGTTTCAGCAGGTGAGAGTCAATGGGCACATCTTCCTGCAGAATTCCAGAGAAACAGTGCATTTTAAAAATTCGCCTTGCTAATATAGAGTGTTGCATCAACATCCATTTATTGGATTCATCAGGACAAACACGAGCATGACTCCACTCTGTTTGCCATGTCCTGCCAGGTGAATTCTCATGCCTGCCTGGCATGCATATGTTGCGGTGTGAAGACCAGGATGCCTGTCTAGGAAACTTAGTGAGGACTTAGCAAGGCTGAAGGGGCTGAGAGTCCCCAACCTCTTCTATAGGGCATGACAATCATGCCGGGTCTTCATGTTCGTGGAGGAGAATTGGTGGTTTGCTGAGGCTATGCAGGACTCCAGAATAACTTCAATACATCTTCTGAAAGCATGAGTAATTGTATAGAAATTAAACAGTTTAAAAGATCATTTTACATCTAATCGAACTGTTTAATCAGCTGTTTCTGTTATGCAGCAGAATGTGAAATTTATGTGCATTTTTGAAGTGAAAAGAATAGGGACCTGAATACTGACAGGGCCTTGTGGTTTTTGTTGTTGTTGTTACTTTGTTTGTTTGTTTTTAAGGAGTAGGTCTTTGACAGCTACTTAACTTTTATGCTGTTCATTTTCTTTTCTCTTCTAGGGCAATCTTGGTCATTTATAATTTTAAAGCAAATGCTTTGATAGATTTAAAATTTGTTTATGTATAGTTATTCACAGTATTCTCTTATTATTGTTTCCCTTTTCATGCATGTAGGGTTTCTTTTTTGTTTTTCATGATTACTTTTGTAATCTCTCCCTCTATTCCTGAGTCAGAGTCCAAATACTTGCCTAGCCTGTGGCCTTTCTAGAAAACCAACATTTTTACTTTTTTGATAAAAAAATTTTTGTGTTTTCAGTTTTATTAATTTTAATTTAAAACATTTTATTTTATATTTCCTAAAAGATTTCTTTTTTGCTTCTTTTCTAGCTTCCTGAATTAGAAATTGTTCTATTTTAATATTCTTTGTTACAGAAATAAATTCATTTACGTTTCTATATTTTCTCTTTAGTGATTTGGTTCAATTCCATGGATTTTCATGTGCCTTTCTTTAATCCAATCATGATTTTAAAAGTTTTTTTTTTCTAAAAAATTAAGTAAATGGGTTTCTTTTGTCTTATTTTGGATTCTTGTTTTAGTTTTTCATTTAGATTTCCCTTTTAAAATTCTTAATATTGATAACTTGTGGTTTCTTTTTATGCTTGTTCAGTCTTGCTAGAGCATTATCCATTTTTATTATCTCTTTCCAAAGCTCAATTTTGGGTTGTCTTGTTTTCTTTTTTTAATGTTTTCTATTTTATTGATTGTTTAATTTTTTTCTTTTTTAAAACATTTCTTTTGCTTCTTTTGTATTTAATTTCCTCTCCATTTTCTGGCTTCTTGATGTAGAAGTGTAGGCCATTGATTTTCTGCCTTTCTTCTACTGTGCTGAAAGAAAACCTGCTATGGTTGACCCAGCACTCCCTCCAGAAGTGATCCTGTATGACTCTTGGCCCCAGCGCCTCTGGCCCTGGCTTGGCAGCCTTAACCCACTCTGCCTTCTGGGCTAGAAAGAGTATCAGAGAGTCTATGGATGGCCCATTGTAAGCATTTGTTTTGTGTTACCACCTTTAGTCTTTACAAATCCACACGATAGCATATCATTGTCATTTTCTTGTTTTAGGTTTAGAAAAGGAACAGTGATAGTAAGTTATTTGTCTTGGTTCCACAGCATAGCTGAGATTCAGAGTCAGCCCTGCTTGGCTCCAAAGCCCAGTGTAAATTGCTACATGCCTTTGCTTCACCTGTTAATAGTAACCATTCGCCGAGACCACCAAGTGCTACACTAGTCTGGATGAATTATAGCTATTACATCATGTAGTCCACATAGTAGTCTAGAGATACTTACTATTTACAGCCATTTAAACATAGACAAATGGAGCTAAGAAGTTGAGGTGTCTTTGCCATCCTGTAATAAACCTAGGATTCAATTCTTTTAAAACTNCCAGGCCGGGCGCGGTGGCTCAAGCCTGTAATCCCAGCACTTTGGGAGGCCGAGACGGGCGGATCACAAGGTCAGGAGATCGAGACCATCCTGGCTAACACGGTGAAACCCCGTCTCTACTAAAATACAAAACTAGCCGGGCGAGGTGGCGGGCGCCTGTAGTCCCAGCTACTCGGGAGGCTGAGGCAGGAGAATGGCGTAAACCCGGGAGGCGGAGCTTGCAGTGAGCTGAGATCCGGCCACTGCACTCCAGTCCGGGTGACAGAGCGAGACTCCGCCTCAAAAAAAAAAAAAAAAAAAAAAAAAAAAAACTCCATATCCCATTATCTGGACCACTACTTAAGATTTTCTGCTCTACACACAAAGCAGACATCTTTGATGTTAAGGCCTTGCGAATTCATTGAGTGACTCATCTTCTTTAAAGAGCTTCTTTAAAGGCAGAAAGAGATGAAATTCCACATCTCATAGTGTGGAGAGCTTGCATTTTACATAAATGCAAAGAACTTAATTTAAACTTGATGCCCTAGGTCTGGGAGTCTTAAGAAGTCCATATCTCTTTTATCATAGAACATGTTCAACCTCAGAGGGTTTAAGTGACTTGCCCAGTTTCATCAGCTAGTAAGTGGCAGAGCTGGAATTTGAACCCAGGTTCATCTGACTCCCACGCAATAAAGATAGAAAACCAAATATCAAAGAATATCAAGGAACTAATTTCCCCTCACACAGGAGACTGCTGGGGCATCTTTGAGACACAGTGATTCGTTTCTAATGTTCTAAAAGTACTGACCACACATTCTCAGGAGAGAAAGGAGAGATGACAAAGGTAGTTGACCATCATTGTCGTTTCCTAAAGGAATTTATGCCATCATTGCGTCAGAGCAAATCAAATGTGGAGGAAAAGTGAAGTCATCTAGTTTAGCTGCTTCTTTATATATGTAGGTAAGAAACTGAGGGTTCACACAGAGACCCTCCTCTCTTGCCTTGGGAGTATCCGATGTGGAGGCTAATAATGTTAAAAATCATGGGCCGGGTGCTGTGGCTCATGCCTGTAAATCCAGCACTTTGGGAGGCTGAGGGGACAGATCACGAGGTCGGGAGATCAAGACCATCCTGGCTAACACGGTGAAACCCCTTCTCTACTAAAAATACAAAAAAGTAGCCGGGCGTGGTGGCGTGCGCCTGTAGTCCCAGCTACTCGGCAGGCTGAGGCAGGAGAATGGCGTGAACCCGGGACTCGGAGCTTGCAGTGAGCTGAGATCACCCCACTACACTCCAGCCTGGGGGACAGAGCGAAACTCTGTCTCAAACAAAACAAAACAAAACAAAACAAAACAAAACAAAAACATGGTGGTCCCTTCCATTCAAGTGGACGCTCTTGAAACCAGCTTTGCAAAATTATAACTGGGACAGTGAAAGGGATCTAACTTAATCGACTCCACCTTGCTTCTAACCTCTGAGCTGTCTTGTTCTTTCCAGGGCGTAGGGAGAAACTCAGTTTATAGTTTAAAACAAAGATGATAACAGCCCATTCCCAAAGCCGACCTCCTTCTTGCCTGGGGACTAGATTGCCTCTGTAGGACTAACATTAGCCACTAGATTAGAAATTATGAGGCCGTGCGCGGTGGCTCAAGCCTGTAATCCCAGCACTTTGGGAGGCCGAGACGGGCGGATCACGAGGTCAGGAGATCGAGACCATCCTGGCTAATACGGTGAAACCCTGTCTCTACTTAAAATACAAAAAACTAGCCGGGCGAGGTGGCGGGCGCCTGTAGTCCCAGCTACTCGGAGGCTGAGGCAGGAGAATGGCGGGAACCCGGGAGGGGGAGCTTGCAGTGAGCTGAGATCCGGCCACTGCACTCCAGCCTGGCGACACAGCGAGACTCTGTCTCAAAAAAAAACTGGTCTCACCATTTAAAATGACCAGAGATGTACACAATCTTCCTGAGATATTAACAATATGGAGGAAAAATGAAGAAAGCACTTTGACTATGTGAGTTTGAAGGTGGCAGCTAGAGAAATGTATAATGATTAATTGGTCCCACACTGAATGTAAACTGTTCAATAAGTCAGTGAAAAAACAGAGCAAAACATCCTTAGCCATGATGAAGCCTCATTTCTGATAGCCAGGTAGCAAGCTTATAGTGATAAGGAAAAGGCAATCATGGGCCGTGGTTTACATGAAATGATGTGGCCAGAATNAGGCCGGGCGCGGTGGCTCAAGCCTGTAATCCCAGCACTTTGGGAGGCCGAGACGGGCGGATCACGAGGTCAGGAGATCGAGACCATCCTGGCTAATACGGTGAAACCCTGTCTCTACTTAAAAATACAAAAAACTAGCCGGGCGAGGTGGCGGGCGCCTGTAGTCCCAGCTACTCGGAGGCTGAGGCAGGAGAATGGCGGGAACCCGGGAGGCGGAGCTTGCAGTGAGCTGAGATCCGGCCACTGCACTCCAGCCTGGGCGACACAGCGAGACTCCGTCTCAAAAAAAAAAAAAAAAGAAAGAAATTATGGTTTAGGAGTCATGCAGCTGGAGGCTACAAGATTCTGACCCTCCCTAAACTGCTCCTAAGATCAGTGCTTGAGATATTTTGCAGACACTGCACTTGATGGATCAGCTGACACAACCCAGATGGATTAACTGGCTCATCTGATCTTGTAGACCCCACCCAGGAACAGAACCAGCCCAAGAAGACAGCTTTGACTTCCTGTGACTTCACCCCTGAACAATCAGCACTCAGTAGTTCACTGGCTTCCCCTCACCCACCAAGTTGTCCTTAAAAACTCTGATCCCTGAATGCTCAGGGAGACAGATTTGAGTAATAATAAAACTCTGGTCTCCCACACAGCCAGCTCTGCTTGAATTTGGGCTAGGAGCTTGAGACCAGCCTGGGCAACATAGTGAGAGATCCCACCCCTACCAAAAACTTTTTAATTTGCCGGGCATGGTGGCGGTACATGCCTGTAGTCCCAGCTACTGGGGAGGCTGAGGTGGGAGGATCACTTGTGCCCAGGGGTTTGAGGCTTTAGTGAGCTATGATCATGCCACTGCACTCTAACCTGGGTGACAGAACCAGACCCCATCTCCATAAAATAAATAAATAACATTACAAGGCCCTAGGTTAGTTTTGTATACAATCAAGTTTGGGAAACACTTCTAGCCTTTTTGTTTAGTATTAGAGATATTGGTGTAATTAGACAGTTCAATTTGTTCCCTTAACTACTCATCAACATTGTATTATTTCATTAAAAATATAATGGGACAAAAAAGAATTACTCTTTCTGCGTTGCAGTTCTCTTGTCTTGACGAATCAGCTCTGTCTAGGCAGCGGTAAGGTGAACCCATTAGGAAGTTACACTCTTAGATGCATATGTGCATATTCTGTTTCTCACAAGAACCCTGTGGAGTGAGTATGACTGACATCATTATCTTTAGTTGATGATGCAGGCACTAAGACCCTGAGAAAAGAAAGGGCAAGCTCATGTCCTCATAAACAGTGGTGTCTGGGCTCAAACCCAGGACTTCTAAACCCACATTCATGAAGACTTCAGAACAGAGCCCAATTTATTGAATGGAGGCAGGGGAAGGAGAGCGTTTCATTACAAAGATCTCCAAAACCTTGACGAGGAGCAGACTAGACTAGTTCAGCCCTAACCCACCCTGTTTCTGGATTGTTTTCCACTTGAGAAAAAGTAGGCGAGACCGTAGAACATCCTCCCAGCTGTTTATGTCTTCCGGTAACTTTTTCTAACCTTTTCCCCATCTGCTTTTGGATAAATCATTTTATCCAATGCAGTGGGAAAAATCATTTTCTCCATGTGATGGGTCCTCAATATCCCCCTTCCTACCTCCTTGATACTGTACTTCAAGATACTATACTAAATTACAGTGATTCATTATTCCTATTAAAACAAACAATATCCTCAAATTACCCGGCAAACGAAACAATTGTGAACAGTAAATTCCAACAGTAAAACACGGGCACATATTGGGTAAATGTTATTTTCCTGAACAAGAGAAGCTTTCGGCAAAGTGCTTAACTTGAATACAACAAAAGGCAATTTAATTTAGTAATACAGCTGGGTGAAAAATGGAGACCTCGGGTTTAATAAGAAGGGGGAAAAGACACACATATATCATCCAAAAGGATAATTATGAGAAACTATTTTGTATGATCCAGTGAAATCAAAGCTTCTAATGCTTTCTTACTCCTGTCAAAATAGGGAGATTTAAGGCCCTAAAAATGGGAATTTTGCAGACTTCACTGCCGAGAAAAAATGATTTGTTTTTTGATAAATTACTATTGGGCTTTATTCTTGGGGAAAAAATACACTTACATTGAAATAAATGCCAAGGAATGGGTAGAGAATTTATATTATTCGTTCACATCTGTCACTGGATTGGTGGAAAGACAGCAGCCCCATTTGAAACATATCCTGACTTGTTGAATGCATGCCACAGAAGCAGTATGAAAATCTCTAGTGAATGGGGGCAGGTGTGGATCTCTGTGAGGCTGCACAAATCTGACAACGTATCGCTCTTGTTTTTCTTCCTTGGAACACAAATTTTCTATCCTTTCTGGATCCCACAATTCAATAAGCATCCTCAAATATGGACATGAGTCTTTTGCCGATTCTTTTATTTCCCTGAGGCTTTGTAAATATCCTAAGCAAATTTGCCTTTCAACACAGAAGGGGAGTAGCAACAGGAAAGAAAAACTTTGGCAACCACAAAGCCACCGGTTTGTTTGTTAGTTGTATTGGGCCAGGCAATGACTGTGGAAACATGCCTCTTTATCATCTCCATCAAGGGTTTGCAGAGCAGGAAAATGATAACAGCTTTGGAAAGAACACTGGACAAGAGTTAGGGATCCAGTCTCCAGCTTCACGTCTTTAAAGCTTGTGTAATCTTTGGCAAAATGGGTAAGAACCCTGGGCCTCACTTTCCTCATCTGTGAAATGGTTTCTGTGGACCAGCAACATTTTCCTTCCAATTATTTCTGCAAAATACTTCATTTCAGGCAAACTTTTATATACAATTGTATTATACAGGACAAATCAAAGATGAGCTTCTCTAGTGAAAACAGAGTGCTGCTTCTAGTTTAGTTTTCCCTGCACCTTCTGGGGGCCCTCAATTCACTCGGTAGTTCCTCAGGGAACATACTTTGGAAATTACTAAACTGAGTTCTTTGTAAGGTTCCTTCCAGTTTGAATACCCATGGTGCTGTGGCTGACCTGCTCCTAAAACAATTAACTGAGGCTATGAGAATACTCTGCCAGCCTTGCCTGGTGCCCTTTGCCTCCTTGATAGTGGTGTGTGGCTCCTCCTGATAAATGCCAGGTTCCAAAGGCATAATGGCTGGATCTCAACGGGTACATGCCCCTGCTGGGCTAAGACAGAAAATTGAAAAGGACAATAGAGTGCTGGGAACAGTTTCAAAAACTCCGATGAGAGTTATCATCCAAATATTTATCTCCAGAAATTTGGAATGAAAAGAAGCATGCAGCACTTGCTAAGGGACTATCGATCACTGTGTATCAATCCCACTTTCCAGAAAGGCCTATAAGGTTGGTCCTTTTCCAAATGAAACAGTGCAAAAACATAATGTCTGCATCATCCAATACCTGGGTATGACTGATATGACTCATCTGCTACAAAAATACAAGAACTAAGTAAATTCTTTGTGGAAAGAACTTTCTGGCTAATTAAATTTTGTTTTTTGGTCTTTCTTGGTGTTATAAAAAAGAAGAGTGACTTTATTTCTAAGTTGAAAATCGTTCTAAAATGCCTGCATTCATTTTCCGTCTGAGTGACACCAACTGGAAGTGCTCCTTCTTAGTTTTTTTTTTTTTGTAATTTACAAAGTACTTTCCATTTCACAAAGCACTTTATAGTTTATAGGCACAGTTTACAATATACCTTACTATATTAGTTTAAAAGATGCTGTCCTCTTTCCAAAGTACTTAACAGTTTACACAGTCTTTTATGGCTTATCCATTTATTTGAATAAGCCACTTTATCATCTTAAAAGTATTTAACATTTTATAACGCCCTCTTATTATTACAAAGAGCTTTGTAGCATACCAAATGCCTTGCAATGTGTAAAATAGTTCCAAGTCCATAACCATGTTTAGTTAGGTTTGAGTGACATAACGCATCTTTCTTTGATGATGATAAGGATCATAATAGAAGTCAAATTTGTGACCGGCCTTTGCTAAGCACAGGCTGCGTGTCCTATAGATGCTTGTTGGTGCCTGGTTGATTAAAAACATTATTTCCTTAAAATTATCTAACTAATGAAGGACTAAAAGTTTGGTTTTCATCAGTGGCTCTTCATGGGAGACAATTTTATCCTTCAGGGACACTTGGCAATATATGGAGACATATTTGGCTATCACAGCTAGGGGAGAGGGTGCCACTGGCATCTAGGGGATACAAGTCAGGGATGCAATTGAACATCTTACAATGCATATCACAGCACCGCCCCCTGCCCCAACAAAGAAATATCTAGCCCATAATGCCAATAGTGCCAAGATTGAGAAGCTCTGGTTTTGATAAAACTGAAACTATCTTGTTAATTTCACGCCTTTTATCTATTGTATTAGAAGAATGCTTTGAGCTGCAAGTAACAGAAAATGACCTCAAACTGGCTTACATATTATATACATTTATCATCTCACTTAAGTAGAAATCGAAAGAAAGGCCAGAATACAGGGCCGGTTGATTAAGACCCTGACCCGTGGCATGGAGACTCCTGATTCTCTTCCTCTCCACTTTGCTCAGCCTTCACTCGTCCCAAAGCTGGTTCATAGCCACAGAAGGTTGTCACCAGCAATCTGTACAACCCACCCTTGTTCCTGTCCAAAGCAGGGAAGCTGGCTTGTCTTTCCCAGAATCTCAGAAAGAGACTTTGTGTGTGAATAAACACCCACATCGTAAGGTGATTTGCTTAATTAAAGGATGTATGCAAAATACCAAGGACAGAGCCTTTTATAGAACTGATGCTCATTACATGTTCTCTCTCTACCTCCATCCTTTGTTGGACACTAACTTTTGGCTGATGACTAGGGCTTCTGAAGGAAGAAAAACATAATAAAATCACCTGTTGGTCCCCCAGGAAACAACTCCTGTGAAACAGCTGGTAGATTTATGCATAGAAATTCACGCTGTTTCCCAGCCTGGAATTCTGGACTGTAAATCCTTCCCCCAACATATTACATATGCACACATACACACACTCTACCTCTTGCAAATGAAAAGTCATATATATCTTGCCAAAGCATTTCTGACAAGCAGCTCCAGCATTCGGAGCCTTAGGCAAGCTTTGTGTCTCCCATAGTGATGTATAACTGGCCAGGGAGGTTGCAGAGCCCAGTATTCATGACTAATCAACACGTCTTCAGATATTCTGTGCAAAGCTCCCTTTCCCTTGTCTGCAAAACCTCATCAGCAGGAGGTACTTTATTTAGGAACGAATGGCTGAGTTCAGTACCCTGTATGAAAGGCGAAAAATAATTTTTATTTTATTGTAGAATCCTCATAATCCAACCATATGCTCTCAGTTTCTTATTTAATTGGTTCCATGTTTGCTTTGGGGATAAAGCTAAGTTCTAGGAATCAGTCATCAGGCCATCTCTGCAATACTTTTATGATGTGGAATGGGGGCTATTGGATACTCATCTTCAAAAACCTTTAATGATTCCCACCCAATTACATGTAGAAAAACTGAAACCCCTTAGCCTGACTTTCACAGTATGACACCAAGCATTGCATCCCCCATTATTGTTACTATTTCCTATAAATATCATCTACTACATTCAGACTGATCTCCTAGTTATTTTTCAGGTAAGTTTAGTTTTATTGTGTTTCTGAACTGCAGAACCTGGAATACAGCAGGCATTTAAAAACAACAGACTTGGGTCCAAATTGTGATTCTACCACATACAGGACATATGACCATGGGAAAAAAAATGCTTATTGGGTGAGCCTCAGTTTACTTATTTGGAAAATGATGATAATATCACCTTGTGGGATAGAGGTAAGGGTTAAATAAGATACTTTTTCAATATGCTTAGCTCAGTGCCTGCCTTGTAGAAGGCATCTAATAAGGTTCTTATTTTCCTTTTGCTTTCCTACCTGCCCATATTGACGTCTCTTACACATTTGTACTTTTGCAGTATTTTAGGGACAGTGCACTTTATTTCTGCCATCAGTCTCTCCAAGTCCATCATATATCCAACTCTACATTCTCCTAGTTGATTGAGAATTTTAATTTATACTATTTTATGGAGTTAATTATGTGATATTTTTCCCTTCAGTAGATTATAAGTTGCCCAGTAGAGCTATGATTGGTTGCCTTGCTCACCTCTCTTTTCCTCATACCTGGAACAGTTTTTGATACACAGTAAGTGGTAGATAAATATTGAATGAATGAATGATTGGACAATTAAGATGGATTGGGTAGTTCATAGTATCCTGCACTGTGCTGAGTTCTTTATTCCTGTCATCTCACAGCAACCTCGTACCCTACACAATATTCTCATCATCCCTATTTCCTAATTAAGAAATTGGTGCATAGGGAGGTAAAATAGCCTGAGGAGGTTACACATGTAGGAACAGCAGAGTCAGGATTGGGACTCAGTCATTTAACTCCAAGCCCCAACTCTTCATCATTAGGGTGACACCTTCACTCCAAAGATGGTGGACAGTGGAAGGTGACCATGCATTCAGGGCTTAGGTAATTTGTGTATTTTTAATTTTTAACTTTTATTTTTTTTTGAGACAGAGTCTTGCTCTGTCACCCAGGCTTGAGTGCACTGGCACAATCTCGGTTCATTGCAACCCTTCTGCCTCCTAGCTTCAAGTGATTCTCCTGCCTCAACCTCCTGAGTAGCTGGGATTACAGGCACCTGCCACTATGCCCAGCTAATTTTTGTGTTTTTCGTAGAGGCAGGGTTTCACCATGTTGGCCAGGCTGGTCCCAAACTCCTGACCTCAGGTGATCCACCCCTCTCCGCCTCCCAAAATGCTGGGATTACAGGCATGAGCCACCGTGTCCGGCTTAATTTGCCTATTGTATGACCTTGTTTAAATCAGTGGGAGCTGTCCAAGTGGATTCAGAAAACATGAATCCCTTTGACTGTTTTCAGTAGATTTTCCAGTCATGACATCCTCTGATCTTCACATGAGACTTTGCTCTGTTGATGAAACAACGGGACACAGCAGGGGTAAGCGATTTGCTCAAGGTCACTCATGGAGTCACTGATGTGGAAACACACAGTGGGAGATGCTTAGAACAATCAGAGGAGTAATCACATCAGGTCACCGCAGCCAGAGAGGCCTCCCTGCACCTCCCACCACTGTTTTGGAGGGAGCTCAGTGTTGGTCTGGTCCTTGGAGATAAGGATGAGCCTTCCATTATGGAGAAACCTTCGGACTTGGTCAGGTGGCCTGGATTCTGGAGGCAGCCACATCACATTCATCTGAGCTTGTGGGTCCTGTTTGCTGAGCTTCTGCTTTTCCTTCCGGATAAAGAGGTGACACTGGATATTTTCTTAAAAAAAAAAAAAAAAAAGGAGGACCCAGCAAGTAATTATTGAGGATCTACTAAGTCTATGTCTATCTTACTTCTATATTCCTTAGATCTAGAATGGGATTCTGGCATAGTAAGTGCTACATAATTATTGTGCAAATAAATGATTGTGAATGAATGCGGTACAACAAAATGGTGAGCAACACCTGGTTCCTGCCCTTTAGTTGGTGGAGACACGAGTCAGCTAGTAATGATGTTGCACTTCGCTGAATACTTTAACTGAAATAAATGCAGAGTGCCTTGGGAGCTCCCAGGAGGTGCAATTCATCCAGGTTTAGGGCTGGATTGGAATTTAGGGAGTCCTTCTTGAAGGAGGTGACATTTAATTGCCAATACCATAAGGGCAAGTAGGAGTCAGCAGGGAAATGAGATTTGTAGGTGTGTGGGCTACGTTGGGGGGTGGAGAGGGAATCAGAGGCTTTGGTTGATTGTTCCAAACAGATGGAAAAGTTAGAGGAACTAAACGAGGTTCATTTGGACCTGGGATTTAAACTTCAGGAGGGGAAGAGGGAAGAGATGAGTCTGGAGAGGTAGGTAGAGGAATATGAAGGATAAGGCTGTGGTAAAGGGCCAGGGGTTACCCAGAGGTCTGTGGGGAGTCAGGAAGGATTCTAAATAGGTAGGGTGTATAGTCTGGGTCTGTGTCCCCACCCAGATTTCATCTTGAACTGTAGCTCCCACAATTCCCATCTGTCATGAGAGGGACCCAGTGGACGGTAATTGAATCATGGGGGCGGGAGTTCCCCTGCACAAGCTCTCTCTTCCCTGCCACCATGTAAGATGTGACTTGGTCCTCCTTGTCTTCTATTATCATTATGAAGCCCCCTTAGCTACATGGAACTGTGAGTCCATTAAAATAAATTACCCAATCTTGGGTATGTCTTTATTAGCAGTATGAAAATGGACTAATATAGTCTCTGTGTCCCCACCCACATCTCGTCTTGAATTGTAATCCCCATGTGTTGTGGGAGGGAACTGTTGGAAGCTAATTGGATCATGGAGTCAGTTTCCCCCACGCTGTTCTCATGCTGGTGAGTGAGTCTCATGAAATTTGGTTGTTTGATAAGTGTCTGGCGCTTCCTCCTTCACGCTCTTGCTTGCCTGCCTGTCACCATGTAAGAAGATGCCTGCTTCCCCTTCACCTTCCGCCATGATTGTAAGTTTCCTGAGGCCCCCAGCCATGCTTCCTGTTAAGCGTGCAGAACTGTGAGTCAATTAAACCTCTTTCCTTTATAATTACCCAGTCTCACGTAGTATTCTTTATAGCAGTGTGAAAACAGACTAATACAGAGGGTTTTAAAAAGGTGATTCTGTAAAAAGTTCCTCCATGTGAAGGTCTTTACGGAAGGGTTGATGTAGGAGCAGGAAGACCAGTTTGGATGCTGTTGATGTGGTCCCAGAGAATGATATCTGTGTTTATGGATACTATCAGAAGTGGTGGATATCCAGTAGGGGACTGAATGGAATAAAGAAAAAGAGTGAGCCTTTGGCCTTTTGGGGTCACTTGCTCTGTTCAGCACTTATAAGACACCAGGGAGAGGGACAGAGAGGATGGATTTGAGGCTGGGAGTACAGTCAATACTCTGAATTCCTGGTCGCTCTATTCCTACCTGCAGCAACAGGAAAGAGTGCCTGGGAGAGGCGGGTGGATTCTGCACAGCTGGGGGTCCCTCTTCTCTACCATCTTGCATGCCTTAGGCTTTGGCTGGCCTGGTGTTTCCCACTGCTGCTAGAAAGGCCTCGTCCTGTGCTGTTATCTGCAGATTTCAAGGCCCCTCTTGCTCTCACAGTGCTGAACTGACACCACTCATCATATCACTGCTGCTCTGATCAGCCTGGCTGATCTCACCATTTTCTTAAGTGGTGTCTTTGCTTTTTAATTTATTTTCTTGACTCCTCTAGTTCTAAGGCGAACTCTCTGTCAATAGAAATTGTTCCCTGGGATTAGCGTGGGCTCTTCTTTATCATCAGTTTGGAAGCAAAAGGCCCTAAAGCTTTTTCAAGACTGGGAAGATAGACTGGTATACATGGGAAAGAGCCCCAGGATGGTGGGAGAGGCACTCAGTACACCTGTGACCTTGTTCAAGTCACTCAACCCTTATTCATTCAATGGGAAGGCAGGAGGGAGAAAAGAGAACAGCATTTACTGATCCTGGCTATATGGTCAGTGCTGTATTCCTTTCTCTTTGCTCTCAGTGCACCTCCAACACACCCCTATCATAGAATTTGCTCATTCATTCATTCTTCATTCAATATAATTTTTTCTTTTTTTTTGAGACAGAGTTTTACTCTTGTTGTCCAGGCTGGAGTGCAATGGTGCTATCGCAGCTCATTGCAAGCTCCACCTCCGGGGTTCAAGCGATTCTCCTGCCTCAGCATCCTGAGTAGCTGAGATTACTGGCATGCACCACCACACCCAGCTAAATTTGTAGTTTTTAGTAGAGATGGGTTTCACCAGATTGGTCAGGCTGGTCTCGAACTCCTGACCTCAGGTGATCCACCTGCCCCGGTCTCCCAAACTTCTAGGATTAGAGGGGTGAGACACCGCACCCTGCCCATTCAATAGACTTTTAAGGTCAATTGTTCTGTGGTTACCCGAGCCTTCTATTCATCTGCAAGCATTTTGAGAATTAGGACCATTTAAAAACTATCCATTGGGCCACTCACAGTAGCTCACGCCTGTAATCCCAGCATTGTGGGAGGCTGAAGTGGGCGGATGATGAGGTCAAGAGATCGAGACCATCTGGCCAACATGGTGAAACCTCATCTCTACTGAAAATACAAAAATTAGCTGGGTGTGGTGGCACACGCCTGTAGTCCCAGCTACTCAGGAGGCTGAGGCAGGAGAATCGCTTGAACTGGGGAGACAGAGGTTGCAGTGAGCTGAGATTGCGCCATTGCACTCCAGTCTGGCGACAGAGTGAGACTCCATCCAAAAAAAAAAAAAAAAGAAAACAAACAAACACACACTATCCATTGTATTCCAGACACACAGGACAGTAGATAGTAGCTACTTAATGTATATGGAATAAATGAATATGTTGGTAGGTGCTGTACTTTGGAATCTAATAACCTGAGTTCAAAGACTCTGTTACTTGTTAACTCTGGAACCTGGGACAAGTCCTCTGACCTCTATGAGCTGCAGTTTCGTCCTCTGCAAAAAAGGGGGACACAAATGACACCTATTCACATATACACAGAAAATTGCTTTATTTCTGACAAATTGGTTGACAGGAAGAAGGATCTTTCAGCATTATAATGCAAGAAGCCAAGTTATGAGAGGTGGTCAGACCTCAAAGCTGAAACTGTTTGCTAATAGCGTCTCCCCTGTGAAGAATCTGAAAAACCCTGGTGAAGAGGCTTTAATTGAGAGGCTATAGATGTAAAACATCCAGGACTGTGTCCAGCCCATAGAATTATTATTGTTATTTGTTGAGTATTAAGCTATGGGGAGTATCTCAATGCATTCCCTTTGTGCAAGCAAAGGCAAACACCCTTAAAGACATCCTCCACCCTGGTATAACTTCAGATACCTAAACCTTTCCTAAGGAATACCATTAGGATTGTTTGTAGAAAAATAGATAAGGCCAAGTATTTTCAGAAACACATATTCTGCAAAGTGAATTCCTTTGGCAACTTGGGATGGGGTTCAGGGCAGGGCAGGAGAGTGATCAAGCGGTGAAAAAATAAGAAACAGATCTTCCTCACTTTGCATGAGCCGCTTGCAAGAACACCCAACCTCCGCCTCCTGGAGCCTTTTTCATTGTTATGTTAAATGACATACATAAAGCCGCGTCAAAGCAGAGAGATACTTCTCTGTGGCTGACACATTTCACAGGGAGAAATGGATTTTAAAACTGTTTTCAACTAACAAATTGACAGTCTTAGCCTTCCCTCACCCAGGACACACTACCTGGAGTGAAGCATGGGGAGGGGAAGATGAGGGCTGATAGGATCTAATCCACCACTTACAGAATTTGAGGGAGAGTTTTTCTAATCACTCACTAGAGGGTTCCCCCCTCCTGACTCAATTTTCTCCTAAATCACATACTAGAGGTCAGAAAAAGGGGTGATGAGCTGTCCACCACGAGGTGGGTTGAAAAGGCCTCATTCCATTCCATCAGAGCTCCGTCAGAGTTTATAAATTGTCGTGTCTGTCTTTACAAAAAGGGATAAAGTCTACAGTCTCACACAAAAAATGCATGTTTTCAACTTAGATTTATCATCTTTAGTATTCTTGAAGAGTGGGAGAGAGACAGAGGCAGAGGAAGGTAGGTGGCAGGGGATAGAGGGGTACATTGGGTGAGGCAACTGACAAGTATAAAATAAGGACCACCTTTCCTTCTGCACAGCAGAGACCAGAGAGAGGGGGAAATGGCAGGTAGGGAGAAGTACAGTGTTTAAGGCACAGGCTTTGGTGCCTTTCTGCTTGGGTTCAAACTTAGGCTTTGCCATTCTATCACTTTAGGTGAGTTACTTTATCTATCTGAACTTCCTTATCTTGGAAATAGGGACAATGACAAGATACACCTTTGTAGGGTTCCTGAGGGTTACATGAACTAATGCCATCAAGTATTTAGCACAGTGCCTGGTACATAGCAAGGACTTAGGCTTGGTTTGATTGTACAAAACCCAGTGAGTGAGCTCCAGTAAACAAAGCATTGTCATAAATAATAAGGATTAGGGGTCTTCCGTGCACAGAATGAAAGGACGGGAAGTGCTGCCATGTTTTAGTAAGAACTTACTGACTCTGGGAAAAGCTATGCTGGAATCAAGGTGCTCAATCGCAACTCTTTCTACTATCATCATTTTTGTATCGATTTCATCTACTTTATTCTCCCTTCCTGGATGATTAGCCATCTCTGTTTCTGCTCCATTAACATGGCCCATTGTGATTGTCTCAAAGTGGTACCCACGGCCAACTACCTGGGGGAAGGTGTCCTACTTCAAATCCCCAGAAGAAATAATCTGATTTCCAAGTTCGACTGTCTACCTCTTACTCATTCTCAAATCCCGGAAAAAAAAAGATCAACGACTGAGGTTCATGGTGAAATGATGAGCTCTGCTGACAGCTCAGAACCCCTAACATCTTAACAATCCCGATGGAAGAGCAACATGGTGGTCAAGATCACAAGCTCTAGAGTCAGACTGTCTGGGTTCCAGTCCCAGTTTTACCATTTCCTAAATCTGTGTGCTTGAGAAAGTAACTTAATTTCTCCGTTCCTCAGTTTCCTCATGTAGAAGAGGCGTATGATAGAAATTCCCACCTCGGAATGCAAATTAGTTCAACCATTGTGGAAGACAGTGTGGCAATTCCTCAAGGATCTAGAACCAGAAATACCACTGGACCCAGCCATCCCATTACTGGGTATATACCCAAAGGACTATAAATCATTCTACTATAAAGACACATGCACATGTATGTTTATTGCAGCACTATTTACAAGAGCAAAGACATGGAACCAACCCAAATGCCCATCAATGATAGGCTGGATTAAAAAAAAAATGTGGTACATATACACCAGGGAATACCATGCAGTCATAAAAAGGAATGAGATCATGTCCTTTGCGAGGACATGGATGAAACTGGAAGCCACTATCCTCAGCAAACTAACACAGGAACAGAAAACCAAACACCACATGTTCTCACTCATAAGTGGGCATTGAACAATAGGAACACATGGACACAGGGAGGGGAACAACACACACGGGGCCAGTCAGGGGACGGGGGACAAGGAGAAGGAGAGCATAAGACAAATAGCTACTGTGTGTTGGTCTCAAAACCTAGATGACGNAAAAAAAAAATGTGGTACATATACACCAGGGAATACCATGCAGTCATAAAAAGGAATGAGATCATGTCCTTTGCGAGGACATGGATGAAACTGGAAGCCACTATCCTCAGCAAACTAACACAGGAACAGAAAACCAAACACCACATGTTCTCACTCATAAGTGGGCATTGAACAATAGGAACACATGGACACAGGGAGGGGAACAACACACACGGGGCCAGTCAGGGGACGGGGGACAAGGAGAAGGAGAGCATAAGACAAATAGCTACTGTGTGTTGGTCTCAAAACCTAGATGACGGGTTGACAGGTGCAGCAAACCACCATGGCACACATACACCTATGTAACAGACCTACATGTCCTGCCCTTGTATCCTGGAACTTAAAGTAAAATAAAATAAAGAAATTCCCACCTCACTGGGTTATTCTTCTGGTTGAATCACTGACAGCTTATGTGCCACATCTATCCCAATCAGTAAGCATTTACCGATTCCTCTTACTTTTCCTGTTATGATTAAAACAATGTAGCTGGGAAGGGCAACTCTATAGCATAAGCTAGGACACATTTTGGACTTGTACTGCAAATAGATTCTACATCAGCCTCAGAAACCATCTTGTCCATTCTCCTGGGCAGGGTTTAGATTTATGTCTGCACTAAATCTGAATTTCCCGTTGAGGTACACCCAGAGAGCCTTTCCCCTCTGGGGACACGTGCGGAGCTGGAATGCATCCTTAATCTGTCCTAACCACATGCAGCCTGGTGCCATCCCCTCCTCCCTGCCCTCCTCCTTTCTCCTGCTGTGGTGTGTATGTCAGTGGTGGGTGGTGATGGAAAATCAGGAGAGACAGAACCCATTAGACAGAACTGCAGGCAGATAAGGTTTGCCAATTACGTTTTTGTTTCTTTCTGCTTTCCCCGTGAGTTTTAGGAGATGCAGATTCTTCCTGGTGCTCCCCCTGGTTCTGTGCCTATAAAATAAGTTTAATGGCTGAATTTACTTTAAGATAATCAGAGGCGGTATAATTTATGCGTATGAATAGCATTGTAGCCAGATGTAATTTTGCTCGAAGTTGTGGCATTACAGTTAGAAATGGCTCTGCTGGCTGTGTTTTGTAGAATTTGCAATTTATTTAACAGTTGACTGAGCACTGACCCCAGATAAAATAACCATACTCAAAGAGTATTTTTTTTAAAAAGATATATTAAAAAAACAAAGGTGGGGAGCGGGCTTTGAAGAAAGACTTGGATCCAGTGATCGATTGGAGAGAAAAGCAGGTGGTGACCATCCAAGGCAGGTGGATCCTGCTTAGTTCGTGTAAATGGCAGAAGAATCCTCAATGGAGGAGGGGGGATGCATATTTAATTTGAAAATTCCTCCCCGACCCCAGGGCTTTTTTTGTTTGTTTGTTTGGAGGTTGATTCTCCCTTGACCGAAAAGCAGGTTAATTTTGTATTGCTTGTGGAAGCTGTGATGTCTCTCTTTTCTGGTGCTTCCTGGATTGTACAGGAAAAGTCTGGAGGACATTTGGTGGGGAGAGATGGGTATGGTGTATAGTAAGGCTAGTCTGTGGCTCCTGTAAGGAGCAATGCTAACCTTTCCAAAAGCCCATTACTTCTATGGTCAGCTTCATTCCGTAGGAGGAGAAACAGACTCCCTTCTCCACACTCCAAGCCTGTCTCTGCCTACCACCCCATCTCTGCTCCCACCTCCAAGCCTTTTAAACATGGAAGACTGCTTTGTTTGTCAGTGCGTTGTCTTTATGCAAGCAAATGCAAACAATCTTAAAGACATCCTCCGCCCTGGCATAACTTTAGATACTTAAACCTTTCCTAAGGAATACCATTAGGATTGTTTGTAGAAAAATAAATAAGGCCAAGTGTTTTCAGAAACACACATTATGCAAAGTGAATTCCCTTGGCAAATTAGGATGGGATTCAGGGCAGGGCAGGAGAGTGATCACACAGTAAAAAGATAAGAAACAATTAGATTTCCCTCACTTTGCATCAGCCCCTTGGAAGAACACCCAACCTCCCCATCCGAGACAGACAATGGCCCTCACTCAACTAGGGGATGGGGTTGGCGTCTCTGTATCCAGGCTGCATCCTCTTTTACTTGCATTCTGCCAAAGTTCAGACCATGGGAATAGGTTGGACAATGAATGAAACTTCCTTCTTCTTGAATCCACAGAGCCAGGGAGAGACACAGGACTCACTCACGCTGGAGTGGTGGACTCGTGCTCTAAACCAGTCTTTATCATGGAGAGTTGGGCCCCTGTGCTGCTATGGATAAAGTATTGATAAATCTGAGATCGATTCTCCCCACTGTTCCTCATGTGTTCTGCTTCCTTAGGAGCCTCGTGGGAGTGGTGGAGTGAAAGAGTATGAAGTAAAGAAAAACGTTCCACTCTTTTGTTACTGGCTGTGAATCTATCAATATAACCACCAACCTTTCAATTCACAGCCTGAATATATGCCACACTCTTTTCCACAGTCTGGCCAAGTCACTTCTTCACTTGAATCCTTCAGAGTGTCCCCATGCCCTTAGGATTAAGTTTAAAAATATTGTAGCCTGGCATTCGGGATCTTTTGTGATCTAGCTGTGGCTTATAATCCATTTTTATTTCCTGAAACCTGTACTCCTGTGCCCCCATGCTCTCCAACAGTATTCTACATTTCAGGGATCCCAAAGTTTGTGGTCTTTGGTTTGCACCAAAAAAAACAAAAAAACCAAAAAAAACAAAACCAAAAAAACTCACTTTCTTTCACTTAGATAATTTCTACTTCTTGCTCAAGACTTGGCTCAGCTATTTCTGCACTAGGAAAGCATTCCTTTCTCCTGAAGTTTGAGTGGAATTACCCTACTCTGTGATTCGATTACCCTCCACATTTCCACTTTCCTGATAGGCATATTTCTATTATTTGCAACTTTGGTCTATTATCTGTGTATCCCCCAAAGCCAGGATGTTGCCTTGCACATAGAAGGAGCTCTGTTATTTGTTAAAGAAATATATATACACATTATAAAATATAATATAATTTATATATAATGAAATATATATATATATATAATGAAACACACACACACATAAAGTGAAGGCATAAATAAATATCCCCTAAAAACAACAATTGAGACTAATACGTGTAGGGAGAGACAAGTGGGGGC
The DNA here is from genome assembly GCF_001698545.2 of Rhinopithecus bieti. NCBI lineage: Eukaryota > Metazoa > Chordata > Mammalia > Primates > Cercopithecidae > Rhinopithecus > Rhinopithecus bieti. The sequence continues at coordinate 840,038 of NW_016805992.1, read as the reverse complement.
ATAACATTAGGAAAAGTAAGAGATAAAATCTGGCTCCTAGAGTCAAAATGCTTCAAGATTTAAGGGCACCAAAACTAAGAATGCCAGGTAGTATGTACTGTGTGTGCTGACTGTGCCGGTCATTTTGCTAAGAACTTTCCTTATATAAACTCATTGAATCCACATAGCGATAGCAATATGGAAACTGTTATCCCCCATTGAATGGATGAGGAAACTGAGGCTTAGAAAGGTTATATAGCAACTACTTAACAGGCTCAAGATTCACACCAGTCCATCTGGTTCTGAAGTTTCCCTTTTCCTCCCCCTTTTGGCTTTATACATATTTATTTACACATTATGGGAAGCTTTATGTATTCAGGAAAGTATAGAGAATAGTAAATACTCAAAAACTTACAAAACCCATTTTGACAACTCTTAGTGTATTTTTTAAAATCGGCAGTTTTACACCCCAGTCAAATGCCCTCCTTTTCTCCAGAGATGACCAGTCTCCTGAAGCTAGTTTTTCTTACCTCCTTTTATGCTTTTCATTTTCTGTTTTTATATTTTCACTACTTGAGTATGTACCCCTTAACAAACAATAGTATTTTGAGTGTTTTCGATATGTACAAAAAACGGAATAATACTGTGTGCCTTTGAGACGGAGTCTCGCTCTGTCGCCTGGGCTGGAGTGCAGTGGCCGGATCTCAGCTCACTGCAAGCTCTGCCTCCCGGGTTTACGCCATTCTCCTGCCTCAGCCTCCCGAGTAGCTGGGACTACAGGCACCCACCACCTCGCCCGGCTAGTTTTTTTGTATTTTTTAGTAGAGACGGGGTTTCACCGTGTTAGCCAGGATGGTCTCGAACTCCTGACCTCGTGATTCGCCCGTCTCGGCCTCCCAAAGTGCTGGGATTACAGGCTTGAGCCACCGCGCCCGGCCTACTGTGTGCCTTTCTTTTGAGCTTATTCAGTTTATTTTAAACATTAAACACTTTCTGATTTGGCAGTTACATTTACAGAAGAGTCAAGCAGACAGTACAAAGGGTTGCCATCAACGCTTCGCCCAGTTTTCTCTTTCATAACATTGTATATTAACACAGTTTATAGTCAAAATGAAGACACAACAAAACCAATTTTGGTACATTATTATTATTACTATTATTAATTATTATTATTTTTGAGATGGAGTCTTGCTTTATCGCCCAGGCTGGAGTGCAGTGGCATGATCTCAGCTCACTGCAAGCTCCGCCTCCCGGGTTCACCCCATTCTCCTGCCTCAGCCTCCCGAGTAGCTGGGACTACAGGCGCCCGCCACCATGCCCGGCTAATTTTTTGTATTTTAGTAGAGATGGAGTTTCACCGTGTTAGCCAGGATGGTCTCGATCTCCTGACCTCATGATCCACCCGCCTCAGCCTCCCAAAGTGCTAGGATTACAGGCTTGAGCCACCGCACCCAGCCTGGTAAATTATTGTTAATGAAGCTCTAGACTTCATTGGAATTTCTCTAGTTTTTCTGTTGGTGTCTCCTTTCTGTTCCAGGGTCCAAGGAGGGCACCTTTTTGCATTTACTTATCTCCCCAGTCTCTTCTTGGTTGTTTCTTGGTCTTTTTTCCCTTGCTTTTCATGACCTGGGACAGGGTTGAGGAAGTATTGTCCAAGTATCTGCCAGAATGTCCCCTAATCTGAGTGTATCTAATATTTGCTCCTGGGGACACTGGGGTTATGCGTTTCTGGGAATAATACCACAGAGATTAACTGACCTTCTCATCTCATCCTATCAGGGCAGACACGATGTCCCCACGACATCCCTGGTGATGTTAACCTTCATCACATGGTTAAGGTGAATCTGCCAGATTTCTCCATCGTAAAGTTATTCTTTCCCACCTTTCCAGTCTCTACTGCTTGGAAGCAAGTAGCTAAATCTAGCCCACACTTAAGGGGTGGGACTTTCAAACTGCACCTCCTGGAGAGGAGAGTATCAATGTATATTAAATAAAATTCTTCTATAAGGCAGATGTGTCTATTTTCCCCCACTTATTTATTTACTCAATCATTTATTTCTATCTGTATAGACTCATGGATATTTATTTATACTTTGAGTTACAATCCAATACCATGGTGTTTGTCTCATTGTCTGAATTATTTCAGCTTTTGTAACCAGGAACTGTTTCAAGTTAACTCCTGTCTCTTTGACAGTACCTCAACTTTTTGCTTTTTTTAGTGCTGCCTTACTTTCTGGTACTACAAGATACTCCACCTCATCTTGTATGTTCCTTGCCTCAGATCTCAAGTCAGCCATTTATTCAAGGATCGTGAAAAAAAAATATTTATTGCAAAATATGTATAACATAAAATTTACAATTTTAACCATTTTTAAGTGTGCAGATCAGTGGCATTTTAAGGACATTCATATTGTTGTGCAACCTTCAGCACTATACAGATTTAGGTCATTCTTTTTGACAGCTGTGTAGTATTCCATTGTTAGAATATACTATATTTATTCATTCTTCAGTTGACAGTTGATTCCACATTTTTGCAGTTTCAAACAATGCTATAATTAGATATCGTTTTGTTTGATTCCAAATGTACATGGTCAAGAACTTCTCTAGAGTATATTTCTCAAAGCACTAGATATTGGGATGTAGGATGAACCTCTTCAAATATTTCAAGCATTATCAAATTCATCTCCAAAGTGGTCATGGAGTTTCTATTCCCATAAGCTGTAGAGCTTGTGTTTGTACACATTCTTGCCAACTCTTGATATTATTTTGCTGTCCTGATGGGTATATATCTTATTGTTTTAATCTGCATTTTTCTGCTTACAGAGCAGCATGCGCTTTTTTCCACACATTCTCTGGCCATGCAGGATTCCTCCTCTGTGAATTGCCCCTTCTCATGTTAGCTTGTTTATCTTTCCTTATTGATCTATAGGGCTTCTTTATATTCTGGGAACCAATCTACTCTTCATTTTATGTGTTGCAAATATCTTCTCCCAGCTGTGGCTTGTCTTTTAACTTTTCTTTTGGTATTTTATTTTATTTTTTGGTCATACAAAATATTTTAAAGATTTTTTTTTCACAGATAGGACCTTAATCCATTCAGAATATACTTTTTATGTGGTGGGAGTGAGAGATCTAATTTTATTTGTGTTCCACACTGTTTGTACTATATATCATTGATTCTGAAATGTACTTTTACTCCCCCCCACTTTGCCGTCTCTGAAATTGTGATGTATGTTACTATCAATGCAACTCACAGCCCTGTTTTTCTCTTGTTACGGTGCGTAAGATAGTATGTGTCTTACAATCAGTGGCATCTTAGATTTGTTAAAAGGTAGACATATTCTAGGTTTATCCTAATTCTTGATACCCTAGTAGGGTGAACCTCCTGCCTCCCTTATCCTGATAATTATTGGTCATAAAAGTTTTAGAATCATGTTGTCAAGCTCCAAACTCTGAGAATAACTCATATTTTTTTTTTTCTCTCTCTGTTGGTGTTTTTTAAAATTGGAACTCCATCTAGTCCATATAGACTAGATATGTGGGGAGAATAATCATGGGTAAGACATTTTGTCAGGGCTTCATTGATCCAAAGTTTAAGGTCCCAGGTTAAAGGCATGAGTCAGGTGACAAGGTGGACAGTTACAGACTCTGAATTCTGGTTTTTGTTTGTTTGTTTGTTTTGCTTTTTTTTTTTTTTCCTTCAAAGATCCATTTTTGGTTTTTTCCTACCATATCATATTCCACCTGCTGGAATCAGTCACCTTCTGGAGAAATGAGATCCCCATCACTTGAGATGTTCATGTTGTGGCTCAGTGGCCACCTGTTCAGAATGACCAAGGGAGGGTTCTTCACATCAAGGGTGGAAATGAGCTCTTAGGCGCCTCCTGACTGTAACGCTCCGTGAGCATGAGGGTGCATAGTGGGATGTGGGAGGCTGAAAGCACGGGCAGAATTGAGGCACTCCAGTTTCATCATTTTGCCTGGGGCCAACCCTGAACTAGGTGGAAAATAAAATTTTCCCCAATTTTTAGTCACTTATTTGGCTCCTGGGGAGGCTAACAAATGTTTCAGTTCCTTTTCAGCCTGGGTCTCCTCCTCTCTCCCCCTCTGTTTTCATTTTTGCCTTCTTCTCTTTTCACCCTAAGTGTTACGAAAGTTTAAAGCAGGAGTTGGTAAACCATAATGTGCAGGCCAAATACATGTGTTGCCTGTTTTTGGTAAATAGTTTTACTAGAACACAGCCATGCCCATTCATGTACATATTGTCTACAGCTGCTTTTGGACTACAAAGGCAGGGATGAGTAGCCGTGATAGAGACCATATGATTCACAGAGTCTAAAGGATTAGATTGACTCTCAGGCGGTCTAAAAGATTATTTGACTCTTTGTGGAAAAAAAAATTGGTAAACCCTGGTTGAAAGGAATAACCGGTTGACATAAAGGCCATTTGTTCCCTGGATTCCAAAACTGAAGGTTGCCTTTATGGTTTAATTCTGTTCACGTTTTAGCATTTTTTTCTCTGTAAAAGGGTTCGATGGTCCATGTGCAGCTCTGAACAGAAGTATGAAAATACAGGTGAGAGTACAAATCCACTCAGAGAAACATGGACCCCAGCAAAAACGCAATTATTTTCTTCTGGTTTGAGGCTGCCCTCGGGAAATTATCTTTGGAGGAGGCAACTGGTGCAAGGGCGCAAAATAGAATAAGGAGAGAGGATTTCAGGGACACTTTCTGGCAGAGCTAATTTTCTCTTCCCCAAGCTTACTGTGGAGAGGATGGCAGAGAGGCATTATTATAATCCTTCACTAAAAACTTCTTTGTGCCAACTAAGCAGTCAGGTGAAATGTGGCATTTCAAATTTGTTGTGACTGAATTACTGGTTTTTGACAAAACCTCTCTCTTGGATCTGAGCTTCCTGGCTTCCTTTCTCTGCAGCTCTTTCTGCCTCCGTCTTATTCTTTTTTTTTTTTTTTTTTTTTTTTTTTTTTTTTTTGAGATTGGAGTCTGGCTCTCTTGTCCATGCTGGAGTGCAGTGGCACAATCTCGGCTCACTGCAACCTCTGCTTCCTAGGTTCAAGCAATTCTCCTGCCTCAGCCTCCTGAGTAACTGGAATTACAAGCATACATCACCAAGCCCGGCTAATTTTTGTATTTTTAGTAGAGAGGGGGTTTCACCATGTTGGCCTGGCTGATTTCAAACTCCTGGCCTCAAGTGATTCACCCACCTCCGCCTCCCAAAGTGCTGGGATTACAGGAGTGAGCCACCATGCCCAGCCATGCCTCCGTCTTCTTTATTTCCATCTTTTACAACCACTGCTTTATATATCACCGATCCCTCTTTCCTAATTTGAAGCCACTGAGAACCAAAAATTACAGACTTTGAATATTTTCCTCCATTATGAAGAGCAACAGCTGGTGTCCCTAGTCTCCCAAAATGTTGCATGGGGACCACTTGTGGAACAGAGGTCTATTTTAGGTGACACATCAACAGACTGAAAAAAAAAAATGAATAACTAAATACCAACATTTAAAACAACATAAATTTGAAAAAATAATCTCAGCATATTGAATCCAGATTTCTTGAGTGGCATTGCTTGAAAAGTTACCAACCCAATTGTATTAGTTTGTTTTCACGCTGCTGTGAAGAAATATCTGAGACTGCGTTATTTATAAAAGAAGGAAGTTTAATTGACTCATAGTTCCATGTTGCTGGGGAGGCCTCAGGAAACTTACAACCATGGTAGAAGGCAAAAGAGAAGCAGGCGCCTTCTTCAAAGGGCGGCAGGATAGAGTGAGTGCAAGCAGGGGAACTGTCAGACGCTTATAAAACCCTCAGATCTTGTGAGACTCACTCACTATCACAAGTACAGCATGGGGGAAACCACACCCATGATCCACTTACCTCCACCTGGTCCCACGCTTTACACGTGGGGATTATGGGGACAACAATTTAAGGTGAGATTTGGGTGAAAACACAGAGTCAAGCCATATCACCAATAAAAGCAGTAACAGTTGTGAGAGGCTGAATAACGTCCCCCTCAGATACATTCATGTCTTCATCCCCCGAACCTGTGAATATATTATTGTTTCATGTGGTAAAGGGAACTTAGCAGGTGTGATTAAGTTAAAGGTCTTGAGATGGGAACATTATCCTGGATTAACTGGGTGGATCCAATGTGATCACAGGGTCTTCATCAGAAGGAGGGATGGGGGGATCATAATTAGAGGAAAGGAGATGTGATAATGGAAAGAACATGTATGTGTGTGTGTGCGTGTGTGAGTATGATTAAAAGAGAGATGGGGGAGAGAGAGAGAGAGAAAAATTTGAGGACACCACACTGCTGCTTTGAAGATAGAGGAAGGGGCCATGAGCCAAGGAATACAGGAAACCTCCAGAAACTGGAAGGAAAAAGCAAAGAAATGAATTTTTTCTTAGCGCCTCCAGAAGGAACACAGCCCTGCCAACACTGAGTTCAGCCACTGCATAATTCTGACCACCAGAAATGTCAGATGATAAATTTCTGCAGTTTTAAGCTACTAAATTGGTCGTAATTTTTCACAGCAACCAGAGGAAACTCATACCATTGATGGCAAATCCAAGTATCTCCTGTTTCTGGTTCTGTGCTAAGCGCTCTGCCCATGTTATCTGACCTACATGTATAATCACCTGGCAAGTAAGGAATTATCATTTCCATTTTATGAATGAGATACAGCGAGAAAAGTTAGAGAGATTCAGTCCGAGTCTGTCCGACTCCAGAGTTTATGTTCTTACCATACGGCTCCACCATAATAAGAAATCTCCGTCCTGAGTGGTTTGCTCAAAAACTGACATTTACCAAGGGGTGATCTCTCAATATTTCCTTTGCTGTTGACTCATGGCATGGTGGAACGACTGCAGAAATGGATGATGGATAATCAGGTATTGTCTCCGGTGGAGTGACCTTTCACGAATCCCTTTTTCCTTGGCCTGTCTCTTTATCTATGTGGGCAGAAGGTGTGGGCAAAGTGACATTTACTTATTCGTTCATCTCTATGAGACCTTGGCATGATATTTCCAGTTCATCCAGATCTGTGGACACAACAGAGACCGAATTGCCACCTGTGTTCTGTCCCTTGGATTTTGAACGTCGAACACAGACCTTTCCATTGGAGAAAAATACCTTTAAATTTTCAGCCACAAGGTGTTCAATTTAGAAGCAAAGAGTGGATAGAAATCTTCCCAAATAAACCTGTGACTTGGTATCTTGCAGAAATATATTTATCTTGTTAGTGTTACTGGAGAATATTTGCATAGCAGGAAAAAGAACTTTTAACTCGTTTCCTTATCTGGCCTTCTTACTGGAGAGAATTATTCCCCCGAAGGTGTATCTCGCTATTGAATCTGGCGTTTAAAGGAAATGTCATCAGGACCTGTGATGAAAATTGAATTTTCCCAATGCCTAAGGTTGACTTTCTTTAACTAACTTTGCAGACTCCCAACCTTAAATGGATGCAGACATTCTGGTCTGCTTTGAATCTGCTAGTCTCTTCCGACTTTCAACCTTTTTTGACAAGCCTCACCTTCTTCCGCTCTCTCCTCCTCTGCTCCCAGTACGGTTTGGAAGTCCTGCCTTTATTCTGTGTTCATCGCGCTGTTTCTTGAATTGAAAAGTCCCTAATCTCTTTCCTCTTGTGGCCGCTTAGGTGCAGAAGTTTCAGAGTCTAGGAAATTGGCAATTCCTTTTCTCTTATTGGTAGTGCAGGTCTCCATTTCATTCCAATACCCGGATTTCCCTGAACCTTTAGGGAGAATGGTGCCTGCCTTCTGCATAGGGTAAGAGAATAGGGTTAGCTGTAAAAATGGAAGGGGTGGCATTTTTTAACTCTCAAGTGATCTAAGCATTGACTGAAACTCATCGTTATGCCTATTCCAATAGTTGTCTCTGATATTGATCTTGGAGATGTGACCTCATTCCATGTATGACTAGTAGGTGGCATTTTAGATATATTCAATCCAAATACAGGACCCTGGCAGTGATCTCCTCTCAGATGCTGAGCCCTGCGCTCACTTGGTACCTTGCAGTAGTCGAGGAAATATTAAGAGAACAAGACAATGAGATAGGAAGTGACATCACCGATGCTTTGCCCTAAAGAAGAGAACTAAAAATCCTTTCTGCCAGTTTTTGGTCAAGCCATAGGTCCCACACACAGTAGGAGTTTACACCTGCTTGTTTACATAAGTTGAATGCAAAATCAGGGAACGCCCCAGGGATGAAGAGGATTGAAGTTGCTGTATATAAGTCCTGAAAGCACTGTACAGCCCATTTTGTAGGAAAAACTCCACCCTCTGAGCTAAAGAAACAGTTAGCAAGCATAGAAACCCACTCAAGTGTTTGGCTGAAAGGAGACTGTGTTAAATAAAGTGGCCATATAATTTATTGTCTAAACCAGGACACTTTTTATTCAGGTGAAATTTCTACAGAGTAAATGTATAAATCTTATCTGTATATCTTGATACATTTTTGCATATATATTAACCCATGTAACCACCACCCAGAGCAATATAGAAAACATTTCTCATCATCCCAGAAAGCTCCAACAAGACCCTTCGTAGTCACTGGCCACCTTCCCTACTTACCTAAAGGTAACCATTTTTCTCATTTCTGTCATCATAAATTCACATTGCCTGCTCATGATCTTCATCCAAATGAGATCATGCAGTATGTATTTTTTGTATGTACTCAGCAATAGCAAAGAATGAACTACTTTCTTTTTTTTTTTTTTTTTGAGACAGAGTCTCGCTCTTTCACCCAGGCTGGAGTGCAGTGTCGCTCCGCCTCCCGGGTTCGTGCCATTCTCCTGCCTCAGCCTCCCGAGTAGCTGGGACAACAGGTGCCCGCCACCACGCCTGGCTCATTTTTTGTATTTTTAGCAGAGATGAGGTTTTACCTTGTTAGCCAGGATGGTCTCGATCTCCTGACCTCGTGATCTGCCTGCCTCGGCCTCCCAAAGTGCTGGGATTACAGGCGTGAGCCACTGCACCCGGCCAAGAATGAACTACTTTCAACAAAAAGGTTGAATCTCAGAAACATCATATTGAGCGAAACAAACTGGAATCCATTTGAGAGTGAAAGGCTCACTATTGACATGAGTGGGACAGCAGGCATAAAAGGGGGGCTGTTCTGGGGAATCAAGATAAATGTTCACCTTTTCTTTAGAACACAAAACCCTCAAGCCTGTACCGTACAAAGGTACAGTGTCTGGAAAACCCTCTCATGCAATAAGACTTTATTCTTTAACAGACAACTTCAGCTCTATTCCTGCTGAGGGTCACCTGCCTCTTCAGTGATTCTGCTTTCTCTTTGGAGATTCACCTATTTGGCCAGGGAGCAACAGAGACCAGAGTGGGTATGAATACAAGGTCCTTCCCATGCCTTTGAAATATCTCAGGGGGCCCACCCCTCACATTCAAGCTCCCTTCTCTCCTCACAACGCCTGCAGAATTAATCCTGTGTAAGAAGTGTCTCAGCTCCTGCACACCCTTCTGATAGCCACAGTTTCTCACCTGCTTCCACGCCCCTAGCAGAATTCAGGAATCATTAGCTTTTGATGATCTTGTGTTTTGAGACTTCAATCTCTTGTACTTTGAAATTGAAATTCCTGAGCCTGCAAGGGACCCTATGCTGACAGCTGACTTATTGAACTTTCTCTAGCTTCAACAGACCAGAGAGTCAATCTGTCCAGTTCGCTTCTTGCAGTGTACGATCTGTTGGAAAGCTCAAATCCAGGCTTGTGAAACTGAGAGACGGGTCCATTTCCCCTGTCTTTTCCCTGTGTCAGGGAATAAGAGGAAATTAACTTACACAGTAATTAACAAGCGTCAGGCTAGTGAAATGCCAATCAGGACTATGCATTCTAGACTCTGCTCCTGAGAATGGTGGCAGGGGTACAACTGTCCTTCCTGAAATTCAGTTTATTTTATTTTATTTTATTTAGACTGATTCTCACTCTATCACCCAGGCTGGAGTGCAGTGGCGTGATCTTGGCTCATTGCAACCTCTGCCTCCGAGGTTCAAGTGATTCTCTAACCTCAGCCTCACGAGTAGCCTCCCTGGGACTAAAGGCATGGACCACCATGCCTGGCTAATTTTTTTTATTTTTAGTACAAATGGGGTTTCACCATGTTGGCAAGGCTGGTCTCGAACTCCTGACCTCAAGTGATGTCCCCACCTCAGCCTCCCAAATTGCTGGGATTACAGGTGTAAGCCACAGCACCCAGCTTCAAAATCCAGTTTTAAATTCCAAATATTTCCTGCTCTCTCAAATCACCCATCTTGCATTTAGGAATTATTGTGGCCTTCTTACCTCTTACAGAATACATATTTGTTGTCTCTGCATGGTGGTTTCTCAGTCTGTAAAGTGGTCTTAGGCAAATAACTCAGGAATGAGTATTAAATAAAATAAGTGCTTAACCTAACACCTGCCCTGTAGTATGATTGAAATAAACTTTAGCAGTTACCATTATGAAATGCGAAAATCAAGATCCTTTGCAGTCTGTCTACAGTCCGATTTTCATCTCTTTTCCTGTCTCTCCTGTTCTGTGATCATGCTTATTCAAATTTGCACTCTCATCTACCACAGATACAGTGTCAGCTCCTCCCACCTGGCCAATTTCTACTTTTCCCATGAGACTCCTTCCGTAGAAAGATTCTAGTTCTTCAGGGAGTGTGGAAGGACCACTCTTCCCGACAATGATTTTATATGCTTCTACTTCCATCCTTGTCAAATCATAGCCTCGCATTTCTGTTTATGGGTCCACCCATGACATTTGAGCTGTTTGTGGACAGGGAATTCAGGTATTCAGGGGGGAATTGTTAGCTTTCACCATATAAATGAATCCCTGCTGTCATTCACCCAGGGACAGGGAGATTTGCCCTTGTGGGAAGCAGCACAGTCATACATCAATTCCCATAATTGAATCATCTTTCCTGCTCCTTTTTATTTTGGATCCATGTTTGAGGTTCGTTTATTTTCTTTCTTTTCTTTCATGGCTTATGTCTCTTGTCAGGCAGTTGCATCTCTCATTGTGGATCAATTCCAGCTGATACCTTTCTCTTGGTCTTCAAAGCAAAATTTATACTAACCTTAGAGTTTGTATTTTTACTCAAAATCTTTAAAATAGGGTGGAAACCCATTTAGATGTTTTCCTCTGATGAGGTAGCAATAACTTCATAATAACATAAATAATAGCCATTCTGGAATAGTAAACATGCAATAATTATATTCCATACAATATGATAATTAAAGTATGTAATTTCAGTGATTAGCATAATGTCTGACACACACCGCAACTGATACGTGAAGCAAAAACAAGCCTACCCAATGCTCAAACCCAAACACAAAAAACAGTCCATAAACACCCTTCTTCCTCTGTTTGGTCTCGAGGCCTGAGCACAGCTATCCCCTCTTATCTGTTTTCTTCTTTAGTCCTATGTTGCATCTTTTGTGTACTGGATCTTGTATATTTATCTTTCTTGATTTACTCCTCCACTGTGTTAAAGCTCATCTTCTGGGAGTTTCCTGAGCAAGGGTGCCTGAACAGAAGGTTTTTTTGTACTTACATATTGGAAAATTTTCTAGTTTACCCTTTCACTTGATTGATAATTTGGCTGGGTATAGAAATTTAGGTTGAAAATCATTTTTTATTTAAAATTTTGATGACATTTGTTCACTGTCTTCTAGCCTGTGATGTTTCCATTGAGATTTCTAATGCCATTCTGATTCTTATTCTTTTGTATGTGACATGTTGCGTCTCTCCCCACTTCTATCCCATTCCTAAAATCTTTTAATGACCATCCTATGTCTTAAACGTTCTGAAATTCCATGATAATACATCATGGTGTGGGGTGTGGAATTCTTTCTCTCTCTCTCCCTTACTCCTTTTGTCTCTCTTTTTTTCCTTCCTTCCTTAGCTGCAGATGGACACATTCGACATGAAAACACACGTCTTTCAGTTCTAGAAAGTGTGTTTTGTTGTTTTTTAATAATCCACTCCCATTTTTACTTTCTGTTCTTTATTTCTGAAACATCTATTATTTGAATATTAGACTTCCTTCTGATTTTTTAAACAAACACATAACTCAAATTGCCTATTTTCTGTCTTTTTATTTTATATTCCGGAAATTTATTTGAATGTGTTCTCTAAACACTCTTGACTTCTAAAAATTTTTCTACAATATTAAAAAAGTTTCACCTTATTTGTGTTCTTTGATTCTGCTCCCTGCACTCACCTATTTTTTTTTTCTTGCTTTACAAATGTGATGTCTTGCTCTTATCTTTTGGAGATAACTTATTTGTAAATGTCTTCTTCTCTCTGGATTATTTGTTCTTTTTTCTCTCTGGGTCCTTTTATTAGGGTCTCACTCTTTCATCCCAAAGGTTTCCTTCTAATGTCTATTGGTCCTTGAAAGACTGTTCATATATTTAGGTATGCATTAAAAAACCTCTTGCCAGACTCAGTGGCTCATGCCTGTAATCCCAGCACTTTGGGAGGCTGAGGTGGGTGGATCATCTGAGGTCGGGAGTTTGAGACCAGCCTGACAAACATAGAGAAACCCGTCTCTACTAAAAACATAAAAATTAGCCAGGTGTGGTGGTGGGCACCTGTAATCCCAGCCACTCAGGAGGCTGAGGCAGGATAATTGCTTGAACCCAGGAGATGGAGGTTGCAGTGAGCTGACATGGTGTCCCCTGCACTCCAGCCTGGGCGACAGAGTGACAGTCCATCTCCAAAAACAACAACAACAACAACAACAACAAAAAACACCTCTGCATGAATAATGGCGAGAGGATGGTGGTTATCTGGTATCTTTCACTTTAACCATTCAGTGTTGTATACTTTTTATTAAAGCACCCACAGTGTCAATAATAGAGATGAGGGATGTGCATCCCTGGGATTCTCCAGAAATAAGACATCCGTCTTTTTTGCCCTGGAAGGTGAGTGCCTGATGGCTGGTATTCCAGAGGTAGAGAAACTCTGCTGTGCCCTATGTCCCTACATCTAGAGGCTCTCTGTAAAATTTCTTCAGTAAATGAATCTTTAAGCTCTAGTAGTGGCCATGAAGATCTATGGGGTAAACAGATGGTCTAATCATGGTCTATAAAAGCTATCTCCTTTCAGCCTCGGTCCTCACTGCTCTTAGGTTAAGGAAGCTGATTAGGTAGGCTAGGTAGGAAATTCTTCCCAGTAGGAAACTCTCAGGGTTTTTTTTTTTGACAGAGTTTCACTCTTGTTGCCCAGGCTGGAGTGCAATGGTGCAATCTCAGCTCATTGCAATCTCCACCTCCTGGGTTCAAGTGATTTCCCTGCCTCAGCCTCCCGAGTAACTGGGACTACAGGCATGTGCCACCACACCCGTCTAATTTTTGTATATTTAGTAGAGACGGTGTTTCACCATGTTGGTCAGGCTGGTCTCGAGCTCCTGACCTCAGGTGATACACCCGCCTCGGCCTCCCAAAGTGCTGGGATTACAAGTGTGAGCCACCGTGCCCGGCTCTCACGGGTTTTGTAGGAGGAATTAGCTGCTCAGATATCCCTTCTTCAAACACTTGGGTTGTAACTTTCTCCATTTTTATTTCCCATCTTCTACTTTCTTCTAGCCCATATTCTCTGTCCTTTTTGTTAACACCTTGTCAATCTTTACTGTCATTTTATTATGTCTTTTGAGGAGAAAGGAGAGGTGTATATGGTCAATGGCATTTCCCCCTCAAATAACATTTAAATACTCGGCTTTCATCTGAGAAGCCCTAATTAATGTCTGCATGTGAGTGGCATGAGTTGATGTTGCAAATGCCAGGCCTAGGCCAGTGTGGGGTCACCTCAGGGTGTGGGATCACTTTTACGAGGACACAAAGTCTTCTTCCACAATGTATTTTTTCTCTCCAAAAGAACATAAACCCAGAAGCTCAAGTGTAGGAGCAAGGCAGGAGAGTTCATTGTGCTGTCTTTATTGTTCTTCTCTTGTTGTTCCTGAATAGCATGATAAATGTCTGTTGGATGGATGAATGAATCCTTGAATAAAGGTCTTCCCTGCTTGAAATGGTAGAAAAAGCTTGTAAAGAAATAAGAATCTTGCTCCGTAAAAGTGACATTGAGAGTTGATCTGTTAAAAAATAATGGAGCTGCTGTCTCTTTGACTCAGCAATAATAGACATTTGCTGGGTAATCTGCTAAATTCCAGCACTATATTACATGCTCCAGTTATCAATAAATGATCAATGAATAATAGTCTTATCAATTAATAAATACATAAGCTGATAATTTCAATATGGCTAATTATAATAAGCTAATTATACTAATATAATAATAATCTTTCCAATGAATAAGACAAATAAACTGACAAGTTCAATGTAGTTTGGTATGTAACGTAGTAGTGTATATAGGCAGATATTTTCTTTGGTATATGTATATAACAATATAATCATTACTAAAATACACAGAGACATTTTATATATAACTATAAGGTTAAAAACAAAACCCTATAACCTTTCCACTTAAGTAATGCCCATGACCATTATTTTTTTTAACAAGTGAGCACTACATATAAAAAATTTAAAAACTAAATACCACCTTCAGCTGCTTCTCACAGTTCCTCTTAAGAAAGAAATTACTGTCAATAGGTTTGTGTGTGTATGTGTGTGAGATCTTCTTACTACAAATAGAAACATCCTATACATAGTGTTTTGAATATTTTTTTCTTTATCTTTTTTAAAAAAAATTATTTTCTTTTTTTGAGACAGAGTCTTGCTCTGTCTTGCAAGCTGGAGTGCAGTGGCACAATCATAGCTCTCTGTAGCCTCAGACTCCTGGGCTCAAGTGATCCTTCAGCCTCGGTCTGGAACTGCAGGCACACACCACCACATCTGGCAACATTTTTACTTTTTTTTTGTAGAGATGGGGGTCTCATTATGCTGCCCAGGCTGGTCTTGAACTCCTGACCTCAAGTGATCCTCCCACCCCAGCCTCCTAAAGTGCTGGGATTACAGGTGTGACCCACCACACCTAGCCAATCTTTTTTTTTTTTTTTAGTCAGTAAACCTTAGAGATCTCATTATTTTTAAACAGTTGCATGCATTTATTTCATTCTCTGTATGTAGCAGATATTAATAAATCTGCTTTAGATAGCTTCCTCCCAAATTTTTATTGTTACAAAGTCATTGCAGTAAGCACCCTTGTACTTGATGCTTGGGATCAGGTGGAAACCCAACATGGGTTAAAAAAAATGACTTCTTAGCCGGGCGTGGTGGTGCATGCCTGTAATCCTGGCTACTTGGGCTGAGCGAGAGAATGGCTTGAAACCCAGGAGGCAGAGGTTGCAGTAAGTTGAAGATTGTGTCACCGCACTCCTAAGCCTGGGTGACAGAGTGAGACTCACTCGCAAAAAAAAAAAAAAAAAAAAAACATAAAAAAATAAAAAAAAAGACTTCAGTGACCTCTCCAGTTTGGTTCCTGCTTTGATATTCAGACAGCACGCCCACCACCCCCACTCCCTGGGCTCAGCTCCTACATGGCATCTAAGCACAGGGCAATAATTTTACAAGTTGCAAAGAGCCTGATTTTGAGAATGCTGAATGCTTAGACAGAAATCCACTTGCTTCCAAAGAAAAATGTCAACCTCATCTCCCAAATTATCCAACAACTTCGATAAAACAAAGCCTCTTTTTAGTTAACAAAATGGACCATCATCACTGTTCCCTCTCTATTTCCTGGGTATGATTGTGTTCATGTCCATAATCCTTTTAGTGTTGAGTGAGGGATAATGGCTTTCTCTATGTCTGGGTAACAGAAAATGAGCCAACGCCTCTCGTGTGCTTCCATGCCATTTATTCCTGCCTATTTTAGGGCTCAAGGTTATCTTGGGATTTCCTCCCTGCACAGAAGTGGAGTGGGAAGCATGGTGGTAAAACACTCCTCTGCATTGATTAGGACTGACCAGAATGTCTGTCCCCGTCAGCCAGAGTGAGACTGTAGAGTGAGAATTTCCAAATTACCATTGGAGTGAGAAGCCATGGTCAGAACCGTGGAATCAGGTGTGAAGGATAAGGCAAAGCAATGAAGAGGAAAGAATTTAATGAAAATGAAAGCTGAGTTGGGGAGTGTGCGGGAGAAACAGACCACCAATGGGCTGTCTTTTTGTACAGCTGAGGTGTCTTGTTGGTGTAGTAAACCTAGGTAAGCTCAGCTGACGCCTTTTCACTATATACCCATGTATTTGTCTTGCCAAATGATCTGTGAGATCCTTGAGGTCAGAGGGTGTGTTTAATTCATCTCTGTCTAAGCATTCAACAGGAGGGTCTGACTCACAATAGATTTTCAAGCTGTGTTTGTTAAATGAAAACTGGATTTTATTAGTGGTCTCCTAACCTGGCTCTGCGTCAGAACATTAGAATCACTGGGTGAAAATAAAACCCCACATTTCTAGGCTTGAATCCAGATCTCCTAAATGAGAATGTCTAGGGACAAAACTGGAGAATCAGTTTTACAGACAAGATCACTGGTTGTTTCTTATGCATCCAGCCCTCTGCTGCTCTGGGGTCCAGGGGATGGAAGCCATCGCTTTATTTTATGACTATCATTTTTATCCTGCCAGTGTCCCAGAGTGGCAAATATGACATATTCCTTAAGGAAACACCCTATTTTCAGATGGTTTCAACCAGCTCTCTCTTGTCAGAGACTGCAGAGGGATTTTGTAACATTTTGCCATGTAAAGCCAGAAAAGGCATAGATATTTTTTTCTTTCCCAGACATCTATGCTATGGACAGGCTGCAGCCTGGGTGTGCTTGGGTATCCTTTCCCGAAAGTCACATTCTTTCCGAGATATTTACAATGGCAGAGATAATGGGTTATTGATGAACCAATCAGCTGAGATGGCCCCTGGTGAATTAGATCTTGGCCACTGGCCTGCCTGGGATAAGAAACTATTGCTGAGCTCAGCAGCGTCTGGCAAAGGTCTAAATCACACCCATCACTTCCTGCAAAGCCAGTAATCTCTGTTAAAGGTACTACCTTGGCCAATTCCTCATAGAGGGAAGCAACTTATTTAATTTACAGTTAATTGAAGACTTGGAGCTTTGGAATCAGATGGATGAGTGTTTCACCCTGGCTCCTCGTCTTTTTCCTCATTGTGGAATGAAATACAGGTTATTTAACAACCCCAAGTTTCAGCTTCCTAATCTATGAAATGTTAACCTCATTTTGCAGAATTACTATAAACAGTATATGAAATGATGAGTGCAAAGCATTTCACAGTTTACAAAGCATTTTCACATTCATAATCTTATTTAACTCTCACAATAATCATATGACATATTATGTATATGATTAGTTTATTTTTTTACACATAAATATTACAAGGTTCAAAGAATTTGAGTATCTTACTTGAG
This sequence comes from Rhinopithecus bieti, assembly GCF_001698545.2. Taxonomy (NCBI): domain Eukaryota; kingdom Metazoa; phylum Chordata; class Mammalia; order Primates; family Cercopithecidae; genus Rhinopithecus; species Rhinopithecus bieti. The sequence goes on along the minus strand of NW_016805992.1, from coordinate 822,638 downwards.
AATCAACCCTTCTCTTATCCCCAATACACACACATTTTATAGATGAGAAGACAAATATTCAAGAGCACCGAGGATTTGTCCAAGGTCACATGCTCAATAGATAGCCAGCTTGATAGCTTCCCATAGTGCTTAGAATAAAATCTAACTTCATACATTGGCCTTCAAAGAATTAATTGGAATGGTTTCTGTGTGCTCGTTTCTCTAATTGTGGAAGGTGCAACAATGGCCTCAGTTCTCCACCTTTCGTGGCGTGCAGACCCCTTGCCATGTAAATATACCATATCTGCCTGTGCTGGCTCAGAGATCAGGCTTGTGATCTGCATTACTAATAAAATAACGCTATGCTGGTTCCAAGCCTAAGCCTGCAAGGGGCATTGCATGCTTTTTTGCATCCTTGTGCCTTTGCCATCTCTGGAGAATGTGTCTGGACTACACTGCCAGAAGATAAGAGACCTGTGAAACAGAACTTGGAGCTGATCCCAAGCTGACCTCAGATACATGAACAATAAATGTAATGTTAAAACCACTGGAACTTGTAGTTGTTTGTTATGCAGCATTGTTCTATCAACGATAGCTGACACAAAATTTCATCTTCTGGCACTCTCTCTCTCACTAAGTTTATTACATCCATACTGAGTTTCTTTCACTCTCTCAAACAAGCCAATCTCCTTCTCTCCTTATTTCATTTGCAAATCTGCTGCTTCACCTTGAATGCACTCCTCCCCACTCTTTCTGCACAGCTGCATAGCTCCTCCTTTGTCATCCTTGAAATTTCAGCTTCAGTGCCACCTCCTCAGAGAGAACTTCCTTGACCATTCTGTCTGCATTACGATATTCTACATATTCCCTATCACCAAATCCTATTATTTACCATCATAGCTTTATTACAAGTTTATAATCATACAATAATTATTCAGCTTGGTAAAGCCTACCATGACAGGGTTGGTGGTAGGATGTTTTGTTCACCACTCTAAGCACCCAGCATAGTACCTAGCCAGGGTACAGAGCTTGTTCTCAGTACGTATTTAGTGAATAAATGCATGCAGAAGAAATAAATTGGCAGAACCAGGATTTCAACTTATCACTCTTTTCCTCTCTTTCTTCTGTGCCACAATTATGGCTTTATAGGAGGTTTAGGGCTTATCTGTCTTGGAGTACCCTATCTAATATGATTCTCTGATAATGTTTAGCCTGTTTAGCTAGCATCTTTTCTTTTCAATCAGTTCATGCTAAAGCAAGCAGCTTAACACTTTTAGGGATTAGCTGACAGTCAGCTGAGAGGAGATACAGGAAAACAACTCAGGGTGGATCAGAATATAGGGAGATGAAAGCTTCAGGAGAAAAAAGGGAAACTGAGGCTATGGCAGGTATATTTCTCGGGTTCAGCCGTGGACCCATTCTACAAGGGGCAATTCTGGTTTCTGCTGTCAGCTATTGTTGAAGCAACCACCTGACATTTTGGAGTCTTCAGGTTTATTCTGGAGGAGAGACACTTAGCTGGAGGAATAATTTCTGTCTTCACGAAGAAATGCATGCATTTCATCCTGGTCCACTAGTCCCTGCTCTCTAAGGACCAGAACTTGACATACCTGGAATCTTGCTGCTGAAGGTGTTCAACCAGAGTGACACTCTGGATCAATGTCTAGGAGGACCAAAGTTTTGGGGACTCAGTTGTTTCAAGTTTTATTGTATCACACAAGGACGGAGACCAGGAAAGTGGATGCCTTCTATCCTCAAGTCAGAATCCTGAGCAAACTGCCCACTTAGCATTGAGAGCCCCGTTAAGGGAGAGGGGAGAAGGTGGCAGGGAGATTTGATGCAGTACATGCAAAAATCAAAGTGGAAATTCAGACTTTGTGCAGCAGGGCCAGGGGAAGAGTTAACAAAAACAGGCCATCTGGTGGTCCAAAAATTTAGATGGCTTTTATAAGACTGAAAGTATAGAAAGAGAATAAAGCAAATCACAGAATAGATTCTACTTACCACTCTAATTATGAGGAACATTGCTACAAATGGCCAGAAATTTCTAGTGGAGAATGTCTGATCAGACTATGATAATCCCACAGCAATGGTTTCTAAAGTCTGTCCCCTAAAACAGGTTTCCGTAATATATTAATATGAATTCTAGGGAGAAAAAAAGAGTTTCTGTGTTGAAATAAATTATAAAAACATCACACACTTTATCGTTCCCTTGAAGAGTCACATGCAAATTTGCAAAGTTTCTGAAAAATCCTGCAATCAACAAAACTTTACTTAAAATTTTTTCTTCTAAATGTTCATGTTTTCTGAACTTATTTTACTATGAAACCATAGTAAATAAGAATAACAAAATAAAATAGAAACAACTTCCTCTTTCATTTCTTCTTTTCTTTTATTCCTCCTTTTCTTCTATCATTTCTAATTTTGCTCAATGCCAGTTAACATTATTCTGCAAATCACAGACTGCAAACACACCTATCTTGAGAATTTTTTTTTAATGTGTTGCATTTTGTTTTCATGCTTACAATAAAACAAAATGAAGCGGAATGCTTATTCAATGGCCTCCCTCTCATATGCCAATTACTGTATTAAGTAGCTTTTGCATACCAAAACTCATTTTATTATCAAAACCACAGTGAAGTTAGGGAATGTTATCACTTTTTGTCAGATGAGGAAACTGAGGCTCAGAGAGGTAGAGTTGCTTTCCCAGGGACACACTGATGGTAAAATTATGTAGCTATGTTTGAACCCAGACAGTCTACTCTCAAGTCTGCTTTTCTAGCCACCAAGATATTATAATCTGGGAACTAAGATCCCATCCCTATCTAACCAGAAAAAATATAATTTCTGCTTTGTAAAAAAAGGTCATTTCTGACTGTTAGCTCAACTGAGATCTGCTGACCAAGGGCTCTGAATATTTTTAGTAGATACAAAAGTTAAACTGTCAGCCAGTGGCATCAAAAGAGATGCACTAAGTTCACACACAAGCTTGGTGGGTTGAGAAGGTTGTGCCTAAACAAGTTCCATTTTCTCTGTGATGTGTGGGTGAGTGCAGTCAATAATTATATCCTGTGGTTACATGGGATGTATAATGATATTTATTTACCAGTTAGTTTTATTTTTCTAAGGGAAAGTACACAGCCTGCTGAGATTTTTATGGAGAATAAATGGTGCTGTCCTTGCCTGCATTATAGACATTATCTATCCCAACATCTCCCAATGTCTTGACACATTGTAGGATCTTCTTTGGGCCTATGCCTTAAGTTCAAACACCACTCACTCATTTCTGTCCTGCTCATGAAAATAAGAAATCCCTCCTGTTTCCTCTCACCTCATATCTGCCTTACCTCTTATTTCCCTTTCTGTTTATATACTACTTCAAGGATTTGAGGCCAGAAATTGGTTTCCATTCATATTTTTTTGTGCTTTTGATTTGTGTGCTAAGCACTTTCTTTGTATTACCTCATTCCACTTCCCAACAACTCTTTACCTGTATAGCAGATGCTGTTGTGACACCCCCTACCCCCAATTTTAAAGAAGAAAATATTGAGTTTTAGTGTAGCTAGGTAACTTGGTCACCCAAGTTATCCTATTTGAATGTTTAACTCCAGATAGACTAGTGCTGTGTTAGTTATCTATTGCTAACAAATGACCTCAATATATAGCAACTTAAATAACAGCATTGATTATTTCAGTTTCAGTGGGTCAGGAACCCTGGCATACATTAGATGGTGCCCTTGTCTTGAGGGTTTCTTGAAAGGCTGCAGTCCAGGCATTTGCTGAGGTTGCAGCCTCATCTGAAGGTTTGACTGGGTGAGATTCTACTTCTACGCTCACAAATGTGGTTGTTGCCAGTTAAGAACCTTAAGGCTATTGGACTAAGCTCCCAGTTCTCCAAGAGCTATTGACCAGATGTCTTTCTCAGTTCCTTACCATGTGGGCCACTACGTAGAGTATCTTACTACATGGTGGTTAGCTTCATCAGAGTAAGCAATAGAGAAGAAAGAAGAGAGAATAAAGGTGGCCCTATGTATCTGTGGGCACTACATCTACAGATTCAATCAACTGTGAATCAAGAATGCTAAAAAAAAAGTAAGACAACAATAAAACATAATACAAATAAAACAATACAGTGTAACAACTATTTATGTAGCATTTACCTTGTATTCAGTATTATACATAAGTACTCTAGATATGATTAAAGTGTGTGAGAGAATGTGCATAAGTTATATGCACATACCAGGTCATTTTACATGAGAGACTTGAGCATCTGTGGATTTTGGGGTCCAGGGAGGTCCTAAAACCAATCCCCTGTGGATGTGAGGAATGACTGTACCAACAAGATGGAAGTCACAGTCTTTTGTAACCTAATCAGGGAAAAAGCATCTCATTGCCTTTGCTGTATTCTGCCTATTAGAAGCAGGTTGCTTGATCCAGTCTACCTTCAAAGGGAGGTAATTGTGCAAGACCACAAATACCAGGTGGTAGGAATTATTGGCGTCATGTCAGAAGCTGCCTAAGGCAAGTAGTTAAGAGCCTGCATCTAGAAGTATGATTTTTATATCTCCACCACTTAGTCACCCTTCAACCTCAGGAAAGCTATGTGACTTCCCTAAGCCTTTATTTTCTTATCTGTCAAGTAGGTATAATGATAGTATCTATGTCATAGAGTTGTTAGGCTTAAATAAATAGAGATATATTAAGATATCTGGCAACTGTGCTAGATCTTTCTCTGAACCACTGTTGACCAGGTGGTTGTGGAATCATCGTACCTTCCCATGCAGCCTCTGGAAAGGTGTCACACAGAGGAAAGAACCTGTGTGCTGGAAACTGGAGTTTTAGCTCCCTGATTTGCTATGTGATTTTTGTACATTTTCTTTCTCTTCTCTGGAACTCTATTTATCTGTAAAAGTAGAGGGTTAAAAGACATAACAAAATGTTTTCACTTTTCTGTGACAATCCTGAATGGTTGGATGCGGAGCTCTGGAACTTTGTATTGAAAAAGACTTTAATGGTGTGGGGAAGTCAGTTCACATAGGCTCATGAGAGCTGACTGAGCATGTCACTTACCAACTCTGCATTTGGCAATGCTACATTGGTAGCTTGATGTCAGCCATGATGGGAAAATTTACACCATGGGTGCCTGCCAGTTATGAACCAGGACTCATCCCAGCCTCACCAAACGTGGGTTGTTAAACACTCTTCATTGCACCACTCATTTCAAAGTTCCATGGGAAAAAGAACAATTATTTTCTGTAATATTTGCCAGAGCCTCAGGAAGAGGATATAAAGCAATGAGTGATAAATGTATATTTGCCATCTCTGGTTAGCTGATTTCTGTCATGTTCACTTCACTGATAATCTTGGTATTTCTGCATTTTAGAAGAAAATTGCTTCATCAGGGAAAGGTTTGTTAGCATAGGCTCCCACTCTGAAAGAAAAGACATTCTGAGGTCCAGTTTATCATCTGCTGACCATAGTCTCTTGTCTCTGTTTCTTATAATTATCCAATAAACTATTAGCTGAATAATGTCCAGGTAGGCTCATCATAAACATTGGGCTACCTTTCTCTCTCTATGAACAGGTATGAAGCAAGCATTTTAAATAATATGAATTCTATGATGTTAGTAATGTGCACAGTGGCATACCTGGATTTCCTCAATCACCATATGTAGTAGGGAGGGAATGGACTATTGTCATCTCTCCCAATCCCCCACCCTGAGAGATCAGAGATCTCAGAGTTAAAACCTTGTACCAGTGACCACATGGTAATAAATGGTCAAGCCGGAACTGGTACCCAGGTCTTCTTACTACAGCCCTTACTTTTTAAACATTTCAGTAGTATGATAAAACTTGGGGTCTAGTGGGAAGGAGCGGGGAAGGCAGTTTTCCACTATCCTGGTCATCCCTTCATGCAATTTTGATGGTTTCCAAAGCAGAGAAATATGGCCACAATCATAATACATTAACCAGAGAGGAGCTAATGACATAATCATGGACTCTCTACAGTCAATTATTGCAATTACTGGAAGCCACTCTCTTGTCATATTTCATTTAGCAAAAAACAGCACAAGGGAGGTGAGGGGCACTGAGGGTCCTGGGCCCATTGTTGCTGCCCTCGCTGGAGCAGGCATCTACAAAGGAGAATGCCAACCACAATAAACTGTTCCTGCAGAAGCCATTAGGCTGGGTGACATGTTCACTTAGGGTGACATATATTGAACATGTAAAACACGCACACTGTATAATATGATTAAACAAACTCAACCAGTTCCAGAGAGAGCCAGCTGAACCTTGTGTGAAGGCTGGCTCTGCAGCCAGAGCTTCTGAGGCCTTTGTTGGAACCTCGTAGCTCAGGATTGGACCTGAAGCATATTTATGTCAGTAATTATTCATGTATTTATTTATTAATCCAGTCATTCATTTATTCAACAGTTATTTATTGTGTCCCACTATGTGAGAGGCACAGTAGTGAGTACTAGAGATAAAATAATGAGTAGAGCAAGATCCACAACTGTCCCTACTATCACGAAGCTTGTGAATTCAAACAAAGGATCATGGTTCAGTGAGAGTGTATAGTGAAGGAATCTGTCTACATGAGGGGATCATAGAAAAATCATAGCAGTTACTATTTATTGTATATTTGCTGTATGTGGGTTGTCTAGTGCCCCTCAAAAGTCATGTCCACCTGGAACCTCAGAATGTAACCTTATCTGGAAACAGATTCTTAAAGATATCAAAATGACGTTGTACTGGATTTAGGGTGGGCCCTTAATCCAATAACTGCAATGGCTGCTGTCCTTGTAAGAAGAGGAGAGATTACAGAGATACACACAGAGACAGGAAAAAAAAAAAAACCATGAGAGAGACAAAGACGGAGATTGGAGTGATGCAGCTACAAGTCAAGGAATGCCAGAAGCCACCAGGAGTGGGGAGAGGCAAGGAAGGGTTCTTCCCAATAGCACTTGGAGGAAGTAGGGCCTTGATAACATCTTTCAGATAACTGGGGTCCAGAAACATGGGAAAATACATTTCTGTTGTCTTGAACCTCCCAGTGTGTGGTCACTTCTATGGCAGCCACAAGAAAGTAATGCACCCACTAAATGACTAAGTGTTGCCAACTGTACCAGGACTTACTGATGTGAGAGACATTAGACACCGCTCTTGCATTCAAGTTGCTCAAGTTTAGAAAAGGAGACAGACAAGTAAATGGATACCTAAAATCCTCTCTATTAAGGGCTCTGATCAGGGTAAGCCCACTGGGTGTGGGAGCACAAGGAGAGAGGCCAAGTTCAAGTTACACCATTGTCAATGCCTAGAGAAGAGGCTGACAGCCACAGTATTCAGGGTACCTGCTATGTCACCTGAGCTGTGGCTTACATCCCCAGTGAAACAAGGGAACACTGGAGTTCATCTCCGTCATTGTTAATTAGTGCCCAGCATGTAACAACTTGCGAACATGTTCTCAGCTTTTTGGTGTTTGAAATATCTGTTTCTGCTGCTCCATTTCTAATTAAGCTTTTTATTTTGCACCCTAGAACTTCCATGTCCACAGTAAAGAAACACCACTGGACTCTTAACCCATACGCTCTGGGATACAACACTGTGGGTCTTAACAATTAGGAAGATGAAATTGATCAGACTCATATTTGGGATGATGAAACAGGGGAGAAGCGTAGGATGCTTTCCAGGCTTCTGCTGTGGGGGACGAGGTGGATAGTATTGACTGTTGATGGAGGAGGCAATGCAGGAGGCTGATTAGATGTACTTGGGAAGATGGGGAAATCAGACTAGGGCTTGCTAGATTTGAATTATCTGTGGAATATCCAGCTGATGATACACAATAAGCATTAATAATATGAGTCTGGAGTTAAAGGAGAGTTCTTCCCATTTTGAGATCTCCTGTGGTCCTCTTAGATAAGTCACCTCTGTTTCAAACCCAAATTAGCTATTAAAATCCAGTTGTACTTTGGATAGTGTAATGGTGGGACTCAAACTCAAATCGTATGTCACATATTCCACAGTCTCTACAAGAAGTAGAAAAAAAAGTGGCTGGATGCAGTGACTCACACCTGTAAACCCAACACTTCGGGAGGCTGAGGCGGGAGATCACCTGAGGTCAGGAGTTCGAAACTAGCCTGGCCAACATGGTGAAACACCATCTCTACTAACAATACAAAAATGAGCTGGGTGCGGTAGCAGGCACCTGTAATCCCAGCTACTCAGGAGGCTGAGGCAGGAGAATCACTTGAACCTTGGAGGTGGAGGTTGCAGGGAGTCAAGATCATGCCACTGCACTCTAGCCTGGGTGACAGAATGAGACTCTGACTCAAAAAAATAAAAATTAAAATTAAAATTGACAAACAATTCTATTCATCCACCCCACTCCTGGTAGATATTCCATTACAGTGAATGTCACCAGGGACCTATAGTACTTGGAAATTTGCAATAGAATAATCACTACAGGAAGCTGGAAAGTTTAATCCTTTAGAGATTTAATGTGCCTTCTTCAGGTGGTAATAGTTCAAAAGTATTTGCTGGAATATAGATGCTCTGTATTTTGTGCTAGAGGATTGCTATTCTTCCAAAGATAGAAATGCTTCCTTCAAGAAAATGCTCAAAATTTTGACCTTCCCTTTTCTTGGCGGAGAACCATCCCTAAGAAATGTAATGTGAACATATAATTAGCAAGGAATTTCTAGAATTTTACCATTCAACATAATGATGATTTCACAACATTTCTGGTTCACAGAAAAAAAAAAAGGAAGCGGATATTGTACATATTCATAGATAATAGAGAGATGTATTTGGAAGGGAAGGGGGGACTGTACTTCTTAAATATGAAAGATTATTTAAAATGCATCATAGGAGGGAAGAAAACGCAAACTTTTGAAGCAATTAAATTGTCAGTAGTGGATCTTTCCACCCCTTAGCACAAAGAAAAATGTACAGCCTCAAACTACCAGTTTAACCACTTTTGTCTCAGTTTCCTCATCAGTAAAGTGAGACCAATACTAAAATTCTACCTTGCTCTGCTGCTATGAGGGTTAAACAAAACACCACTCCTAATCCCCTCTCACACAGACTGGCAGATAGCAGTTGCTCCATAAGTGGCAGCTTCTCCTTAAAATTTAAATCATGGAGAGCCTGCCTCCCGAAACAGAGAGTACTATCAGTTACAGTTTCATATGTTCTCATCATGGGCATTTTCCTGTAACATCTGGTTTACATTCTGAGCTCCATATGGGCTGGGGGCACAGTTTAATAATAATAATTATCATGACAATAGTAAGCATGTATTGAGCACCTACTATTTGCCAGGGAACACGCAGCTGCGTGCTGTGCTTGCACTACCTCATCTAATCTTGATAGCAACCACTGGGGTTGGCCATATATATATTCCTTTTCAGGTGTGAAAAGAGAAGGAAGGAGAAAGAGATAAACCAATAAAATCCAGCTAGACAGTGTCAGAGACAGGATTTGAATCTGAGTCTAACTCCAGATACCTCATATTTAACCAAGACTCCTTAGCAAGACAGAGAGAGATATATCAATACTGTCTCATTTATCTTGGTATCTCCAAAGCCTAGAAAAATCACCAGTTTAGTGGAACTCCGTGAAGGTTGTTGAATTAATGACTGAATTAATAAATGGAAAGATTGAGTGCATGAAGATAAAGAAGTAACTCATCGGTACCTAAAACCCTGTTAGGCTGGACTCCTCACTCACTGTGGACCTACACTTTTAGCCAGTAGGGAGCCGGGCATTTCTAGGACATTCTTTGATTTTTCTCCCCTTCAAAAGCTGAGCCAGGAAGTCACTGCACCATTTTCTTTCTTTGTGGCTCCAATTACCTGCTCATTGGCATGCAAAGACCTCCCCAGCCCTGCTTCTGAGAGGGAGTAGAAATTCCGGGAGAATCATACCCATTAAGGCCTTTTATGATCACCATTATGTAATAAAGAGCATCTGGAGCCTGAGAAATTATTGCAAGCTTTTATTTTGTTTTAAGTATAACTATCTCCTCACACCCTTCTTCCCTTGGGTGATGGCAATAATAGTTATCACTGTGCACTCTTTCTCGGGACAGAGCTTGGGGTGGACAGCATTCACCCAATTCCCCTTTCTTAATAGGAACCAGTCTTGTTCCAGTCTCAACACTTCCCTGGCTTGCAGCATGTGCTGCCCAAGAAGCAGACGCACTCCTAGTTCAGATGGGCCCGAGTGGTCTAAGGGGCTCCTCCCTGTCCCTTTATGAATTGGTGGCTTAGACACAGTCAGATGGTTGAATTCTAGCTGATTAATGCCTGGGAAGTATGCTGGAGGTCCTTTGGGTATATCTTCCTCTCTCCTAAGACAGAAACACAGGAAGAACAGGCTGTTCCTTCCCCTGGGCACTGTCATGTCTGGACGTGATGCCTGGATATGTCCAGCCATCTTATATCTCCCACTGGGGCTGAAGTAAATGCTTAGAAAGGTAAAGTGGAGATGTGAACAGATCCTGGGTCTCCAATGACATTGCTGAGCTGCTGATTCATGGCCTGTTCCACCTCTGATGTGAGATAACATACTGCTGTGTTGTCTAAGTTAGTTGCATCTGAGATTCCAATATCTGCAGCTGAAAGCACCTGAACTATTAAAGAGCTCTAAGAACACAGAAATTCCAGAGAAAGAGGAGCAGTCCCCATTGATAAACTCATTTTCCAGATCAACAGAGTGGAGGTGGCCTTCCTTGAACAGGCAGTTTCTTTCAAAGTGTTGATATTTTATCTTAGGGAAATTTTGAATCCTAGAATCTCTGGCTGAGAAAGGACTTCAGAGATAAGTTGGTAGAGTGCCTCCCAAACTCAGATTGTTGAGTGGCATCAGTATCCCCTGGGGAGGTTTGAAAATAAACATTCCCTGGATAGTGCTCTAGAGATTCTAATTTCATAGATTTGGGTGCAGCCTAGGTGTTGATATTTTTAAAAGGCTACTTGGGTGATTCTGATGATAACTCAAGAATCATTGATCTAAACTTGTATTTTCCATCTCCACCCCACTCCCCAACCACAGAACCCTTTTTTCCTATAGAAAATTTAAAACAGAGTATCAGCATATAAAGCAGGCAAAATAGGACTGCCTTGGTTAAAGGGGACTCAGGTAACTTCTGCTTTGCTTCACACTGCCAATGACAGATGGGGTCTCAGCAAACTGCATGGCCAAGGAAGACCTCTATGAGCAGGTGACATTGCAGCTGGGATTTGGAGGATGTGGAGCTAAGAGGGAAAGAACATTCCAGGAATTGTGGATACAAAAGCATTTTGACCAGAAAGAACTACTGGGTTTGAAGAAAAGAAAGAAGAGCAATGGTATGAACTAATTTGTGTTTGGATTCATATTTTGAAGCCCTAACCCCCAATGTGACTACATTTGGAGATAGGGTGTTTAGGAGGTAATTAAGGTTAAATGAGGTTATAAGGGTGGGGCCCTAATCCAATAGGATTGGTGACCTTATAAGAAGAGAAAGAAAGAGAGAATTCTTAACCTCTCTCTCTCCATGCACACACTGAGGAAAGGCCACATGAGAACACAGTGAGAAGGCACCATCTGCAAGCCAGGAAGACAGGTGATATGGGTTGGCTGTGTCCCCATCCAAATCTTTGTAGCTCCCATAATTCCCACATGTTGTGGGAGAGACCCTTTTATAAAGGGCAGTTCCCCTGCACATGCTCTCTTGCCTGCCGCCATATAAGACATGAGTTTGTCTTTGCCTGCCAACATGTAAGACATGACTTTGTTCCTCCTTTGCCTGCCACCATGTAAGACATGACTTTTGTTTCCTCCTTTCCTGCCTGCCTTGTAGACATGACTTTGTTCCTCTTTGCCTTCTGTCATGATTGTGAGGCCTCCCCAGCTATGTGGACTGTGAGTCAATTAAACCTCTTTCCTCTATAAATTACCCAGTCTTGGGTATGTCTTTATGGGAGATAATCGAATCATGGAGGCAGTATCCCCCATACTGTTCTCACGGTGGTGAATAAGTCTCACAAGATCTGGTGGTTTTATAAAAGGAAATCCCTTTCACTTGGCTCTCATTCTCTCTTGCTTGCAACCATGTAAGACGTGCCTTTCACCTTCTGCCATGACTGTGAGGTCTCCTCAGCCACGTGGAACTGTGAGTCCATTAAACCTCTTTTTCTTTATAAATTACCCAATCTCAGGTATGTCTTTACCAGCAGTGTGAAAATGGACTAATACAACAGCCCTCGCCAGAACCAAGCATGCTGCTACCCTGATCTTGAATGTCCAGCCTCCAGAACTGGGGGAAAATAAATTCCTGTTGTTGAACAATGCCCAATCTATGGTATTTTGTTATGGCCAACTGAACTGACTGAGGCAAGCAATGTGGCTGAAATGTCATGGAAGAGGCAGCGAGTGGTGTGAGATGAATTTAGACAGGTGTGAAGGGACCATCTTGGGTTTAAATATCATGGTAAGAGTCTCATAGTTTATTTGAATCCCATGGACAGACACTAAAGAGTTTTAGGCAGAAGAGGGATCTGTTTTAAATGCTAAGATGATCATTCTGGCTCTCTAAAGTGTCTTCTCTCCTTCTCCACTACCTAATCCTTCAGGTATGGCATCTTTTAAAGGCTAGATCTTCCAAGGCTTGACCACCTCAGTCTGCAGAAGTCTCTCCCTTTTCTCTGGCCTTTTATTGTGTACATAGAATTGTGATATGCTGGCTTTCAATTTCAATGCTCTTTAGTGATTTTCATTGTGAGTTTTTGTTCCCAGTTCGAGACTGTTCTCATGCTGCTAATAAAGAAATACCCAAGACTGGGTAATTTATAAAGGGAAGAGGTTTCATTGACTTACTGTTCCACATGACTGGGGAGGCCTCACGACCATGGAAGAAGGCAAAAAGGAACAAAGTCATGTCTTACAAGACAGCAGGCAAGAGCACATGTGCAGGGGAACTGCCCTTTATAAAACCATCAGATCTTGCAAGACTTATTCACTACCACAAGAACAGAATGGTGGAATCCATCCCCATGATTTAATTATCTCCACCCGGTCCCACCCTTGATGTGTGGGGACTATTACAAATCACGGTGAGATTTGGGTGGGAACATATCCAAATCAAATCATTTCCCAAGGAGATTGTAAACTCCGTGAGGACAGGGACATTTTCTACCACCATACACAACATAGTAAATGCACATATGAACATCCTGACTCTGTAGATGATAGAGGAGTTGACCTTATCTTCAGGCAGTGAGAGATCAACTGGAACTCATTGTCAGGAGTTACCTCTTATAAGGAAGCTCAATACTACAGTATAAAATCAAGAAAGAGCCAAAGTGGCAGGATGTGGCTAGTGTGCTCCCATCATTTCTTGTTTCCTTCTGGGCACACAGCTGGAGTACATTTCCTAGTTTCCTTACAGTGAGATGGAGCCAGGCGACTGAGTTCTGGCCAATAAAATATGTGCAGAAGTGATGTTATTTATTTCAACGGCAGGTCTATAAACCCTTCTATTGGTACTTCCATTTTATTTCTCCATTTGAAATGGAGAGAACTTCAATATCCTTGAGGACAGTGGAACAAAAAGATAGAAGAAGTCTGGATGCCTGAGTCACCAACTGGAGGAGAGCCACCCAATCAATCAGAAGCACTGTTGGCTGATAGGAAACCCAATTCCACGGTTGTGTGAAGAGGCATTAAACTTTTATTATGCCAAGCCACTGACATTTTGGGATGGCTTTGTCACAGTAGTTAGCTTACCCTGCCTAATTTAGCTACCAATTATTGAGGGAGCATAATTCTAGACATTTTATAACATCTAGGTCTTCCTGTTCACAACACTGAAGTTTGTCCCCGTTTTAGAGATAAATTGAAAAATGTTCAACTTGCCCAAGGACTAATAGCTTGTAAGTGACAAAGCTGAGTTTTGAATTTGACCTTCTAATAAAATAAACAAATGATGAAAATCCAAGCTATTTTTTTTCTTGATTAAAGGAGTCAAAGGTTTTTAGAGTAGAAAAACAACAACAACAACAAAAAACAAAGGCTAACAAATGAGGCATGATTGATATCTTCCTCTATTTGAAAGGGAATTGTGTCAAAGATAGAATAAATGTTGTTTTGTTTTGTTTTGTTTTTTGTTTTTTTTCCCCAGTGGCTCCATAGGATACAAATGGAAACAAGAATTAAACACCGGGGAGATTTTTCCTTCTTTTTTTTCTTCTTCTCCTCCTCTTCCTTTGCCTTCTCCTTTGTTTCCACACTCAGTATAGCAGGAGATGGAATAAGGTTTAAAGGTTTTGAGCATATCTATTTCAAGAAAACAGAATTATTGGCCTAGGTAGGAAGTCCCCAACCTTTTGGTGTAAGCCTTGTAGGGAAGAATCAAGCAAATAAATATCTGCTTCTCCTGACAGAGACAGGTTTGGATGAAATTTAAGCAGTCCAGAAATAGGATATTTCTAAGAGTCTCCATAAGACAACCATCAAATATATACTTAACAGTCCTATTAGGCCAGATGACTTGCCTTTTGACAACGTTTTTTGAAGTGTTTTGCTTTGTTTGAATCCCGATGCCATCTTTCAAGGCTGAAAACCTGGTACCACATTTGGGAGAAACTGAAAACAGGACTAACAGGCCCTGTGATTTTCTCTTTAATTTTCTTTTCTTTTCTTTTTTTAATACGGAGTCTAACTCTGTCACCTGTCACCCAGGCTGAAGTGCAGTGATGCGATCTTGGCTCACTGCAATCTCCGCCTCCCAAGTTCAAGTGATTCTTCTGCCTCAGTGTCCCAAGTACCTGGGATTACAGGTGGGCACCACCACGCCTGGCTAATTTTTGTATTTTTAGTAGAAATGGGGTGTCACCGTGTTAGCCAGGCTTGTCTCAAACTCCTGAACTCAGGCGATCTGTTTCGACTTTCCAAAGTGCTGGGATTACAGACGTAAGCCACCGTGCCTGAACTCTCTTTAATTTTCTAGGTGGTTTCTATATTAGAATGTCACTACTGGGTGCATTGGCTCGCGCCTGTAATTGCAGGATTTTGGTAGGCTGATGTGGGAGGATCCCTTGAGGCCAGGAGGTTGAGACCAGCCTGTGAAACATAGCAAGATCCCTGTCTCTGCGAAGATAAAATAAGACAATCTTAAAAAAGTCCACAATGAGAAAAATGTCCCAAAAGAACAATCTACAGGAAGGAGACCATGCTGATGAGTCTACAGATCATCCAGCAGGGCAGCCTATAAAAAGTTGCAGTATCTTAAGATCCTGCAAGAACATCCAAAACACCTCTGGTGCACAAACCAGGCGCTCTAAATCAGCTGTCCATCATTGGTCACATCTCCTATTAGAATATGGAGACAGGAAAGGTCAAAGCAACATTTCTGAATATTAAAGGCTGGAGCTGGACGCACTAACACTGGAACCAAAAATTGGCTGACCTCTTGAGTGCCCTGAGGTGCCCAATAACGATGCCCCCAATTGCTCCTCCCTCAACAAGTATTGACCAAGTCTCTGTCCCAAGGATTTCCCTTTGGCAAATGCTGAAGATAGGATTCAAACTCATTTTTTCTGATTCTGAGTTTTGCATATTTTCCCATTTCATTTCCCTTATCCTCTCCAGCACCAACTCCTAGACACTTGGCAGAAAGTGGCCAAAGGGTCCATGCTCATAGAACACATCACTTTTTAACTGCTTTGAATGCAAATATTGCTTTTAGTGTAGTAAGTATAGTTGTTTTAGGATCTGCCATAGTTGGAGATGCTTCCCAATTTGGGAAGTTAGTTGTATTTTTTTTTTAATTATAATGATAATTTAATTGTAGAAAACCAAGAGAGAGGATCCAATCTTTCCTTATTCTCAACCAGAGACAAGGCCGAGCATTAATGACCAGCCCCACATTTGGCTGTCCAAGGACAGGAGTAGCCTTTAATAGTCCAAGACACCTGAAATATCAGCACTTTAGGAAGCCCAGGCAGGTGGATGGCTTGAGTCCAGGAGTTCGAGACCAGCCTGGACAACATGGCAAAACCTAATTTCTGGCCGGACATGGTGACTCACGCCTGTAATCCCAGCACTTTGGGAGGCCAAGGCAGGCAGATCACCTAAGGTTGAGAGTTCGAGACCAGCCTAGCCAACATGGTGAAACCCTGTCTCTACTAAAAATACACACACACATACACAAAATAGTCCAAGAAATCCCAATCCCTGGATCTGGCGTAGCTTACTTGGCACTGGGAATATATCAAGAGTAAAACCCTTATTTAAATACCTAACAACTGTTTGGTAAATGTGTGAGTGTTTTTATTCTGTTTACTCCCTTTCCTGGGATAGAAATTGTGAGCTCACGCAGACAGGCAATCATGACTTTTCTTGACATTACTTGGGAAGCAAAGGGTGAGTCCCTTCCTCCTCTGAAACAAAGAGACAGATGTTTAAACATAAAATGGCAAGCAGGCATGATTTCTAAACACAACGTTCTTAATCAGAGGATTTACAGGTTTTTCCCTTAACTTTATGTTTTTGTGTGATGTCTTCTTTATGTGCAAATGTGAAGCTTAACTTCCTGGAAGGAATAGAGTGTTTTAGGCTGCTCTGTGTTAGAACAATAGACCTTTTACAGTTGGTAATCCTGTTTCCAATAAAAGGAAAAAGGGTTATTATGCTTCTGGAGCCACAAGATTTCAGATCCTGTTTAAATTAGTCCCCAGGTCTTCCATAACTATGGATTAAGAGACTAAGTTTTGGTATAAACAGAGCTAGTTTGTATCTGGGCACTGCAAGGTTTTAAAAGCATGAAATCAGATAACTTGTTTATCTCCTTTAGACTACTATGTTTTTGTCTATAAAATGGAACAATAATTGTTCCTTACGGGCTTGTTGGGAGGTCTATGTGAGATCAGGTATGTGTCATTTTTTATCACTTTTATAAAAAGACCAATAAATGTTAGTTTTTATTGATTTTATTCATCACCTTTGCCCAGGATCCAGGGCATAAAGGCCTGGCCTATACGCTCACCATGGTCCTCTACCATTCCCCAAGTCCTCGTCTTGAATTCATTATCACTGACACCAGGTTCACTTGGGAGCTCTTTTCTCCCCAGGGTAAGATGTTAAAACTTAAAAGGTTAAAACAGGAGCTGTGTTTTGGAGGAAGCCTGTAGTACCAGCTAGTGCCAGAGAGGGGCAGCATCCAGCCACCAGCTCAGGGCTGCCATTGCTGACCAGAGCACTGCTCACTAGGGCTCTGGAGTCCAGACAGCAGGCTGGAACCTCAAGAAGGTTGATTATGGAATCACAGTAAAACAGAAAGCTAAGCTGAAAGTATTAAAAGAACTAGGACAGAAGCAAACATGCCAGGAACAGAAGCTGAAATGTTTGTGGAGTTTTGAACCTGGTGTGCCTGGGCCACTGTTTACTGACTCCTGCACACGGACTCACACTCTCCTACCTAAGCTCTCCCTCCATCACTCCTACTCATACTGACATTCATTCTTCAAGTCATTCATTCATTCACTGACAAGGGCAGAGTAACTGCCCATTAGGGACTTTGAATCTGGCAAGAGGTCAAGGATGTCAGGAGAAACACCACAGGCTAACTAGGTTTGAAGTCCACATCTTGTGCTGGAAGGTGAATCAGATCGCAGAGAGTGGGTTATCTGATGGGTTACAGTGCATGTGGGTTGTGCTGTGGAGTAATGGGGAATAGTTTCTTTTTGATGGTGCAACCAGAGACCACCATTCCTGTCCCACCAGAAGGAGACTGAGGCAGACCTCAGGATTGTGTGCTTCTGGTTGGGCAGACTAAGCATAGCTCAATTCCTGGAGTCCCATCTACCCCATGGTGGTTATCGGTTTGTATAGTTATAACAACCATTTTTCAGGACATGGTAGTAAAGAATGTTATGGATGAAGCGCCATTTTGGAATTTGCAACATGGCGAGGACAGTCCCTAAGGACTCTGCCAAGACTTAGTGTGAAATCCTACAGAAAGCAGCTAGGCTCTGACAGGAAGCAGTGTCTGCCTTGAGGTTCACAATGAGGTTTTTCACTAGTAACATCACTCTGTGGTCTCTGACAGTAATGGGACCTGATGGGGAGAAGTGAGGACCCTTACAGGACACTTTAACTAACAGAAGGAAAACTTGACGTGTGTCCACTTCCAATGCACTTCTTAGCTGCTTGCCACCAATGGCCTCCACAGAGGTATTGCAATGTTGTTTAGAATTTGGAATATTATTTCTAAATTTAATTTCAGTATTTAAATATTATATAATTATAAAGGTTAGGGCAAATTGGTTTTATTTACTATTAAAATTTGTTAGGTAGTTGGAGAGCATAATCTTCAAAGTGAGTTTTCCATTCCCCATTTGGACTGCAGTTAATTAGATAAAGAGGGACAGACACTGCTTGAATTTCAATAGTTTTGCAGTGAAAGGAGAGCAGGAATTTTCCAGAACAGATCATATGTCAAATAACTTTTGCTTTTCTTTTCTTTTCTCTTTTTCTTTTTTCAAATCATGGTAAGTAATTTTGGTTTTTAAGGGAAGAGAAATAGGCTGCTGTTGTTGTTGTTATTATTATTATCATTTTAGAGAGGAAATTTTTTCCAGTTAATTGCTTCTTCTTCATAATGAAGCATCTTGTATCTCTGAAATAAAGGATGTCAGAAAGTTCTAATAATTTCTATGGTGTCAATAAATTCATACTGTCAGCATGAATACAATTGAAATAAAAGACAGAATTATCTCAATGAGGAATGATTCCAATAAGCATGATCTTGAATACTTGGGCTTATCATAATGTCTCCCTCTCTCGCACACACACACACAAACATACATGCAGACACACACTAATTATTTTCAGAAATATGATGCTTGCATTGATATATCACTTTACCAGTTGTCTTCTTGCAATGGACAGATGCTGTTGCTACTTGCCTGTTAGTTTTGGTGCTGTCCATCAAAATATTTTCAGAGTTCCTTCATTCCAGACACATAATAGGATAAACTTTCCTACCCCATGAAGTTAGGTATAGCCGTGTGACTTGCTTTGGAAAGAAAATTAAAATGGGAGTGATGTGTATGACTCTCAAGTAGGAGCTTTTAACAGTGTAAAATTTACCATGCTCATTTTTCCTACCTCAGCAATTTTGGAACTTTGGGAATGCATTCTCCTTCAGCTCAAGTGAAGATGAGTAAAGCAGACTGCCTCACCTCTAACAACCATCAATATATAGTGTGGTGAGAAATAAACCTGTATTGTTTCAAGCCATGTAGATTTTGGGAGTATTTGTTACAGCAGTATACCCCACCTTATCTGACAAATACACTTTCATTTGATTTCACAGGCTTTGGGAGTATTTGTTACAGCAGCATAACCCATCTTATCTGACTAATACATTTTCATTTGATTTCATAGGTTTCGGGATTATTTGTTATAGCAGCATAACCCATCTTACCTGACTAATACCGTTTCATTTGTTTCTCTTTTATAGAAGCAAGCTGCTCCCGCCACACCTTTTCTATGTGGTGGGGTAAACAGCGAATGGCTGACTAACTCTTCCTCTCCATTTCAGAGGTGATTATCTGGTTCCATATTGGCCAAACAAAATGTTTCATCCTCTTGCCCTTTATTACACATTCAAAAATAGGCAAATGACCCAAGCCCAGGAATGAAAATCAATACCTAGTTAAGAAAGAAGCTCTCTCTTTACACAGGGAAATTAATTAAGCAGGTAGCATGTAACCCTACAAGTGCTGGTGGCCATTTTTACCACCACTTGGGAAGAACATTTAGGAGAATAAAGTCTACCCAATGAAACAAGAGCTGAACTATGGTGAGGGATAGGCTCATAATGATATTATTTAAGAATTCAGAATGCTCTTGCTTTCCACTTCCCAGTGATAGTAGTCAATAACTGTCTTTTTTCTTCTTCTGCTAAATCTCTTACCTCTTACCATTTGCAGTAGAAACATCTTGACAAATAGACTTCCTAAACACCGTGCATGAAACATCTCACTTTTCAACCACATTCATCTACAGAATAAAGTTACGGCCTTTCAGCATGACCTTCAGTGTCTTTTAGGTTTTAGGCTCAACGTATATTTTGAACTTGACATCTGAGTCACATTCCTCACCACAGTCCCCTCTTCTCTCCTCCAGTGTTACCTGGGATTGCATGCCCACCATTCTTGAAGAACAACTGGGCTCTTTCTCTGCCATGGGCATGCTGCCTTGGGCTGTGGCGACTCAAGCATGTGTCTGTCCTCTGCACTTGAATGTGAGCTCCATTAAATGGGGAAGGGGCAATATCTCATTTTACATTTATTTTTCTCATTGTGCCAAACATGGATTCTTGCATAATGGTAGGTACTAAGCTAATAAGTTGCAGAACTAAGCCAAATTCTCCATTTCAAGATGTCTTCTCATGACACACTGAACATGCTCAGTGACAAAGCCACTTTTGCCTCTGTTTCCATTCACTCAGACATCATATTGCAGGGCTCTGTTGGAAACTTATTTTTGTTGTTGTTTAGACTGAACCTTCAAATGCTAGTCCCTTTCCAGAACTCAAAAGACTTGATTTTGTTTGTTTGTTTGTCGCTGAGACGGAAGTCTTGCTCAGGTTGCAGTGCCCTGAGCGAAACTTGCTCAGGCTCACTCGCCCAGGCTGGAGTGCGATACCCAGCTCAGGTTGCAGTGCCCTGGAGTCTCACTCAGGCTCACTTGCCTAGGCTGAAGTGCAGTTGTGCGATCTTGGCTCACTGCAACCTCCATCTCCTGGGTTCAAACAATTCTCCTCAATCAGCCTTCCAAGTAGCTGGGACTACTGGCGCCTGCAACCATGCCTGGCTAATTTTTGTATTTTTAGTAGATGCAGGGTTTCGCCATGTTGGCCAGGCTGATCTCAAACTCCTGACCCCAAGAAGTGATCCACCTGCCTCAGCCTCCCAAAGTGTTCGAATTACAGGCCCACACCTGGCCAAAAGACATAATTACGATTTGTAGCTTTTTAGAAAAAATAACTTACTGCAATATTTTTATACACTGTGCTGTGTCAAAAATGTACATTTAACACACACAACAGTCCTCATTGGATACTTTTGTTAACTCCACTTGACAGACAGGAAATAAAATTCAGAGAAGTTAAGTAACTTGCATCATGCCACACAACAGGACTCAAACTGGAATCCAGACCATTCGACGCCAGAACCTTTCTATCTTTTCTTCATGTGCCTTTAACATTGAAGAATTTATAGCAACTGATTTTAGCTCTTCTCATAAAGAGATATTGTTTTTACAGTGTTTTGACACTTTATGATCCATTCCAATCCAAACCGAAACTTCACATGCCAAGAGAAGATAATGATGTAATGGGGTGCAGGAGGGAGATCCCCGCTGGGAAGTTGAGCCTCGTACTGAGCCTCGTATTGAGCCCTTTCTTGCTCTGTGACCTTGCTCAAGCCACCTAAGTGACCTGAGTCCTAGTTTAGTCATTTGCAAAAGGAAGATGAGAACTGCCGCGTGGAGGTGTGAGGACTGAGAGTGAAAACGGATCAAAAGTTCCCAATATAGTGCCAGGTATAAAGTAGTGCTGTGTAAATAGAAACTATAAATAACAGTGCATGTATATCTAATTTTAGTGATGCTTACCTCTTGGATCATCATAACCATTGTGCTTCAGGGAGCTCGTCTCCTCTGTATCTGCAGTCTTATTGCCTCATGCACCACCTAGCACAAAGTAGATGCTCAGCAATCTGCAGTTCCTAAGACTTTTAACGTCTTAACCTTTATTTTCCTGGTTTTTAAAGTGGAGCAGTCCCGGCCAGGTGCGGTGGCTCATGCCTGTAATCCCAACACTTTGGGAGGCCGAGGCAGGCAGATTACCTGAGGTCAGGAGTTCAAGACCAGCCTGGCCAACATGGTGAAACCCCATCTTTACTAAAAATACAAAAATTAGCTGGGTATGGTGGTGCGCACCTGTAATCCCAGCTACTCGGGAGGCTGAGTCAGAAGAATCGCTTGAACCCAGGAGGTGGAGGTTGCAATGAGCTGAGATGGTGCCACTGCACTCGAGCCTGGGTGAGAGAGTGAGACTCTGTCTCAAATAAATAAATAAATAATGAATATAAACAAAATAAAGTTGGGCAGTCCTATTACCATATGGGGTGCTCAGGATAAAAGGAGGTCTTATGTACACAATGAAAAGTGTAGGGATTGGCACTCAGCAAGTCAATTTTCACAAGTTGAATTTAGGATTCTAACTGTCAGTAGACACTTAGAACATCCTCAAATGCTTTCCAAAATCCCCACTCTTCACCACCCCTTCTTGTGTCCTCCTCAAGCTTGAATCTATCAAGGAGATTTCCAGGACGAGCTTGGAACTGTGCCTGCCCCGCTCTGTGGACAGGGCAGCTTGGCAATGCCAGACACAGGCACGTGCCCGTCAATAAGGCACAGGCAAAACTCAGGGAGGGGGCTGTAGAGAGGGATGGAGGGTGGGAGGAAGCCTTTCTTATTAAATGCCGACTCCCGTTCTGCAAAGCGGTGGTGAGATGTTTAATTTCCTATTCCCTTACCAAAGGCGAGATCCAGGTTGTGACTGTTCGCGGCATATGCACAGAAACTCTGGTCATAAACAGGACGTTTTATGAGGACATATGCTACTCGCCTAGAAGCACTGCCAGGCCTGAATGCTATTCCTTGGCGATACCATGATTATATCTCCATCGAGTCCGGGGAAGCCTCTCAGGCCTGCAAGGCTGCAATTTTGAAATGGATTTCACAGCTGCAAACTATAAGATGACCCAATTTGTCTTTTCCATTTCTGCCTCCTCTCCTATAACTATGGAAATCTGCATCCACATCTCCGTGATGGGCTGCATAAAATATGCAACAGGACGTACTGCTCAGATTTGAGAGCTGCAAAATTTAAGGACAGCTGCCGAAGTGATCTTGGGATAGGTGAGGGATGTGAGCAAGCTCATGGAGGGGTGTCTGGAGATGGCTGTGCCCTCAAACACAAAGGCCTTCTTTTTCTAAAATGCTTGTCCCAAAGGCAAGAGAGGGAGAGGATATATATACCCCTTATCTTTTCCAAGGAACCCGGGGCTACCCATCCTCCAAAGAATATCCCAGATGGTAAACGGAACTGAAGTTTGCACATAAATCCTCCCCGGGGAATTGGTGGTTGGTGGTAGCAGGCCTAATGAAATTTTTTATTGTGGTTATTACATACAATTTGTACAGTATATCATGCACGGAAATTTCTTCTATTCCTATAAATCTGGAATTGCCAGCGTAAATGCCCAGACTTACGAACTGCTGCAGAACACAATTACCTCTAGATACAAACTCTCTTTAGGACATAAAAATCGTTGCTACTGAGAAGGCTGAATTGCACCGGCAATTTTGTAAATATTTGAGTGATATATTTCCTTTTGGATAAGTTTTCATAGCCTTGGAAAGCTGTCTCGTTTCTTAATGCTTTTGTTGTTGTATTTTTTTCCCCCTGAACATCACTTGTGGCCTGATTGTGGTTTTCAATCATGCTTAGTAAATCAGACTATTGGACAAATGTCATTTATAAAAGGCTCAGAACTGTACGGCCTTCTGTTGGCATTAAGAAGACTGTCTTTATAGCATGTTTCCTAAAGACGCGAGAGGAAAGAAAAACAAAATTCAGGCACATCCTGTGCTTTCCCCACAATGGGGTCAGTTTTTCAAGTTAGAAGTTGTAGACAAGTCTTCCATTTTTAATGAGGGCTGATACAAAGCACCTTCCTCTTTATATGCTTCGATCAATGAAGGGAATCACTCCGGATATACTGGGCTACTTTTCACACCAGCAAAATGTACCAGATGCAGAAAGTTTCTGTACATTTTCTAGTTAGGCTTTATTACCAAGTATGATGGTGAAGGATGTTATACCCCGTATCGATTTTCTACAAGTTCTAATATTGGAGATAAGGAGAGTTCTTCCATCAGCTTCCAGCAAACAGAACGGAGACTGTTAAAACTCCTCATAACAGCTTCCAAAGGAAGACAACAGTGATGGATTACAGACTGCCCTGGAAGTGAGGAAACACCTTCATTGAGTAAACAGAAAGTGTTCAAATACAAGCCACACTAATGAAACGGGAAACAGGCTTTTTTCCCTCTCCTGTTCTTCCTCCCTCCTCCTTTCCTTTTTCTTTTTCTTCCCACTTCCTTTACTTCCCCCATCCTTCCTTCATTTCTTTTCTTCCCTCCTTCCTTTCCCTCCCTCCCTTCCTTCCTTTTTTCCTTCCCTTCCTTCCTTCTTCCTTTCTTCTTCCTTCATTCATATTCTTCCTTCCCTCCCTCCTCCCTCTCTCCCTCCCTCCCTCTCTCCCTCCCTCCATCCCTCCCTCCCTCTCTTCCTTCCTTCCTCTTTCTTTCTCTTCCTTCTTATTTATTTCCCTGTTTCTATCTTACCTCAGTTAATTCTCACAATAACCTACGCATTGCCTATTACCAGTCTGCATTCTACAAATGAAAAAAAAAAAAAAAAAAAAAAGTCTAGCGAGACTAGGTTCCTTGCTTGAGTCATGTCAGTGGAGTAGCTGGGATTTAAGCCCAGGTCAAATTGGAGTCTGAGACACAACAACCGAATACCGTCAGTTGGCCGTCAGAAGACAGCTTCTCCCAGCCGTCTTTCCCCATGTTCGCCCTAAGGATCTGACACTCACAGGATTGTAGACACCATCTGAATGCATTCCTTGAGGTGCTCCAGCACCATGACATAGATATTCGAGAAATGAAAAGAAGATAGATATACCTTCCCTATGTCAGCAGCATGAAGAACTATGTTTGCACCCTATGCATGGGCACCTAAAGAAATAATTTTATTAAAGGCACATAAAAGCGCCAGGGAGAGCTTGGGGCCCAGTAGAGAAATATTCAGTAAATGTGGACCAAGTAAATCGTGCAAGAAACAAAATAAATTGGGCAAAGAACGTGAATTAGTATATGAATTAGTATTTAACAAAGGAGAAATAACTAATCAGTGCAAATATTAAACAGAAGATAATTATCATGTTTTTTGAGACAGAGTCTTGCTCTGTTGCCCAGGTTGGAGTGCAGTGGCACCATCTCAGCTCACTGTAACCTTCGCCTCCCAGATTCAAGTAAATTCTCGTGGCTCAGCCTCCCAGGTAGCTGAGACTACAGGTGTGCACCAGCACACCTGGTTAAATTTTTTGTATTTTAGTAGAGACATGGTTTTACCATGTTGGTCAGGCTGGTCTGGAACTCCTGAGCTCAGGCAATCCACACGCCTTGGCCTCCCAAACTGCTGGGATTACAGGCGTGAGCCACCTCGCCCAGCCAAGAAGAGAAAAAATTTTAATGTCTCTGGTAATCAATGTAATGCAAAATAAAATAACAGGATCCCAATTTTCATTGATGAAAACGACAACTTTATTTTTCTAATCATAATACCTGCAACACTGAAAATCCTGGAGGGGATGAGGTGAGTGAAGGGTTGGTAAACGTGCATCCTCATGCACCACTAGTGGAAGTGAAAATTGATAAAAACTCAGTGGAGAGATTTACCCATTCATGCCTCTAGTGCTGTCTGAGCACTGACTTTGCACCAATCCTACTGAGTGCTGGATCCACAGAAATAAATGGGTCCAGTGCTGACTGTTTAGGAGCTTATATTCCAGTGGAGAAAAGAGACATTAATCCAATAATTTCCCTGTGAATGTATTAGGTTGACCCAAAAGTAATTGCATTTTTTGCCATTATTTTTAAATGCTGTTAGTTTGAAGTGGCAAAAACTGTAATTACTTTTGCACCAACCTAATAGAATGGCAAACTAAGAAAATGTTGTGAGAAAAAAATGTGTACTAAATGTAAACATAGCAAAGCCTAGTTTTGGCTGGGTAAAATAAAGTAAAAGCATTTAGATAAATTAAAAAAACACACACAGACACAGCAAAAAACCCAAAAAGCAAAAAAAAACTTCCCTGAGGAACTAGTTCTATGTAAAAGAGTATTAAAAAGACAAACCTTTGATTAAACCATTTCATGTGAATCAAATTTGTGGAAATAATCATTAATGTATGTAACTATTCATGTATGAGGCTTTTAGTTATTGTGTTGTTAATAATAACAGAAATTTGGACACAATATTCAGCAATAGGAGAATATTTAAAGCCTGGTATAAACACAATGAAACCCCGTGCGGTATTTAGAAATCAGGATTTCAAAGACTCTTTAGGGACTTGGTTGCGGGTTAATACAGTGTTAAGTGAAAAATACAGCTACAAAACTGTACACATTGTATGCTTTTTTATTTTGTTTTTTACTTTTTTGAGACCGAGTCTCACTCTGTCACTCAGCCTGGAGTGCAGTGGCGCCTTCTCGGCTCACTGCAACCTCTGCCTCCCAGGTTCAAGGGATTCTCCTGCCTCAGCCTCCCGAGTAGCTGGGATTACAAGCAAGTGCCACCACGCCTGGCTAATTTTTGTATTTTTAGTAGAGACAGAGTTTCACCATGTTGGCTAGGCTGGTCTCGAACTACCGACCTCAAGTGATCCACTTGTCTCGGCCTCCCGAAGTGCTGGGATTACAGGTGCGAGTCACTGTACCCCGCCACACATCACATGAGTTTAACTGCATAAAACAAAGAAAGGAAATGCGATACAAAAGCAAGACTTCAAGATTACAGGCGAGTCACAATATCTTTGTTATGTTTGTCTGTGACTCCCCAGATTTCTGCCATGAATCTGTATGAGTTCATTATAAAGAAAATAATTGTAAAACAGACAATAGATTCAGTTCTTGAGTATACGCTGAGTGGGTGGCACCAGGTGGATATGGGTAAAGGTGAAAACAAATGAAGCATCCCTGCTCTGGTTGAATGTAGTTTTTGCTCTGAAACAGTTACCATTTGCTGTTTTGAATTAGACCTACTAGTGCACCCACGCTATCTGACTGTGAGCTACTCTCTCCTATAAGTGGGAAAGAATTGAGACTGGCAGCTAACACTGGCAGTGTTACCTCTTTAATTAATTTAATTACAATAAGTAACTATTTGCCAGGTCCTGTTGTAATTTCCCACAAATACTAACTTCTTTATCTGTCATAAAAATTCTATGAGGTTGTAAAATGGTGCGACTGCTGTGGCAAACAGTTGAGCTGTTCTTTAGAAAGTTAAACACTGAATTACCACCTGACTCAGCAATTGCACATCTAGGTGCCATTGATCCTTCTCATGCATAGATTCTGTATTTGTAAATTTGCCTTTTTGCTAGAATGTATCTGTAACCTTCAAATCAGTACCTGCGGCTCTCTTAGGATCATTTGTGCAGATGTGCATATAGTGACCCCAAATTTGAGTTGCCTGATGCACACGTTCCCAGGGAAGGCTGCTCTACCTTCTAATTTCAGCTCTCATGCAGAGATGCCCACCAGGTGGAGCTGGTAATGGGTGGTGCAGAACAGTGCAAGAAGCTCTGGCTTTGGGGCTAATTATATATGGAGTTCAAGGCACAACTAAGGCATCTGTCAGTGCAGTGTCCCCAAGCAAGTCACTCAAACACTTCGTTTTTATTTTATTTTGGAGACAGAGTCTTGCTCTGTTGCCCAGGCTGGAGTGCAGTGGCCTGATCTCAGCTCACTGCAACCTCTGACTCCTGGGTTCAAGCGATTCTCCTGCCTTAGCTTCCCAAATAGCTGAGACTACAGGTGCGTGCCATCAACGGCTATTTTTTTTTTTTTTTTTTTGCATTTGTATTTGTAGTAGAGTCAGGGTTTCGCTATATTGGTCTCGAACTTCTGACCTCAGGGATCCAACTGCCTGGGCCTTCCAAAGTGCTGGGTTTGCAGGCGTAAGCCACCATACCCGCCCACTCAAACACTTCTGAATTTATTTTCTCTTTTGTAAAATAAAATAGAATCTACCAGGATGAGTTATCACACACAGACACACACAGACACACACACACACACACACACACACACACACACACACAATAGATGATAGTTAGCTAGCTAGCTAGCTAGCTAGCTAGATAATAGATAGAGAAACAAATATATTTCTCTTAGCTATGATTTAGTATTTGATAATTCAGTGTTTGTTATGTCTTAATAGAACAGAACTACTGGGAATAATGAGAAATAACTGTATATACTCAAAAGAATTTAAAAGAAGTATTCAAATACCTTTGCATGAATGTTCATGGCAACATTATTCACATAGCTGAAAGGTGGAAATAACTCAAATATCCATCAATGGTTGAATACAAAGACAAAATGTACATATCCAAATAATGGAATATTACTCAGCCACAAAAAAGGAATGAAGTACTGATATATGTTACAGTGTAAATGAATTCCGAAAGCATTATGCTAACTGAAAGAATCTAGATGCAAAAGGTCACATGTAGTATCATTCTACTTATAGGAAACCTCCAGAAGAAACAAATCCATACAGAGAGAAAGCAGATGAGTGGCTGGCAGGGGCTGGGATGGAGGAAATGGGGAGTGACTGTTTAATGGTTACAGGATTTATTTTAAGGGTGATTAAAATGCTTTGGAACTAGACAGAGGTGACGGTTGTCCAACCTTCCGAATGTACTAAATGCCGCTTATTTATACTTTTAAACATGCTTAATTTCACATTGTGTTTAACTTAATCTAAATTTTGAAATGTCTGGTGAGGTAGGGATTAGTATTATGCCCATTTTACAGGTGAAGACATCAAGTCATTTGCTCAAGGCACCCAACTGCAAGAGGAGGAGCTGGGATTTCAACCCAGGTACCTTGACTTGCAGTACAGATGCGCTGACCACAATGACATGCTTTAGACTGCAGACTGTGGTGTAGATTTTGGTACATAGTATGGTCTTAAAAGACGTAAGTTTCTTTCCCTTTCACTCCCTTTGCAAGCAGGAGCTATATCTGACTCCACTGGACTTTCACATTGCCATTTGCAAGAGAACAAAGAGAGTAAACCCATGTATTTGTCTCGTTCTCTTGTCTCCTGCTTAAGGTTTCTGTTCTCTTGTCTTCTATTGAGCCAGGATTTAAAAATATACTCCATTGTGAAAATTGAACTTGCAGAAGAAAATGTGGCATGGAGCTGAAGAAAACATTCATGATCCAAAAAAAAAAAAAAAAAAAAAATTAAAAGCTCCAGACCTGCACTTTTCTAAATGATGTAGGAGAAAAACAATGGGCCAGAGGAGAGAAGCCTGATGTGTTCCCTCGGGTCCCTAAGATTTATCACCTACACATGCAGGATGCTACGGCAAGGAGATCTGGTAACTACAGCAATAACTCACAAGCCAGCCATGCAGCCTGCTACTTGCTGATAGCACCTGCATCGCGTGGCCCCCAGATCATCTGGAAGTGTTGCGCTGGGTGGGGCCTTATTTCTAACAACCCCCTCCTGCTCCACTTCAGACTCACTGTTTGTCTGCAGTAGTGCTGCAGTGCATTGGGAACTGGAGAGGACAGTGTTTCCGTTGTCAATTTTACCCTGGGTAGAAAAAAATGTGCATTCTCTCTCACAATAGTGATGGGGCAGGGTTGTGGGAAGACAAGGCAAAAGTAACAAAAACAACCCAAGCTGTTAACCTTGGGGAAATGTTTCACTGTCCTCTGAGGGGGAAACAACAAAGGCATAAATAATTAGAGAAGTTTTAGGGCTAGAATATTCCTTAAAGAATTGGTACTGTATTTGCAAGCATTTTTTTTGCATTTTAAAAAATACCTAGAACTGGCTAGGAGTGGTGGCTCACGCCTGTAATCCCAGCACTTTGGGAGGCCAAGGCAGATGGATCATTGGAGGTCAGCAGTTCGAGACCAGCCTGGCCAACATGGTGAAACCCTGTCTCTACTAAAAATACAAACACTTAGCTGGACGTGGTGGCTCACATCTGTAGTCCCAGCTACTGGGGAGTCTAAGGCAGTAGAATGGCTTGAACCCAGGAAGTAGAGGCTGCAGTGAGCCAAGATCATGCCACTGTACTCCAGCCTGGGTGATGGAGAGAGAATCTCTCAAAAAAAAAAAAAAAAAAAAAAAACAAAACAGAAAAAGAAAACTCCAGAACTCTAAAATACTCTTCATCTAAGATGCCCAAATAATAAATGGATTACAGAGAATCAAACAGATATAAAATAATAATTTGGTTTTCAGTGGTGGAAAAGAATTTGTATCATTTCAGTATAAACATACTTGTATGAGCATAAACAAAAAAGCCATCATTATAAATGCAATTGAAAATAATTCTGAACACATGGATGAGGAAATCTATTCTGGCTCTCCTTACTTCCTTCCCAAAATGTCCTTGTAAAATGAGAGTAATTTCTTGTATACCTCTGATTCTTGCATACCAGAAAATACGGTAGTTCAATATCTGATCTGTTTCTTGTCTCCTCTTTATAACACTTTCTGCAGTCATTCATTTATTCAGTATTTACCCATGTATTAAAGAGGTTGTGGGAGCTTATGACTTAATAAGGGAGACATATAACCATGGGGAGCAAGTTTTACTATCTGCTGAGCTCACCTGCATGGGTTTTTCTGTTCCTCTCATTAGCAGGTTCTGCTCCCTGGGCACAGAGGAGGTCATGAGTTGAGAGTGGGCTGTGCGTGTATCCTAGAATCTCAGCCTTCTGGGAGCAGTGACTATTATATGCTCCGGTGGGCTCTCTGGAGTTTTCAGGAAGAAGATAAGATATTTTACCAAGAATGCCTGTTGAAAATACTCTTTGCCTTCCAACAGCCTTCACCTGAAGCACTTTGAAGATTCTAAATAACTTCTACAGCCTAAAGTGGATAATTTTTAACCTAAGGGGCAGGCGAAATCCCGCTGACATCACCTCTGTGGTGTGATTTCAGGAACCCAGTCAGGCTGCTTCCCCAAATATGATGACCAATGTCTGAGACGACACCAATAGAAATGGATTTCTTTGGGATATTGATTGCTTTTGTTTTTGATTTTCTCCACTCTTCAAGGGAAAACAAAGATGTGAGAAATACGCATTCCAGCTTTTTCATTTGTTATTGGCTGGCACTAGAAGCAAAGGAAGCTCAGCCAGGGCCTTTGCTGTGAACTCAGACAGGCCAGGCCTGAATCCGGTCCCATCACAGGTGTGTGATGCTGGGTAGCTCTTTTGTTTAACTCCTGAAAGTCAGAGGTCTCTTGTAATGCCTGCTACATGGAGTTGTTATATGCATTGAAATAGCTGATGGGTGTATAGACTTAGAGCAGTATACTGAGTTCTTGAGCAGATATCTCAGTTCTGTCCCTTAATAGTTGGGTGATCTTGGACAAACTTTCTGTAACTGAGTTTCAGTGATGTGCTAGAACCAGCTTGCGCTGGTTCACGAAGGGCCGATTTTTGAATATTCATAAATTTTGTGAGCAGGTTGTTATACTGTTGGCAACTTAAAATTGGCCATGGTGGGAGCATTACCCCAGAGAAATCAGCAAACACTACACAGCAGGGCTCCACCCCCCACCTCCCCACCAGAGAACTGATTCACCCACACTATTCTTTAGTTTGTTTGTGAATTTCTTGCAATAATTATAATCAGATAATTTATGTAAAGGTCTCAGCACAGTGCCTGGCCTTTAAGAAGGCTCTCATTAAAAGATAGTTGCTACAATTACTACTATACTACTACTGACAACAATTAAACAATAATTATGTTAGTATAAGATCTTGAACATAGTAGGCCCTTGAAAAATCTCAAACCCTTCCCTATTTATTCATTGTTACCCCTTCTCTATATATTCATTATTACCCCTTCCTTATATATTCACTATTACCCCTTCTCTGTATATTCATTATTACCCCTTCCCTATATATTCATTATTACAGTTTCTACAAAAGGTCTAAGGGAATCTATGCAAAAGTCAAGACTCTAAGGGAACAATTTGTCTCCAATCTCACTTTTGACTCTGAAACACAGTGGAACTTTACTCCTTCTCATTAACTGTAATTCACGGTAGACATTTGGACATATGCATACCACATGAACAGAAGCCAAATACCATCTCCAGCTTCACTTTCTCCATCCCTTTAAGTGTTTGTCTTTGGTTGCCACTCCAGCTGAATGACTGGGGTTCTCTTTTACCATCACGAAGCTGTCAACACCCATGGTGGGCCCTGCAAAGTATAAAGGACCGTTTATCCACAGAGCAGTGGCAGCATCCTTGTTTATGAAATGATAACTGCTTCAGGTAGCAGCAAGTTCCAACATGAGCACAACAAAAGCTTTGAGCTGGACCATCTGTTGCCACGTGGACAATCTGGTGGGCTTGCCAGAGCCATTTATCCGTGTCGAGTACATATCCACACTGGCCAGTCCTCACGCAGAGCAGAAAGGAAATTTAAAGAAAGGCCCATCATTTATCACTGTAGACAGCTGGGCTGGAGTGCGGGAAGAATACTTTTTTTTCATCCTTGAGAAAAACAAAGACCCTGAAGTTGGGCAATGCTTGCTCAGCTCCAAGCTTCTTTTTTTTTTTGAGACAGAGTCTTGCTCTGTCTCCCAGGCTGGAAGGCTGGAGTGCAGTGGCCGGATCTCAGCTCACTGCAAAGCTCCGCCTCCCGGGTTTACGCCATTCTCCTGCCTCAGCCTCCGGAGTAGCTGGGACTACAGGCGCCCGCCACCTCGCCCGGCTAGTTTTTTGTATTTTAGTAGAGACGGGGTTTCACCGGGTTAGCCAGGATGGTCTTGATCTCCTGACCTCGTGATCCGCCCGTCTCGGCCTCCCAAAGTGCTGGGATTACAGGCTTGAGCCACCGCGCCCGGCCTCCAAGCTTCTTTCTAACCACAGTCTCTCCAGCTTCCTGCTTTCTTCCTGCTTTTCCAGATTGTAGAAGAAGGGTGTAACCATGGATGCCTGCTTCCCTACCCCAAAATATCATGACCAGGTGGCAACTGGGGTTCTTTGGCTTCAAGCTGGAGTGAGCATGTTTATTCGTGCCTCCTGAAAGGGAACTCTAAAATAGAACCTTTCTGCCATTGTCCATGAAAGCATCTGCTGCAAAGATTGCTGACTTTGGAGCTCACAGACCACAGTGTGTGTGCAGGCCCTGTCTGCCGGGTCCTGAGTTAACTGGGACATGTGAATTCGCTTCTTGGAACCTCAACTTCATGGGCATAATGGCTTCCACCGTGGAGTGCTGTTTGTACACGGAAGGTCATATTCCAATGCCACAGTCTCCCTCTCCATAGGAAATATTGAACAGCATATTTCATTTGGTATCAAGGCAAGGATATTGAGATTATATATCAGGACATTTTCTTCAACCTAAAGTTGATTCTTTTTTTCTGTTTTTGAAAGAAATGAAAACATTTTCATAGACTCTGAAAATTATTGTGAGCCGTAGGCACTGTGCCTACTGTACCTAATGGATAAGTTGGCTCTGTGTGTGTGTGTGTGTGTGTGTGTGTGTGTGTGTGTGTGTGTGTGTTTGAAATGAAATATCGTGGATGAAAGCATCTGGCACAATTGTTAGCAATAGTACAACAAGGTGGTTAAACTCACAGTTTAGAAACTGGGATTTCTTTCTTTCTTTCTTCTTCTTTTTTTTTTTTTAATAGAGTCTCACTCTGTCGCCCAAGCTGGAGTGCAGAGGCGCAATCTTGGCTCACTGCAACCTCTACCTCCTGGGCTCCCGTGAGTCTCCTGCCTCAGCCTCCCAAGTAGCTGAGATTACAGGTATGTGCCACCACGCCTGGCTAATTTTTGTATTTTGAGTAGAGATAGGGTTTCACCACACTGGCCAGGCTGGTTTCGAACTCCTGACCTCAGGTGATCTGCCTGCCTCGGCCTGCCGATGTACTGGGATTACAGGCATGAGCCACTGCACCCAGCCAAAACTGGGATTTCTGACTTCAAATTCTGTCTCTTTTGCTTACAAGTTATGTGAGTTTAGACAAGCTACTTTATATGTACATATAATATAGAGATAATTAGGTAATTAGACATGAGATATATGTATACACACACATATATATATCTATATGCACACACATATATACCCACAAATGTTCCTTGACTTAATGATGGCATTACATCCCAATAAACCCGTAGTAAGTTGAAAATATTGAAGTCAAAAATACATTCTATATATCTAACTTTATGACCAAACATCATAGCTCAGCCTAACCTACTTTAAACATGCTCAGAACACTTAGATTAGCCTACCATTGGGCACAATTATCTAGCAGAAAGCCTATTGTATAATAAAGGGTTGAGTGTCTTATGTGATTTGTTGAATATTGTACTGATGGTAAAAAACAGAAGGGTTGTATGAATATGTGAAGTATGGTTTCTACTGAATGTGTATTACGTTTGCATCATCATAAAGTTGAAAAGCCATAAGCTGAACCATTGTAAGTTGCATCATGGTAAGTTGGGGACCATCTGTATAATATAAATATATATACAGATGGCCTATAAATATATATACAGATGGTCCCCGATTTACAGTCTATATAACTTATATGTATCTCTCTCTATATGAATATAGATATATTTCTCATAGCTATTTATATATATGAATATATGTATTTCTGAAATATGGATATATATGAAATGGTTAAAGTACTACTACTATGAATACTACTACCTACCTACCTCAAAGGGTGATTGTGAGCATTGGGTGAATTAATTAATATAAATATTTTAAGGCAGTTGCCTGGAATCTAATAATTCTTTGCTAAATGTTAGCTCCTCTTCAGCTGTCTTTGCTAACTATGTTATTTATAGGACAGTGAGCACATTGAGAAGAAGCAGACGTCGTGGTCAAGAGCAGAACCTCTAGAGTCAGAAGAACTTCATGAATAAGGAATAAATTACCTGAGACAACACTACTGCTGCATGGAGATCTCAACTCAAGCCATTCTGTG
The DNA here is from genome assembly GCF_001698545.2 of Rhinopithecus bieti. Taxonomy (NCBI): domain Eukaryota; kingdom Metazoa; phylum Chordata; class Mammalia; order Primates; family Cercopithecidae; genus Rhinopithecus; species Rhinopithecus bieti. The sequence continues at coordinate 787,744 of NW_016805992.1, read as the reverse complement.
CTGTGGCATTTGTTTTAACCAAATCCCATTTAAATGACCAGTGTTGCACATATACAAAATTGGATAGGTGGCTAATGATGCATGAGCACATTTTATAGGAATCCACTTGACCTGCAAGGGATCAATTCCATGATTTGATTAAAGGCTTAACCTTTCAGAGTCCAGCTTTGACCCTGTGTTCACAGATAAATCTCCAAAGCTGATAGATTCTGACATTTAAGACTTAGATTTAAGGAAAGGTGATATCCCATTTTCCATTTTTCTAGTGGAAATGAAATAGACCCAGCTGCACCATTAATTAGCTGCATCATTTTGTATAACTCATATGCTCTCTTGGCCTCAGTCTCCCCATTGGTAAAATAATAGAAAGCATGTTTTACATGTTTAGGAAACATGTTTACAACTTGGCTTCTCAGCTTCTTGGGGTTTATAAAGGACTTCCAGTGGCTTCTGGGGAAGTCCAGTGGGGAAGACCCTGTCCCGACTTCTCTCAGAAATCTCCATTGTCATTACTGTAACTTCTTGGATTTCACATAAGATAGGAGTTGAACAAAGAGTTTTATGGAAAAAAATAGGGTGCACCAAACCCTAGACTAGATGACATCTCTATTTAATACTAATGATGGTATTTGGAAGCAGTGGGCCAAGTGTGAGATAAAACTGAACAGGAATACACATAAGATTCTGCACCCAATCCCCCAAAGGAAGTCCAAGTAGAGGATAAAGGATGTGCTTAGAGAGACACAAATGAGAGCTACTTGGGTGTTTTGGCTGGGGAAAAGGTCAGCATGAACTAAGATTATGATGTTATCACAAGAAAACAAGCCAAAGTGGCTACCAGCAAAAGCAATGACCAGCACCACCATAGGAAACTGATGTGTTTGAGGGCTAAATTAACAGTAAGAACACCTTCAGAATCAGAAAGGTAAATTTCCTTCCCTACTTCCTGGTGGTTAGACCGTACTCTATGTATTCTGACTTCATATCATTGCAATGGTATTTCATGGTCTTTGATTAGAAGTTCCAGCAACATTCACATGCCTTCCAATCAAACCGCTCTTCTCCAAGTTCCCTGGGAAATTAAAAGACAATAGTCATGTGTTAAAATCAAAATCATCCTAAGCATTTGCTTCCAAGGTTTGGTGATTTGTTCTAAGTGTGTTGCATGGATTATTTTGTTAAATCTCATTTAATCTTCACAGCCACCATATGAAGTAACTTCTATTATGTCCATGTTTTTTTTCAGAGGAGGAAATTAAGGCACAGGATTGTTTAGTAATTGGACCAACATTTCACATCAAGAGGCAGAGCAAGTGAAAATACAAGTATGAATTTGCAATTACTTAGGTCCAGGCCAGAGAACCTCTTTGAAGAAGCAGTCTTGAAGCTTTTGGCTTTATCTTGAAGCCTAGGCAAGTTCTTTACCTGCTCCTTTAAACACGAATACAAATTGATGTACCTTTCCATGTATGCCAGCCACATGATACAGGAACTTAAAGCAATGACCTTTTAGATCATGCAAGAAAAAAGAGTAACCATTCTAAATGCTCCTATGAAATCAGGCAACCATGAACATTTTACTTTCTGTCAATTGATGGCAGAAATGCAAAGGAGAGAATGACTCCTGGGTGCATGATCTTGAACTCCACAGTTACCTAGCCTACCATGAACAGGGTCAAATAGTATCTGCATCCTGAACCATGAGATTGCTCTTCTCTCCTTTTTTGAATAAGTCAGAAATTAGGTGACAGAGAAGCAAGACAATGGGGTAGAAGCTTCCGTTCTTGCCTCCAGCTGCATTTATTCCTGAAAGACACTTTAAGTGGACTATCGCAAACTCAAGTATGTAGGAGCAGGACGGAAGTCAGAACTTGATCCTGAAGCAGTTATCCTATATCTGAAAAGCTGTGATTGGGGAATGAGAGATGAGTCTTGTTGAGGTAGAGTCACAGCCAATGAATACAGAAAAGCAGATTTAGGTTTGAGGTCATCAAACCAGTCCAGCAATGGAATGCGCTGCTGTGTGAGGTAGTATTCTCGGGTATGGAAGCTTTTCCATGACTAGCTGATGCCTGGCAAGGATCCTATAGATCACTTCTACTCAAAATATGGTCTGAACATTGACACCATTCTATACATTGTTACTGGTCTGCAGCGAAGTAAAATTCAGAAATTGAGAGCAAGCATTTATAAGGTTTTTCTAGCAATTTGATACAATAATTTTCCATTTGTTGAATCAAATAATAAAAATAATTGAAATAACTTAGGCTTATATTGCATACTTAATTTAATTCTTCAAATAACTTATTATTTTGTTTTTTAGTAATGAGCCAGGTGAGGTGCCTCACGCCTGTAATCCCAGCACTTTGGGAGGCCGAGGCAGGCAGATCACTTGAGGTCAGGAGTTCGAGACCAGCCTGGTCAACACGGTGAAACCCCGTCTCTACTAAAAATATGAAATAGCCAGATGTGGTGGCAGGTGCCTGTAATCTCAGCTACTTAGGAGGCTGAAGCAGGAGAATCACGTGAACCAGGGAGGCAGAGGTTGCAGTGAGCCAAGGTCAAGCCTCTGTACTCCAGCCTGGGTGACACAGCAAGACTCAGTCTCAAAAAAATAAATAAATAAAATAAAAATAAATAAATAAATAAAAGCATTGGCCCGTGCTTCCTCATAGATAATTGAGAGGCACCAGTGTCGAGGGTTTTCTGTTATTGGGTAGAAAGGCTGGGCTGCATGCACATTAAGGCCCCTACCTAGTAAGACTGAATTATATACGTTTTAATGAGTAACATGAAAATTGCCTAGCACAGTTCCAGGCACATAATTGGTACTCAGTACAATCTTTCTGATCCTAACTGCATAATTGTTATACCTTGAAGATCAGCCATTTGGGCACAAAAATGAAAATATTATATTTACGTAGGAGGAAAGTTGGAAACATTCAATTGCAAAATCTTTGCATCTGCAACTTCTGATACACGCCTGCAAAAATACACATGCATACGTATGCCTGCTTATGCTTTCTTTACATTGTGGGCCTCCGAAAATAGCCTTTTCTTTTCTCTTTCCTTTTCTGCCATGGGGTTTGCTTTTTATCTGTAGTATAGCACGCATCAAATGGGATGAGGTCAAGAGATCGCCACTTAGAGATATCCTAGGGTTTTTTTTTTTAGCATGTCTATTTGAACTGAACTTTAGAGGCAAACATTGATATTTGAGTCCCAGTACGACAATGAGTCACGAACGATCTGCAAGCTGACCCCCCGGTCCCGGATAAAATGGGAACGTGAATAGCAGTTTTGCTGTGGCCACTAGGTGGCGACCTCAAACTCTCCCAGCTTTTACCGCAAGCGCTGTTCAAACGCACTGGCCGGAATGAGTACGGCACACACAAAAGATCATCAACGAGAAGCGAAGGATGGACCGGAACAAGTTAGAGTGAATTATCCTGACCACACCAGGCCAAGGGCTTTACCATACACTCAGTGTGGAAGGCTAGAAACGATGCTTACACTAACTCCATAGTCAATTATTTCTGCTTTCCATTGCACAGTGTGGGTTTCATTATGCTCAGCTAAGCCTGTTTTTCACAATTTTATACAAAATCCCAAATTAAAGAGTCCTGTCAGATAGTCCTACCTACCGATGTATCTCACTAATGAGTTTCGCCACCATTCAGGTGACCACTGTCAGGCCACCTTATAGAATTGCTGCTTTAATTGACAAGACTTTTTTTTTTTCTACTCAGGTGTGTTAGATATTGCATATGCAGGCAGCGAACTGGACACAGCTGAAATCAAAATGAATGTGTGTGCTACATTTGGACAGATGAGACCCTAACCTGCCACGCTTTGCAGAGTGATGGTTTTTACATTTGAAGGGAGCCGTTCTCCACCATAAAGTTGGAAGGCGGCCCTGAGCCTATCCACTTTTGGCAGGTTTGAGGAGTCCAGATGTCCATCATGAAATGGGTTATTTAATGTATCTGTGGGCTGTTTGCAAAATGGGAATGCCTCCATTTTTGTAAACATCAAGTGGGCAAATGCCAAATGTGTTTGCCCTCAACAGCAACGTGTACATGAGTATTAAGTGCACATAAAGGGTTCTTTCTATTCAATTCAATGCAAATCAAACATTTGCATTTCAATTAATATCTACTTAATTCTATTTCCTACACAGAAGGAGCGCATTAGGTCACTCTGCCAGACTGTGGTGTCTCGTGCACCTCTTCCCTATGGGGCAATTATCAGACTTATCTGTCTGTGTATCTCTTGAATGTGGCACAAAATTGACCTTACCTTCATCCTAACTCATCATCAAATCCAACTTAACCAAGAGTAACTGAAAAAAAAATAATAATAATAACCCTGGCTTACATAAGGTGCCTTCAATATGTGGTCCTGGAGAATATAATTCATTCTGGACAGAAACCAAAATATAAGCCTTGTCAGGCTTCCAACATCCAATGCTTTACTCAAGCTCATCTCCCTAAATCCACAGCTTTTAACTTTTTGTGTGAGTGTGAATGCATGCGCACGGGTGTGTGAGCCTTACCTCTTTGAAAATGTTAAAACAATGGATTTATTCCCCAGAAAAAAAAAGTGTGTATGTACATGTACTCAAAAGACTATAAAGAATTTTAGGGGGTTCAGAGAACTTTTAGGTGTCTATGGATTAAGATCTGTGCTTCATGTATTAAGAACCCATTCTGCGTACAGCTCAAATTGCATTGAGAATTCCATTTTTTTTTCTTTTCTAAAAAAATTATTTGTAGAGACAAGTTCTCACTGTGTTGTCTAGGGCTGTTCTCTAACTCATGGGCTCAGTCCTCCTGCCTCGGCCTCCCAAAGAGCTGAGATTACAGGTATGAGGCACCACATCTGGTGAGAACTCTAATAAAAACAATGGCCAGGTCCGGTGGCTCATGCTAGTAATCCCAGCAGTTTGGGAGGCTGAGGTGGGTGGATCAAGAGGTCAGGAGATCAAGACCATCCTGGCTAACACGGTGAAACCCCGTCTCTACTAAAACTACAAAAAAATTAGCCAGGTGTGGTGGCGGGCACCTGTAGTCCCAGCTACTTGGGAGGCTGAGGCAGGAGAATGGCGTGAACCTGGGAGGCAGAGCTTGCAGTGAGCCGAGATTGCACCACTGCACTCCAGCCTAGGCGACAGAGTGAGACTCTGACTCAAAATAAATAAATAAATAAATATAAAATAAATAAAAAAATAAAAACAATGACAGACATCTGACTACCCATCTTCTGTTCTCATTCAACATGGCAACCTGGATTTCGTTAATCTCACTCGTAGAATTTAGACTAAATACTGTCAATGAACGGCACCTTCCCTAAAGGTTCCGATGGAATAGACAAATAAATTGAATGTGTTCAACAGTCACACTGGAACAGAAAGGTTATTTTGATTAAATGCCACAAGTCTGCATGCAATCCTTCTGTAGTGTCCTCTGCACTCAAATGAACCCTCGGCCACGTAGGAAATCACTCCTTGGAGGACTCAGAAGGATTATTTGAGACGTGCTGTTTCTCCATGCCTAACAAATACTAACCCATCCTCAAATGAACCCCTCCTGGAGAGCCCAAGTCTGATGAGACAGTGGAAACAGCACACCCAGACCACACTGACTACTACAATCTAACTATTTAACACATTCAATTTATCTGTCTATTCCAACCTTACCAATCTAAAACTAGCCCCTCACACAAGTTCCGCCTGATCCATATTTGCTGACTATTTTGGCCTGCTATTACCCTCTTCTGAACCCACAGAAGGTGCCATTCATACCACTTTGGGGCCATGATGACTGCAGCATTTGAATTACTGTTCTCCCAATTTCTTCTAACACATGGGCCCAGGAAGAGTCATTCCTCTTCTTGCCCTGTATGCTCCCAATTCCTGATGGGACTAACACCAGGAACACCAAATTCTTGGTCTCAGTTTCATCGCAGTAACTAAGTCAATTTTGGATGAGGATAGAAATTTATAAAAGCCTCAGCTGAATGTGGTGGCTCATGCCTATAATCCCAGTCCTTCAGGAGGTGAAGGCGGGTCAGGAGTTTGAGACAAGCCTGGCCCAACATGGTGAAACCGCTTCTCTACTCAAAAGACAAAAAAATTAGCCAGGGGTGGTGGCAGGCACCCATAATCCCAGCTACTCGTGAAGCTGAGGCATGAGAATCACTTGATCCCAGGAGGCAGAGTTTGCTGTGAGCCGAGATTGCACCACTGCACTATAGACTGGGCAACAGAGCAAGACTCTGTCTCAAAAAAATAAATAAAATAAAAATAAAAATTATAAAAGCCTAGTTTCTACCCATCTTGTGGGAGCTTTGAATCTGTCCCCCTTTTTTCCTCCCAGCCTAATTCTAATCTACCAAGAGGCTGCTGAGATATCATCACCTCCAGGCAGCCTTCCTTTATTTACCTTCCCTAACTTAGCACAGCCCTCCCTCTATGTTCTCACAGTCCCCTTGCCTCTGTTTGTAGTACAGTGCTATTACACCATGTCATGGTTATCTGCTTATAATTCTGTCCCTCCACCAGACTGTGACAGTTGAATTATACTGTATCTGGACAGACATTGTGTTTTCTTTTCTCTGAGACTCTAGCGCATAGCTATGGTACATAGTAGTTGCTTTTGTAGTGATTGCAAAAGTCATAGACAAAAGCTTCTCACTGGGTTTTCTGCACTACAATGTCAGTCATTGCCAGCTTCTTCATCTTTCAGGGACACATCTTCTCCCTGTTTTTCTGCCTCCCTGATGGAAGCCTGAAATGAATCAGCCTCTCCCCTGCCTGTGTTGACCGGATGAACTGCTTTCTCCTGAACCATTTCCATAACTGTGATATTTTCTCAAGTCCCTCCCTCTGCCCAAATAAGCAAGTTTTCTTCTAACTGCATCATCCCCCCTTTCTCCAGTCTACGGGTTCAAAATCTAAGATGCTGCTACTTTAACTCAAGAGACTTTTCCTTGTGAGTCTGATAAACTGGTATCTTCTTGTGCCACTTATCTTTATTTTCATAATTCAGCACTGGGCACCTTTTGGAATAGACTAACTCATCTGCTCACGGACTGGGGAGTTTCTCTCCCTTCACCCTGATGTTGACTTTTCTAGGAGGTGGTGTTGAGAAGGGAAACTTCCATCTTCTGCAGAGGACCTGCAGGGTTTATCCTCAGCCAAGCGGTAAAGAATCTCTGCAAACCAGCTTAGATATAGAACAGTGGTTAACAAGCATCACTGTGGACGAGCACCACCTGAAGATGCTCCGTGGGGCGAGGTGTCCGTGGCCCCCTTCAGAGATTCAAATTCAGTACCTCTTAGGAGGGTTCAGGAATCTGTGTTTTCGATAAATGCTCCCAGATAATTCTGATGACGGTGTTGCGTGGCTCACAAGCTTACAAATGTCACTGTAGAATACTGATTGCCTTTATCTCTGGTGAAGGGGAGGCAATAGGAGAAGTTCCCACGGCAGCTCCATCTAAGTAGGTTAGAGAATGATCCATGTTGGAAATTTATATTTCACCTGGGAGATGGCATGCATGCTGGCATGAGCACAGATTTTGGAGACAGACAGGCAAGAATCCTGCCCAGGCTACACACTGGCTGCGTTAGTTTGAGGCTACCCTTTCTTTTTTGTTGTTGTTTTTTGAGACGGAGTCTCGCTGTGTCGCCCAGGCTGGACTGCAGTGGCGCGATCTCGGCTCACTGCAAGCTCCGCCTCCCGGGTTCACGCCATTCTCCTGCCTCAGCCTCCTGAGTAGCTGGGACTACAGGCGCCAGCCACCACTCCCGGCTAATTTTTTGTATTTTAGTAGAGATGGGGTTTCACCGTGTTAGCCAGGATGGTCTCGATCTCCTGACCTCGTGATCTGCCCGCCTCGGCCTCCCAAAGTGCTGAGATTACGGGCATGAACCACCGCTCCCGGCCGCTTAACCCTTTCTTAACATTGATTTGCTGATATGTAAGCTGAGATTTACTTTTCAGTGTTTTTGAGAGACTCAGTGATAAGAAAATTGAGTAGTTACCAGAGTTCCTAGCATGTAGTAGGCATTCGATAAGTGATGACTTATTTTCATATTATTATCATTAATATCCCTTTAAATTCCAATGATCAGATTCCAGTAAAAAGTGAATTGGAACAAGGAAGGTCTTCCAGAATACTACGTCCTCCTCCCCACTCCACTTTCTGCTTCTCCCTCCTGGTTTTGGTTTCTCTTTAAGTGGTAACACCGGTTTCAGATGAGATGTTCCCTGTCTTGTATTTTAAATACCGTAGGAAGTCAGATTTTGACAGCTCTCGTCTGCGCAAATGTGACGCCGGGAGAAGGGATGTGGAGGAAAGCAGAGGTTCTTTCTCTGCCAGCGTGGAGGTGTGCAAAGTGGCTGATTAGCCAGATATTTTTAAAGTTTCATGGGTGTGAGGCAGCCTCCGCTAATGAGAGTTTTAGGGGATTTCTCAAATCTAAAGTGAAGCGTGCCAAGAGTGGAACATGACCTTGGGGCTTTCCGGTACATGTTAACTAATATTACAAAGAACCCTCCGAAAATGCTCTGAAGTCAACTTCTGCAGGAGACGGGGGAGCAGGTGAGGCTCTGTGGACCAGGAAGGGAGACTTAATGATGGCTGCTATAAATAGATTCCTTCCGAAGACTGGGGCAGAATATCATGGGTAGTTTGCCAAGAGCAGAAAATGGAGGGCTCTGAGCCAGAAATGAGGTCAAGGGTCCTTACAACACTGTTTTATTTGGGGATGAAAGTTAGGGACAATCATGCATAGTCACCGAAGCGCAAGGCTGATGGAGTTCCAGTCCCCACTGCCCCCTCCCCACAGTACTCCCCACTGACAACGCTTTCAAGGAACCAAATCTGTCATAAGTGAAGATCTGTTGGGACATCACCTCACACCTACTGGGCGCCAACCCTCACACTTGACAGTTCATTTAGACGAATTCCATCCTCCCTTTGAGACTTTGGTGGAGGCCCCGTTTCTATTTTATAGACTGTGTAACTCATGCCTTACAAGAAATGTTCCAAAGTCCACACCAATACGATTATGTTGGTGCAAGAGTAATTACAGTTTCGTCGTTACTTTTAGAGGCAAAAAACGCAATGACTTCTGCACCAACCTAATAAGTGGCAGGCAAGATTTGGACTCAGGACTCCCTGCACTCCTAGCAGCTGACATATTACGACACAGACATAAACTCTGAGACCTACTATGTCTGTGGAACGTGCCATCCACACCACTCAGGTACAATGATAATTGCAGTGTTTGAATTACTGTTTCCCCAATTTCTTCTCACATGGATTTAGGAAAAGGCATTCCCCTTCCTGCTTTCTATTCCCCAAATACCCGGTGTTAGTCTCATCTCAGTAACCAGGCCAATTTTGGATGAGGCTAGAAAGTTTTAAAAGCTTCATTTCTACCATCTTGTGAGGGTTTTGAATCTGCAGGTGAGTAACCAACTATATCATCAGGCAACAGGCAATGATGGACATTGTAGTGCAGAAAAACCAACAGGAAGTCTTTATCCATGGATTCTGTGATCACTGCAAAGCAGCCTCCATGTGCCAGGCATTGCGCTATGTGCTACGGTCTCAGAGGAAATAAGGCACAATCTCTGTCATGACACAGTATGTGTCAACTGCACAACCTGTTGGAGGTACGGTGGCAGAAACAGAGGTGGATGACACTGGCTCTTTTGAAAAAAAAAAAAAAAAAAAAAAAAGAGGGATGCCACAGAATCCAAGGGGATTAAAAAGGCAAAACTAGGATTCTGACAGGGGTCAGATTCCTCTCAACGGGGTGAGGAGAAACGCAGATACAGGCTGGACATAGTGGCTCATGCCTATAATCCCAGCACTTTGGGAGGCCAAGGCGGGTGGATCGCCCGAGGTTAGAAGTTCAACACCAGCCTGGCCAACATGGTGAGACCCCCGTCTCTACTAAAAATACAAAAACTAGCCAGACATGGTGGTGCACACCTATAATCCCAGCTACTTGGGAGGCTGAGGGAGGAGAACGGCTTGAACCAGGGAGGCGGAGGTTGCAGTGAGCAGAGATGGCACCACTGCACTCCAACTTGGGTGATGGAGCAAGACTCTGTCTCAGAAAAAAAAAAAAGAAAAAAGAAAAGAGAAGAAACGCCGATAGAGACACACTGTGCACTGCAGTTAAAGATCCAGGTAGCAGGTGATACAAAGGGGGATTCATGGAATATATGGCCATCGCAGCAGGATCTTTCCTGCTAGGCAAACAGTCATGTCTGAGCAAGCAAGCAGGCATTAATGGCAGAGCTCAAAGTTGAGTGGAAAGTTTTGTTGCCATGTCAGGAAACTGAGGCCAAAACTAAGGTGAATGCACTGAATCCTGATGGAATTGGGGAAAAGAGTGTCGATAAAAGGTGTGATTCAAGCTTTCCTGGGGATGCAGCAGGCTCAATGCCAGGTGCTTTTTCAGGCTCCTCAGCTGTTGAACTTGAGGGTTTCTATATCTTTCTGGACCCAGTCTCGTTTTTTTTTTTTTTTTTTTTTTGGAGACTGAGTCTCTGTCTGTTACCCAGACTGGAGACTGGAGTGCAGTGGCATTATCTCAGCACACTGCAACCTCCACCTCCTGGGTTCAAGCAACTCTCCTGCCTCAGCCTCCCAAGTAGCTGGGACTATAGGCATGCACCACCACACCTGGATAATTTTTGTATTTTTTAGTAGAGACGGGGTTTCACCATATTGGCCAGGCTGGTCTTGAACTCCTGACCTTAGTGATCCTCCTGCTTCGGCCTCCCAAAGTGTAGGATTACAAGTGTGAGCATCGTGCCTGGCCTCTGGACCCAGTCTTAATCCCTGTTGTATACCCTCAGTACTTAGCAGAGTGCCTGAAACATAGTGTTACTAAGGCTCATGCCTCACTGTGAGTCTCCTTCACCAGTGTGCATGGGAGGGAAATAGGAGCCAGGAATCCCAGGTTTAAGAGCTCGTTCTAAATAATGGCATTTGCAGCAACCTGGATGGAATTGAAGACCATTATTTCCAAGTGAAGTAACTCAAGAATGGAAAACAAAACACTGCATGTTCTCCACTCATAGGTGGGAGCTAAGCTATGAGGATGCAAAGGCAAAGAATGATACAATGGAAAGGGTGGGAGGAGGGTGAGAGAGAAAAGACTACCCATTAGGTACAGTGTACACTGCTCAGGTGATGGGTGCACCAAAATCTTAGAAGTCACCACTGAAGAACTCATCCATGCAACCAAACACAACCTGTTTCCCCAAAAGCTACTGAAATCAAAAAAAAAAAAAAAAAATGGATAGGTGTGGTGGCTCACACCTGTACTCTCAGCACTTTGGGAGGCTGAGGCTGGTTGGATCACTTGAGGTCAGCAGTTTAAGACCAGCCTGGCCAACATGGTGAAGCCCCGTCTTTTCTAAACATACAAAAAATAGTTGGGTGTGGTGGTGCGTGCCTGTAATCCCAGTTACTCGGGAGACTGAGGCATGAGAATCACTGGAACCCAGGAGGCTGAGGTTGTGGTGAGCCAAGATTGTGCCACTGCACTCCAGCCTGGGCAACAGAGGGAGACTCCATCTCAAAAACAGAAACAAAACAAACAAACAAATAAATAATAAAAATGGAAATGAAAAAAGAAACAGTAAGGGGAAAAAAAATCTCACTTTCTAAGAAGTCAGGGGAAGTAAGAGAGCACTCTATATGGATGGACGATCGTGAAGAAGTCTTTGAGTCAGATCACCTTTGTGCGTATCGTGTGTGTATCTAGATTCCCCCCACACATGTCACAATAGCTTTGTGCTTTAATTGCTTGAATATTGTGTGATAGGTAAATAAACCAGTGTGGACCAAGGATGACGAAGCAAAGAGTGACAATAGTGACCTAAAAAATAATAAAAGAGTGACAATAGTGACCAACAACGAAAAAGAGCACTGAGGAGCCCTACACAACCTTCATATTTCATCAAAGATCCAAGGATCCAGTTGACTGGTACCTTTCCCTTCCTCACTTTGTGTTACCCAGGCCTGAACTACATATCATATAAAAACCCCTAGAACGAGGCAAATCTCTAAAATCCAGAGGACACTATTCAAACACACGGGATAAAATAAATACTATTTGGACATGCAAAAAAAGGAAAAAGAACTCTTTCTGCCACTAAGTTCTGGGTAGACTTTCAGCAGGCCCACCAATTTCTCTGCAGAGTTTCTTCATCTGCAAAATTTGTAAAAATTCCTTCTGGGGCTGTGCAGAAAAGACATAAGCACATTCCTTATCTCTCAGCCGTCTGGGGCACAGCCCAAAGTGGTGAATCTTAAAACTTGAAATATCTTTGAAGTCTCATACTTTATCTTTAAAAAAAATCACACACATTCTGTATTCTGCACCATAATATATTCCAGTTTGCTTTAACATAAAATAATGTTGTTTCCCCCCCCAAAAATTGAGTACGGTTGATAATCTAGGAAGATGTCTTTCTTCCCCTATTTTCATATGCCTCGCGGTACACTGTGTGCCCCAGTTTAAAAGCCTTTTGAAAAGAATAAAGCAAAAATAAAAGAAAACTATAAAGCACTGAACAAGTGCAAAGCATTCTTAGGTTCTTATTTATTAATAAATAATTGTTTTAAATAATTAATGCCAATCACATCCACTTAAATGGCCCAAGTCCTTCAGGAATTAGAGACAGCCTCAGCCACAGCTAAAGAAAAACACAGATGGAAAGAGAATATCTTCGCTTTGGACTCAGCTCCAGTGAATATTTTTCTCTCCAGTAATGCTGGCTTCTAGGTTGGGCTCCATTTTCAATCACACCTGATAGGGCCAGGGCAATCAACAGCACTAGCAATAGAAAAACAAAACTCAACTCATTCCATGGCACACCACCATGTGAAGCATTGTGCTAAATATTTTACAAGGATTATTGCATTTCTTCCTCATCACAGAACTACATCGTACGTATTATGTGCAGTTTGCAGAAAAGGACACAGAAGCTCAGGAAGTTAAGGAGTTCTTCCAAGGGCACACAGGTAGAGGTGGAAACAGGACCACTTCCAAAGCAGAAGTCTACAAACTAACAACCACATCCTATCCCATGGGTCAAATCTAGCCGCCACCCCTAAAGTTTTATTGTAACGCAACCACACCTCTCTATGTATGCACTGTCTATGTCTACTTTTGTGCTGTAATGACATACATGAGTTGTTACAAAAGAGACCTTTGGCCCTCAGAGCATAAAATATTCAGTATGTGACCCCTTACAAAAAAAATCGCTAACCCTCATCTAGAGCTCTCGCTATTCATCACAGTTACTATTTATCGCAGAGGTTCTTTCTCCCGGAAGCCTGATGCTGACGTCTTACAGGACACAGAATCACCCAAGATCCAAGAGCACCGTTTGGTTCAGAAGAGGAAAGGCCCAGATGGAAGGGCATCATCCTTGTCTGCTTTGCTTCCAAACTGTGCATCCACAAGGCTCTGCCCACATTACCTCTTCCTGCCGGGTCTCAGGGCTAATGCTCCAGTGGTCTATGGACGACTCACCTCAGATTCCTACCACTTGCTGAAACTCCTTCCATGGCTCGGGTAGCTGTGGCCTGGTGATGACATACCAATTCCTTCTCATGGGATCAGAAGGTTTTTCATGACCGATGAGTTTACGTTTTTCTACTTTCTTTTCTTTCTTTCCTTTTTTTTTTTTTGAGATGGAGTCTTGCTCTCTCGCCCACGCTGGAGTGCAGTGGCGTGATCTTAGCTTACTGCAATCTCCACCTCCCAGGTTCCAGAGATTCTCCTGCCTCAGCCTCCCAAGTAGCTTGGACTACAGCCACGCGCCACCACGCCCAGCTAATTTTTGTATTTTTTAGTAGAGACAGGGTTTCACCATATTGGCCAAGCTGGTCTCAGACTCCTGACCTCGTGATCCACCTGCCTTGGTCTCCCAAAGTGATGGGATTACAGGTGTGAGCCACTACGCCAGGCTGGTTTTTCTGCTTTCAGTCGTTGACTATATGTGGGGGGGTGGTGGGGGTAAAATTTTTGTCTTCTTCCAACATTGCCATATCTCTCACCTCCCTCCTAAAACATTTCTCTTTCGCATAAGAGGTGGGTTGCTGATAGGTTTGGTCAGAGCTTAGGTTCATGCGTGCTGGTCAGTGGAGCTCCTGAACCTTTGGAGGCCCTGTGTGGTCCACCTCTTGCAATGACTGCATCCAGGTGATAGAAACACAATCTTGCTTCCTCTTCCCTCTGCCCCCTTTCTCCTGCTCTTCACTGGTAGGTAAGTTAGGGCAGGTTCTCTTCTGTACTTCCACATTTCATAGATTCAAAGGAGAATGAAGTTCGTTGTCCCGTCAACTCAGCTCTCACTGGAGCTATGAAAAGGTTGAATTTGGCATGCCGGCTAAGCCGTGGGAAAAGGAATACGGCTGCTGTGTGTAAAGATTGCTGTTGGGAAATGAAGACATGAGAAGGATGGGTGGCAGGATTTGACCGTTACTCTGTCCCTGGATGAAAAGCACCATAATGGCCCCCACACTCACTTGGAAGTCCAACAGTTTTCATCTTCACGCCAGAATCATAGAGGCTTATTCCACTCCATGAGACTTCATGACTCCCGCCTTTCTCACTGCTCCCCTTTTTAATGAAATCCACCCTCCTCTTTCCTCTAATTGCTAACTCCTACTCATCTTAAAAACTCAATGCTGAGGCCGGGTGCAGTAGCTCACATCTGTAATCCCAGCACATTGGGAGGTCGAGGAGGGTGGATCATTTGAGGTCAGGAGTTTGAGACCAGCCTGGCCAACATGGTGAAACCCCATCTACGCTAAAAATACAAAAATTAGCTGGGTGTGGTGGCAGGCGCCTGTAATCCCAGCTACTCAGGAGGCTAAGACAGGAGAATCACTTGAACTCGGGAAGTGGAGGTTGCAGTGAGCCGATGTTGTGCCACTGCACTCCAGCCTGGGTGACACAGCAGGACTCCGTCTCAAAAAAGTAACAACAACAACAAAAGACACTCAATGCCAGATTTGTGTTTCTTTGGGGGTTCTGCCTCCTAGGACGCCCCAGTAAAATTTGTATGTTTCTCCCCCAGGTTCCAAAACCTTCCTGTGCCTGCTCCAGTTCTGGCCCTGACCTGCACTTTTTTGCAGCTGCAAATTTACTTCTCGATACTCCCATTAGCCCGGGAAGTGTTTGAGGGTGAATATTCTGTTTTATTCATCTCCCACTCTCCCAAATTAGCACAACCTCTGGCACAGAGCGTGCATAACACTTAGAATACACTTGGCTACAAATAACAGACTTCTTAACTAACAGTGGCTTAGAACAAAAGAACATTCCACGTGTATTTAAAGGGAAGTGCAGACATAGGTGGTCCCAGGGTTGGGTTGGACTCTCTGAAATGTCATTTCCGATGCAGACTTCTCCACTTTTTCTGTATTGCACCGTCTGTACTGGAGAGGTTTCCCTTCACAGTCACAAGGTGGATGTTTCAGTCTAGGTATCATATCCTCCCATGACAGCCTTCCAAAAAGGTAGCAAAGGGGGCTTCGGGGTGCCACAGAACTTCTGATTCTTTTATTTTAACTTCAAGGGCACCTGTGCAGGATGCGCAGTTTGTTACATAAGTAAATGGGTGTGATGGTGGTTTGCCACACAGGTCATCTCATCACCCGGGTATGTAGCCCAGCATCCATTAGCTATTCTTCCTGATGCTCTCCCTCCTCCCCCTGCCAACCTCCAACAGGCCCCAGTGTGTGCTGCAGAATATTTTTCACGTGTGGTTTTTCTTATTTTTTTTTCTGGGAGGTAGTTACTGGACGCCACCACTCCCTTAAGCTGATTTTTCTGCATTTTTTTTGGTTGTTGTTGTTTTGTTTTATTATCATCTTGTTTTTGAGATAAAGTTTTGCTCTTGTTGCTCAGGCTGGAGTGCAATGGTGTGATCTTGGCTCACTGCAACCTCCACCTCCCAGGTTTGAGTGATTCTCCTGCCTCAGCCTCCCAAGCATCTGGGATTACAGGTGCCCGCCACCATGCTGGACTAATTTTTTTTGTATTTTTAGTGGAGACGGACTTTCACCATGTTGGCCAGGCTGGTCTCGAACTCCTGACCTTAAACGATCCACCTGCCTCGGCCTCCCAAAGTGCTGAGGTTTCAGGCATGAGCCACCGTGTCCGGCCTTCTACGTGTCTTACTGACCACAGTTGGGTACATGCTCTCTGTTAAACCAGGATCTGGCTAAGGGGAGCCTCTCAATGGTGATGGGTTTGTAACAGTTTATTAATGTCTATTAGGGGAGGCAAGGGGAGTGGATGCTCTTATTGGACATTTTCAAATAATAACAACTTTAACCCCAACTATTTATTCACTCCCTAAATTCTGTATGCAGGGGGCAACTTGTGTTCCAAGAGTCATTGTCATCAGTAAAGGACGGGTGCTTCCCTGGCCCCGTATTACAAAGGAGTAACTTTCTAGTCAGAGGAAGCAGGGGAAAAGCCTCACTCCTCAAAACTCCATTCTCTTTCAGATGGAATATAAAAGAAATACAATGAGAAAACACTGCTAGAGCCCCCACAGACCACACAGACCCCCTGAAACTTCTGGAACAGATTTTAGTTCTCTTCAGTGTAATCACGCTTGTTGAGGACCTCCTAAGTTCCATTCCCAGTTTCAGCCATAAGCAGGCAGAGCCCTGCCCTTCATGAAGTTTGCATCGAGGAGAGATTCACAGTGGACAAAGAAGATGAAGGAGCCTGTCGGTCGTTGATTGTTGTGTTGTGGGGTTTAATCTGATTCATTCATCTATTCATTTAACAAGTCTCTATTGCAAACCTACTGCATGCCTACCACTGTTGTCTATGTATTGGAGATCCAGTGATGAACAAATCAGACAGGATTTTTGCTCCGATGAATTTTATGGTCTAGAGCAGCGGTCCCAACCTTTTTGGCACCAGGGACTGGTTTCATGGAAGACAATTTTTCCATGAACGGGGATAGGGAGTTGGTTTCAGGATAATTCAAGCCTATTACATTGACTATTAGATTCTCATAAGGAGGTCAGGTGCGGTGGCTCACGCCTGTAATCCCAGCACTTTGAGAGGCCGAGGTGGGTGGATCACCTGAGGTCAGGAGTTCTAGGTCAGCCTGGCCAACATGGTGAAACCCCATCTCTACTAAAATTACAAAAATAAAAAAAATAGCCAGGTGCCTTTAATCCCAGCTATTTGGGAGGCTGAGACAGGGGAATCACTTGAAACCGGGAGGCAGAGATTGCAGTCAGCCGAGACCACACCGTTGAACTCCAGCCTGGGCAACAAGAGCAAAACTCCATCTCAATAATAATAATAATAATAATAATAATAATAATAAAGATTCTCGTAAGGAGCACGCAACCTAGATCCCTCGCATGCACAGTTCACAATAGGATTTGTGCTCCTATGAGAATCTAATGCCACTGCTGATCTGACTGGAGGTGGAGCTCTGGTGGTAACGCTCACTGGCTTCCTGCTGTGCGGCGGCTTCCTAACAGGTCACGGACCAGTACTGGTTTGCGGCCTGGGGGTTAGGGACCCCTGTTCTAGAGGGACACACAGTAAATAAAGATATGAAAAGATAGATAAGAAAATGACAGCCAAAAATAAATGCTTCTAGTAAACAGGGTAAATGATGGAAATGAACAGGAGTTTCCGCTTTTGACTGAGTGATGAAAGAAAGGCTGTCAGAAGAGATTGGACTTGACCTGAGACCAGAAGGGTATGAGACATCCAGTGACATAGGAAGGTGTGTGAACATCTGTGTGTGCGTGTGTGTGTGTGTGCATGTGTGTGAGAGAGAACACTCACTCTGGGCAGAGAAAACTGCGAGGGTAAAGGACTGGAAATAGGAAATAATTTTGACTGTTCAAAGGCTGTGCAGTTTGTCTGATGCAGAGTGAGCAAAGGGAGAGGCTGGGTGCAAGGTAAGGTTGCCGAGGAAGGCAGGGCCCTTTAGGTAGGGCTCAGTAGGCCGTACTAAAATACTTCTTTAAAATACATTTTCCCTGCCTACTTTTGTGCTAGCATGAGCAACACGGTAAGAAATGCATAAAATACTTTAAATAGCAGCTGTGGGGCTTGCTTGAGCACATTATTTGTTATTATGTTATTTGAATTGTAGGATGCAGCTCCCATGAATACTGCTGTTTGCACAGCCTTATTTGCTTGGTCTGTCGTGGTCCTGGTTAATGCTGGCGTCTGTGCAATCTTCCTATGTTCTGTGGCTTCCCGAGAGAAGCCCCATCGTGGATTCAATAAAGCTAGCAATAAAGCCCATATTAATAATGTATGCAGAGCTATATATGTCTATTTATAAGGTGCGGAATTGCAGTCCAAATGCATCCCTTCTCTCTCTTCAGATGAATGTAAGTGGCCTGAACTATGTTAGATGAGGTTTCTCTCCCAACCTGACACCCCTTTTCACCACACTGCATATTAAAAGCTGAGCTAAGTGCTGTGCCAGCCCTGGGACCACTGCATATACATTGCCTCTTGGATCTGGGATGATTATTTATGTAGGAAATAGGAGATAAATCATGCCTGGAAACATGCTATGATTCACAACTGGGAAGAGGAAGAAGTAACTGGGAAACCACATGAATATGGAGATAGATGAGCTTTCTTGGAAGATATCCTTTATGTGAGAAGAGTTCAGTGAGGCAGCAGCATATAAGAAAAGAAGGCATCAGGCCAGGTGCGGTGGTTCACGCCTGTAATCGCAGCACTTTGGGAAGCCGAGGCATGTGGATCACCTGAGGTCAGGAGTTTGAGATCAGCCTGGCCAACATGGTGAAACCCCATTTCTACTAAAAATACAAAAACATTAGCTGGATGGGGTGGTGGGCATCTGTAATCCCAGCTACTCAAGAGGCTGAGGCAGGAGAATCACTTGAACCTGGGAGGCAGAGGTTGCAGTGAGCCGATATCATACCACTGCACTCCAGTCCGGGCAACAGAGCGAGACTCCGTCTCAAAAAAAAAAAAGAGAGAGAGAGAAAAGAAAAGAAAAGAAGGCATCTACTATATGATGTGTGTACACACACACACACACACATATATATATATACACAGACACACCTTGAAGATATTACAGGTTCAATTTCAGACCACTACAATAAATAAAATATCATAATAAAGTGAGTCACACAGATTTTTTTGGTTTCCCAGTGCATATAAAAGTTACAGTGACACTATTCTGTGGACTATGAAGTATGCAATAGCATTATGTCTAAAAAAATGCACCTGCCTTAATTTAAAATACTGTTGCTGAAAATGCTAATGGTCATCTGAGCCTTCAGCAAAATTGTCATCTTTTTGCTGGTGGAGGATCTTGCCTTGATGGGGATGGCAAGGGGTGTTGACTGATCAGGGTAACACTGGGCTAACCAGTGGGGTGGCTATGATAATTTCTTACAATAAGACAGCAATGAAGTTTGCGACATCAATTGACTCTTCCTTTCATTAGAGATTTCTCTGTAGCATGCGATGATGTTTGACAGCATTTCACCCAAAGTAGAACTTCTTTCTTTTTTGTTGTTTGTTTGTTTGTTTGGTAGATTCTTTGTTCTTGAAACCCAGTCTCTCTTGGTGGCCCAGGCTGGAGAGCAGTAGCGCAATCTTGGCTCGCTGCAACCTCTCCTTCCTTGGTTCAAGTGATTCTTGTGCCTCAGCCCCCGAATAGCTGGGATTACAGGCACGCATCACCATGGCTGGATAACTTTTGTATTTTTAGTAGAGACAGGGTTTCGCCAGGTTGGCCAGGCTGTTCTCAAACTCCTGGCCTCAAGCGATCCACCAACCTAGGCCTCAAAGTGCTGGGATTACAGGCATGAGCCACTGTGCCTAGCCAGTAGAACTCCTTTCAAAATTTGTCAGAGGCAGGAGAATGGCGTGAACCCAGGAGGCGGAGCTTGCAGTGAGCTGAGATCACGCCACTGCACTCCAGCCTGGTGGACAGAGTGAGACTCCGTCTCAAAAAAAA